>NW_022589741.1:13161497-13181356 GCF_004348235.1 Phoca vitulina
TCATATCAGTGAGGTCATATGATACATGTCTTTCTCTGATTGACTTAGTTCGCTCAACATAACTATACCCTCCAGTTCCATCCACATCATTGCAAATGGCAAGATTTCATTCCTTTTGATGGCTGCATAATATTGTTTGAGGATCTCTTTGTGTGTAATCTTACTTGGATTTTGTTTAGCTTTCTGCCTACGTAAGTTATTGTTTTTCAATAATTTGTGACGTTTAGAGCCATTATCTCTTTGCATGCTTTTTCTTTTCCTTTCTCATCTTCTGGTACTCCCATTAGGCATATGCTGTTGCACTTGATAGTGTCCCACATTTCTCTGAGGCTCTGTTCATTGTTTCTAGTTTGTTTTTCTTTTTCTTCTTGAAGTTACATGAGCTCCATCAATCTAACTACACATCTGCTTCTTCTTCCAGGTCAAATCTACAGGTAAGCCTCTCTAATGAATTTTTTATTTCAGTTATTTTACTTCCAATTCCATAGTTTTCCATTTGGTTCATTTTCTTAATGATCTCTATTTCTTTATCAATACTCTAATTTGATGTGACATTGTCATCATACCTTCCTTTGCTACTTTAATTGTGAGTTACTTTATTTCTGTGAACATGTCTATAATGGCTACTTTAAAGTCTTTTCCTGATAAATCTGACATGTGGTGTCTCTGACAGTTTCTTGGCTTGCTTTTTTTCCAGTGCATGGCTCATACTTTCCTGTTTCTCTGCATGTCTCATATTTCCTTATTGTTGGAAACTACATATTTTAGATAATATATCATAGCACCTCTGAGTACTGGTGTATGTCTCTCCTTCTAAAACATGTTATTGTTATCTGCTTATTTGTTTAGTGACTAGTGGACTGTTTCAGTGAAATTTATTCCCCCATCCACAGTGTTCAGCTTCTAATGTTGTTCCTCAGGGAAGCACAGATTTGGTATATCCACAGTTACCCTCAGATCACTGGATCACCATGGATTGGGAGGGCTCTCTTCCCATCTTTCCTTAACCGCACCCAGCTGTTAGACTCCAAGAATTGATGGCCGGTTGCTCTATTGTTTTCAACAACGCCCTGAGGAATAAACTGGTCTATAAACAATCCAGTCAAATTCTGGTTCCTTTGAAGGAATAGTTTCTGAGATCAGTGTCTGATTTTTGTTCTGACCTCTGGAAGGCCGTTGGGATTTTTATTCCCTGGATCTCTCCTGCAAACTAGCTAGACTACGGTTTAGCTTGTATCTTGAATCTCCTCTCAAATGCCTTTTACCACAACCTCCACGGTACTTTAGGATACTTTTAGGCTTCAACTTCTTCGTTCTCTGTTGCAAATGAAGTCAGTTCCTTTGGGAACAAATTAGGAGCTATCTGTTTTATGGTTCGTTTCTCTCTCTGGGCAAATCTTTGAGCCAGTGCTCTAAAGCTAGGTGTGGGGGACAATGGCAAAGTTCTCTCTGACTGATACTCCCACCGTAGGAGCTAAGAGCTCAGTGGAAGGAGAAGGGACATAGTCTGGGGTCCTCTCAGTTTTCCTCTCCTGGGATGGAACAACCAACTTACAATCTGAGGCAAAAGTGATCTGGGCCCCAGTATTCTCAACATGCTGCAACCAAATTCCACAAGTAGGGGCTAGGCCGAAGGGAGTCCTTGCTCCTGCACTACACTCACCCAGGACTTAGCTGCAGCAACAGGCAGCTGGGGACAGGAAGAGAATGCTGACATCGTGTTCGTCCCAGGATCCATGAGTCTAGGTTGGGGTTGGGGGGATCCTGTGTTCTAGGCTACAGTAGTCCTAATTGGAATCTCCACCTCACTGAACTGGCAAGGAGAAAAGAGGGAGCAGTAATGGCTTAAAAACCATTCTCGGGGCACCTGGGTGGCTCAGTCAGTTAAGCGTCTGCCAGGGTCCTGGGATCGAGCCCCATGTCGGGCTCCCTGCTCAGTGGAGAGACTGCTTCTCCCTCTCCCTCTCCCTCTGCCTGCCACACTGCCTACTTACGCTCTCTCTCTCTCTGTCAAATAAATAAATAAAATCTTTTAAAAATAAAATAAAATAAAATAAAAACCATTATCAGGGGCGCCTGGGTGGCTCAGTCAGGTTAAGTATCTGCCTTCAGCTTGGGTCATGACCCTGGAGTCCCTGGGTCGAGTCCCACACCGGGCTCCCTGCTCATCAGGGAGTCTGCTTCTCCCTCTGCCTCTGCTCCTTCCCCTGCTCATTTTCTCTCTCTCTCTCACAAATAAATACATAAAATCTTAAAAAAAAAAAACCCACTCTCATTTCTTACCAAATTTTCCTAGATATTCTTGAATAAATGTCTCTTCATTGGCTGTTCAAACTTAGGACCATGGTTTTGGGGGTTTTCATCATTTCCATATTTCACTGGGAAGCGGGTCAGCAGAGCTCCTCACACTGTCACGACAGAAGTCACTCTCCCACTTGTTCTTTACCATGGACGTGAAGGATCAAGACACATGTGATCTAGGGCTCTGTATGTGTAATCTCATTTAATCTTCACAACTGTGGTGCAGACACTGCAGACCTTGCTTTCACAGATCATGAAAGTGAATCCCAGAATCACTTAATAACTTGCTCCAATTAAAACAGCAAATCGGGGGTAAGGGGCTGATTCCAACCAGGCTTAACCACCTCCAAAGCTCATGTTTTTGATCACACCTATTTTTTCATCTTTTACACAGATCCTTTTAAAAATCAGAGCTCAGGGGCGCCTGGGTGGCTCAGTCGTTAAGCGTCTGCCTTCGGCTCAGGTCATGATCCCAGGGTGCTGGGATCGAGCCCCGCATCGGGCTCCCTGCTCAGCAGGAAGCCTGCTTCTCCTTCTCCCTCTGTCTACCACTCTGCCTACTTGTGCTCTCTCTCTGTCAATAAATAAATAAAATCTTTAAAAAAAAAAAAAAATAAAAATCAGAGCTCATGGGGCGCCTAGGTGGCTCAGTCGTTAGGCGGCTGCCTTCGGCTCAGGTCATGATCCCAGGGTCCTGGGATCGAGCCCCACATCGGGCTCCCTGCTCCAAGGGAAGCCTGCTTCTCCCTCTCCCACTCCCCCTGCTTGTGTTCCCTCTCTCTCTGTGTCTCTCTCTGTCATATAAATAAATAAAATCTTTAAAAAAAAAAAATCAGAACTCATGAAACAGTTACATCTCTGTGCAGTCACAATGATTTCTTTAGGGAATACATCATTTTCTTCCTCATCTGCATCTTTTATAATAATACTAGAAGTCCTATTCTGTTTCCTCATGTCTTACGCTGCATTTCCATAAAGAATCTCTGACCAGGGGACTTTATCTTTTCTGTACTTTTTAAAATCTGTTTTCCTGAAGATCTCCCTGCTAGATCTGATGTGCAATGGGTTTGGGTCTTTGATTATTATAAACATTAAAATGACAAGGCCTCTTTTCTCCCAAGATTACCTTTGTGCATAAGCACATACACAAAGCCAACTAAAAATATTATTAAGAAATGATGATACTGGTGGCGCCTGGGTGGCTCAGTCGTTAAGCGTCTGCCTTCGGCTCAGGTCATGATCCCGGAGTCCTGGGATCGAGCCCCGCATCGGGCTCCCTGCTCTGCGGGAAGCCTGCTTCTCCCTCTCCCACTCCCCCCTGCTTGTGTTCTCTCTCTCGCTGTGTATCTCTCTCTGTCAAATAAATAAACAAAATCTTTAAAAAAAAAAAAAAAAAAAAAAAAGAAATGATGATACCTCCTTTAAAAAAGACTGAAGCTTCTTAGGCCCAAATTATAAGATTTCAGGGAAAAGCTGCACACACACACACACACACACACACACACACACAAAATCCATATAGTCACAACTGACCAGTCACTAATAAGAACATCCCACTTTAAAAGTGATCTCATGCTTTTAAGTGTACTTAAATGAGTAAGTACCAATATTTAAAACATAAAAAAAATTCTGACCACAATTGAAGCCAAAACATAACCCAAAAAATAAACTAGATAAACCTAAAGTATAAGAAGAAATCTTTCTCCTGGGGCGCCTGGGTGGCTCAGTTGGTTAAGCAACTGCCTTCGGCTCAGGTCATGATCCTGGAGTCCCTGGATCGAGTCCCGCATCAGGCTCCCTGCTCGGCAGGGAGTCTACTTCTCCCTCTGACCCTCCCCCCTCTCATGTGCTTTCTCTCATTCTCTCTCTCTCAAATAAATAAATAAAAAATCTTTAAAAAAAAAAAAAAAAAAAAAAAAAAAAAAAGAAATCTTTCTCCTTACTCACCCAAACATAAATAAATAAATAAATAAATAACTGACATGTCAATGCATATCTGAAAATTTAGCCTTTACCTCTACTTGGCTCCATTTATCATTGTTACAAAAAAAATTTTTTTGGCCAGTTTTTACCAACTCAAAAAGTCCGATTTCCTGGTAGCAGATCTGCTACTGCACCAAGTGTTAGAGAAAAAAATAGTTACTGCAGACCAAACCTCCCAAACTACAAGAATCATCAAGGGAACTGTGAACACATGGTAAGGAATACAGTTACATGTTCTATTTAAACAAAGTTTAAAGAAAGCATTAGAATGAGACTGTTTGCACCCAGGGGTTCTTTTCTCACACAACAGAGGCCCACACACCACGGGAGCCCCTCCACATGTGGTGACCCCCAGTCGAATCTGGCAACAGCAAAGACCCTTGGTCGCACGCTCAGTAGGGATGTTTGTTTTGGGAGATCTGTAATCTCAGCTGTCAACACCTGACTGAAATAAACAAAAGAGCTCTGCTGAGGAAACAAAGACAGTGACGGGACTTAAGCAGGTAAACCAAAATAAATTAAAATTCTTGATGGAAATGGACAGCCCTGCGGGACAGCATCCAGTGATAGAGCTGCTCAAGTGGCAAAGGCATTGACCAGCTATTTTGGGTTTGCTAGCGTGTGCTCAAGAGCTTTTTAAAGAATGCAATAGAGGTACTTACCAAATATTTCCCCTCCACTAGCATATTCTGTCACCAGATAAATCATCCGTTCTGTCTCCATAACCTGGTACAAAGGCAGGAAAGCGACAGACAGTGACACAAATGACAGGCTGATATCATAGGAAGAGAAACTAATGACTCCTCTTTTGTCATTTGAAATATTAATAACCATTAACTGCTTAAAGGAAACTTAAAACACCAGAGAGGGGAACAGGCATAAACGCTATAAAGAAGAAAGGGGGAAAATAGGTATTCCTCCAAGTTCTTTAAAGTAGTACGTATTTACTACTTAAGAGAGACAGTCGTTTTGTTGTTCCTTGAGGCCTCTGCGATCTCTTAAGCTCCACAAAAGTGAGAAGCAAAGAAGCTGCCAAGAACCAGAAAGTTCACATTCAACACTGATCACTTGAAGTTCAAATATGCCCCCACCAGCCACAAAACCCAATCAAAACAAAAAAAAAAACCTAGGGAAAACAAGGGGAATCACTTAGGAACTGCGCAGAAATCACAGGTGGATGTGTTTTTTTAATGGAAATGACAACTTTCCTCTCTGTATCCATTTATTCAAAATTGGGAAGAATAATGTAAATATTCAACACTTAAGTAATATACTCATTTGTATTTTGTTTTGGTCCCTATTTTGTTTTTTTTTATTTAGTTGTAGTGTGTTGGCAGTCCTTTCTTCCTTTTTTACCTTTGTCATTAAATATTTTTTAAAGTAATATAGGAGTATCTATGCTCATGATAAACTTCTTAAATACCTGGCATATTAAAAAAAGGCCAAAGATTTTCTTCTTTCCAGCCCCCTCCATTTTATTCCCCCAAAGGAAACACTGTTAATAAGCTAATTTATTCTATATCTAGAGCAATGCTGACCAATAGAAAAAAAAATGTAGGCCTCATATATAATCATATATAATCTTAACTTTTCTAATCGCCACATTAATAAGTAAAAAAAATAAAATGAAATTAACTCTAATATTTTATTTACCCAGTATACCCAAAATACTACTTAAAAAAATTTTAATTGTAAACTACTTCAGTTTTCACATTAATGAAGATTAATAAAATTAAAAATTCAGTTCCTCATTCACTCTAGTCACATTTTAATACTCAACAGCCATGTGTGGCCAGTGGCTATCATATTGGGCAAGAGAGTTTTAGACTTTCACCGTAATTCAGTTAATTATTTTGCTAAATTATTTCCCAGTTACGTGATCTTTGACATCTTTACACATTGATACCATATAACAGCATTACGTGTTATAATCACACATCTTTTGAATGGCTTCATGGTATTCTGTCATACAAGTGCACATTACTTTTCCAATCCAATAACTGTATCATCCTTTTTTTCTCTTTAATTTTTAAGAACTGTATATATTGGTGGTATTAGCTCACTGTACGTTACATGCATCACTGCCAGGCTCTTCCTGTATGTTGATTTACACAACAACAACAACAAAAGTAAGTGCTCTAAATATATGCAGGTGTTGAGAAAAAAAAAAGAAAAGAAAAAAGTAAATGTCATATTGTATATCTCCTTTGTACCCCTGGGTGTATAGACTTTTATTGACTGCAAATGTTCTTTTACTGTTGAATTTTTCAGTAGCTCAAAAACTTTCCTATACAGTTACCTATATTTGGCTCCCTCTATAAACTGACAAGACTGAAGTTTTGGCAAATGACTTGAAAACTACCTGGATACGATTTATAAAGACAATTTGACAGCCATTCACCTTGGCAGCCTGGAATCCCCCATTAACAATACTAGCTGCCAGAGAGCAAAATTAAACCTTAAAAGAAGGGCATTGTTCAAAGCCAGGGCTGAAAGTATGAGAACTCTTACTGGCTAATGAAATCTTGGGTAAGAAAGATCAATTCGGGTAATTCAGTTATAAGGTTAATACCTACAAGTTAACCTCTTGAGGAAAGTCAGCCTCATAAGCCCTACAACTATTTAAAGAGGATTTATTTTAAAAAGTGAGGTCAAGAAGTTCACTTGGTCGATCAGGATAGGAAGGAAGCAGAGGTCAGACACCTCCAAGTTTGCAGACACAGGTCTTCAGGCAACACCAAGAAGCTTTCACGGTTTTGCTTCTGGGGCACAACGTACGTGTGGTTCAACAGAATTCAGTCTGATGCATTTCAGCAAGTCTGCTCCTGCTGATCTAATTCATTTCATGATGTGAGCAGCTGATGCCAGAAAAAAGCCCTAGAGCTGTAGCCTTAACCACACACACTAACATCACAACATGCTTTCTTTTCCATAAAATTAAGAGACTCTGAAAGCCTGCCCATCGGGCCTCCACCCTTACACACGGTGCCATGTCTGGGCCGGCAACCATGCACTGCCGACCAACAGCAGCAAATGAACCGGGTGGCCACTTCCTGAACAGGTAGGTGACGGCTGCTCTGGTAGAAAGCAGTGAGCAGGGCTGGCCCTCGGCAGAGGTAGAGCTTGCAGCTGCCAACACACTGCAATCTGAGAAGCACCCCAAAGCCCCACCTCTCCCAAAATATCTCTTCCACCAGCCTGCTAAGGCAAGGTCTTCTCTTTCTATCTGGCTTGAAATTCCAGTCATTAGATTTACTGCTTTTGCAGTAAGGTTAGGGAATCATTGTTGAGGATGGCATGAAATATGCATGGTTCTTGGGAAGGTAAGAAAACTAGAATGGAAATCTCTTCCATTCCACCAAATCAATCTCATGGTTATCAAAATTATCAAATGCTACCTTAGGAAACCAAGTCTAGGGCCCTACTAGAAAAGAGGTGAGCTCTGACTAATACAAGAAGCCATACTTAAAATATCCTTCGCCATCATAAGTCGTACTAGGATCACAGAAATGAGTATTTAAGGAATGTTATAAAAAGGTAATGTTATATTCACCTCTAGCTTTTCATCCCCAAAAATTCTCCATTCCTTTGGCTTTCCCATTCTGTTTTAGGATTCAGATCTACATAAATAAGTTCTTGTCACCTTCTGAATAATCCTCTTGTGTAATCCTCACAAAGAATGGTACCCAAGTTTTAAAGAACAAGTTTAAAAGGCCTACATGGGTAAGGTAGATCTTACTAGTAAAGAGCCAGGTAAAACATAAGGCTGAGTGGGAAATAAAAGGGCAGTAGGATAAACATGTGAACACAGAAACCAAGAAAAGTTGCAGATGTTCACCCAGACACCTTTTCTTTTATACACACAAGTGACTATTCTGGGCTCTCCGTCACCACACACTGTGCCACCAAGGGACCTACCTGGTAGAGCCTGATGATGTGGGGATGGCAAAGCATTTTCATAATTTGAACTTCCCGGAAAATCTTCTTCAAGTTTTCTTCATCCAGCTGGGTCTTGTCTATGATCTTGATAGCAACCTGAGAACAGAGGAAGAAAATTTACTCTGATGCATGATTAAAAGCAGTTCACTAAGGAAAATTAAATCCACTTTAAAACATTATATTCCACAAAATACAAGCTGCCAGCATTTTGTTTACAGAATATCAATGAATAAAATTATTTTACTCTTTTTATAAAGTCAGGAAATGGATTCCTAGCAAGTTGGTCTCAAAGGAACAGATTCCAAAAGCTAATGGGTCTTTCTGCCATTTCTTAAACTACTCCGACAGTAAGACCTTATGACAAACAAAATACTTCATTACTCCATAGATGTGATCACAGTCTGGGCAAATCAGGCTTTAATGCAGACAATGGTACGTCGGGTCTCTTATTAAGAGAAAATGCTTATATCACAAGTACATGATAAGTTAGTAAGGTTCGACGACAAACTCCACAGGTGCGTCCTACACGTCACCAGGGGCTTGCCTAACTCAGTAGCAGAAGCGGTATGGTATGGTGGTGGTCGCAGCAGTCACTATACCCCGAACATGTGCTGTGTGCCAAGCAGAAGTCTTCGTGCTTTCCAAGTACTACATCATTTAAACCTCACAATACCCTACATTTTATTAACCTTATTTCACAAATAGGGAAACTGAGACACACAGAGATTAAGTAATTTACCCAAGATTAAGCCATTTACAGCTAGTATGCGGCAGATCCAGGACTGAAGCCCAAGTTGGTTGGCTTTACAGTCAAATTCTTAATGTTCATGCTATAAAAATGTGAAGATCTTTCTGTACCGTATATACACTGCTTCAGCATCAAACATCTATTTTGCTCATCATTGTTAAGACATCCAGCAGCACGTACGTTTTAAAACAGAATGAAAGATGAAGAACTTTTTTTACTCTACCAAATGTAAACTTCTTCACTATTCTTAGTGAAATACTCAAAATACTGTGTTGCCCCAAAATATCACTATATCTCCGTCTCAGTCGATCTGCAAATAATCAAAGAATATTAGTCTGATGAAGGACCAAGCCAAGGTAAATTCTAGCCCCTTCCAATTCCTACAATTCTATGATCCTATACACTGAGAGAGGGAAAGGAAGCTTACTGAGAAAAAGAAAAAAAAAACAAGGAAGCAAAATTTCAAAAATAAATAAATGTTCAGCCCAGAGCAATAAAGACTATATGGAACTACACAGGGTAGATGATTCAAATGTAAGAATAACTAACATAAATGTCACTTTGGAGTTGTTTCAGATATTAGAATGAGAACTGATGGGAGAAAGGCCCAGGGAGACAAATTTCAGCTCAATTCAAAGAGCGTTCAAAACGACAGAATGTGATAAAGGAAGCTGGATGTAGCTCAAGCTATGAAGATTAAATCAGATACAGCCTTAACTTCAAGGAGCTCACGGTCTAGTAAGGGAAAGACATACATGAAACAGGCAACAATACAGCGTTGGAAACACAATCAACAAAGCTATAAACAAGGTATGATGGTAGAACAGAGAATGGAGTATGACCTTCACCAGGGGGGAGAAGCAGACATAGGGAAAGACTTCACAAACAAAGCAGAACTTGATAAAGAATTGGGATAAGCAGAGAAAAGGGTAGGAAATTTTATGAGGAGAAAGAGCAGAATCATTAACAAATTTCACAAGCTGTTCGATCTCCTATAAGAAGTCTTGTACCGTATCACCCTGGATAGGGTTATAGCTCAGTGGTAGGGCATCTGAGTGCATCTCACCCCGGACCATTTCTACTTCTCCTCACTACTGTGTCGTATCACATACAGGACCTTAACTCCAGCAAATGGTCTGGTGTCTGTACCTGGTCCTCTAAGGACAGCTCCCCAAACACAAAAATCGCAGTACACAATGTCCTTTTATAGAACAAATATCTGGGTCTTAATTGTAATTAATTATTAATAAAAGCTTACACATGAATAGCACATTATACTTTACAGATTGCTTTCAAATACATAACAAGCTTAGAAACTTGCAGCTATATGCCCATCGCAGAGCTTCCCAACTAGTGTGCTAGAAGTGGGTTACAGGGGTACCCAAGGCCATGGGTAGGTGGCAGTGGATCACCTCCAGCCTCAAGAAACCTCACTTGTTTACCACCGAGAAAATATTATCATTTTCTGTGTCTAAGGACCAGGCCTCAAATCCCCTATCCTGCCCATGCCTGTCAATGGATGGCACAGAAAAAGTAATGGGGTAGAGGATGGAGGTGGTTAATGAGGGCCTTCAATGCATTTGACCGTATTTTTGTATTTTTTCACCCGCAAGAGAGAACTGAGTCATACATAATTGGGGGAGTCATAGGGCCTCCTGATTCACATGAACCCCTTCTGAATTTCATTTGCATTCTGAGGTAATAAGACTTTCACAAAGGTAAAGAGAAAACCAAATCATCTATGAGAACAAAGCTGGCTACAAGATCTTATATCCACTTATATGCACTTAATAACTATTTTTAATTTGATAGAGATAATGGTATATAGCATGGATGTAGTTCTACATTTCATAACAAGTATATGTGCCTCCCCATAAAGGGAATACAGCCCCACATACTGAAATGTATTCTTACCTTTTCAGGGAAAATTGCATTAAGTATAATCTGTTCTTCGAAGGTGGATGCAGAGAGGTTTTAATAGATTAAAACATCAAATCCCGTCTACTCTTCAATGAGATTCAGGATTCAACAAGACACGGGCAAAGCTTGGCCTAGCAGCTGAGCATGGCGTCAACAGGAAGGACTCTGGTGTCAAGCTGCCTGGGTTCAAAATCTTAGAACTGCCCTTTTAATGTATAACCTTGACCAAGCTATTTAATTTTGCTATGGCTCCTTATCTAAAAAATGTGGGCAACAACAGAACCTGCTCTAAAGGTTGCTGGGGACTGACTAAGCTAATGGATGCAACCTGCCTAGTATATAATGCCTGGCACGTGGTAAGCATGTCATATGCATTAATTACAGGTACTGCTGTTATCTGTTTGTTTGTTTTCTGGAATCAAGCCTTAAACGTTAGGCATTCCTTGACAAAAATGAGATTCGCTTCACTAAACAAAATAATCCTGGATCTCAAACACATCAGTTCCTTACTCAAGGGGCAAGTTGAGGGGCCCAACAAGTGAAATAGCTAACAATTTGTGGGCAGCATTCAGAACCAACTGGTTGCTTCCAGCTGATGTGGGAAGAACATGGAAGGAATGAAGCTGGGGGAAAAATGCATTCCATTCGGGAGCGTCACACCAAGCCACAGGATGGAACCCACAGCAAGACCTGATCCTCGGGGCTGCACCAGGGAGAGTGCGCTCTGCTTCTTCATGGCCAGCCGGGCCCCCTGCCCTCCCAGACCAAGTACCAACGCCAGAGAGGAGGACACGCGTGTTACTTGGTCCACGTGCCTGAGAGGACCCCTGAACGGAAAAGACAATGTCCGAAAGCTTCAGCTCCTATTTTAGCTGCAAACTAGAAGGTGGAGGTTTTCTAGAAAATGGAAAAATACCAATGAAACAGAAAAATGACGACGTCAGAGAGCAGGGAGTTGGCAAGCAAGTGTGAATATTTTGAGACTACCCGAAGAGATCGATGATCGTGAATTTTCACTGCTACAGATAGGGCGGCCATACAATCAGGGTTTTAGCTGAAAGTACACACCCGCTGCTTGAAAAATGAAATGCGTCCACAGCAAATGGTAAGTTGGTAGGTAAACAGAAGATAAAATCTCAAAGAATGTTTCCAGATTTTGGTGCTGAGAATCTATGAATCACATCCTTGTACTTGCGTATGAAGAAAAGCATAACAAGTAAAAAAGGAAACTTCTAATATATTACCAAGGGATCATATATTTCTTAAAGTTTCTTGTTCTACATAGAACTCGTTTCTCTTGCAAGGAGCAGGATTTTATGAATTGACACTAATATTAATTAAACATGGCACTGTATCCAAGATGTTGCTTAAAAGCTACAGCTTGCCCAGAGCCCTAGGAATTTCTCTACCCAAGATATTTCCATTCAATGAACCCTTTTTTCATCGGCATGTGGCATGACAAAAAATTAAATTCAGATCGTGCCAAATTTAAAGTCACAGTTCTTTATTATTCATTCTAGAAGGGGGGGGAAATAACTATTTCTCCCTTTTAGTTCTCACTTCTAAACCACAGTTCCTTTAACTCTTCTAATTTTTGCAAGCACAGTAATGTTCACAGGGAATGAAGTTGAAAAAATAGTGCTTTCTTCACAACAGGCAACAATTCACCTGCATATCCTGACACCACATTCACAGGCAAGATAAGGTGACGGAATAAAAACCAATGAGCCAAGAAAAGGTTCAGTATTAAGATCAAAACAAACCACCCTTCCCCCCTCACGCATCAGAAGTAAGTGGGTTCTTTCATTCACGGATATGCGATGACAAATGGACAGTTAAAGAAAGGAACCACTTAGGAAGAAAATGCAAAGACCACAAGTGCTAAAATTCCTCCAAAAAGAGAAAGAGCACTCCCCTAAACTAGTATGCAGATGCATGCACAATAATTTCACAAAATACAGTAAGCAGACTGAATGCTTTTAAGAAGGGAAGAGAAAACATTATGACAGTGTGGAGAAAAGTTTATTTTTTTCAATGTTCTCTAAAGCAGCTCTACTCACTGAAATGTCTTAAAATTCAGGCAGATATCAAATTTTTGCCATTATGAATTATTTTCAATGGGATTGTTTTTATCTTAGGTTTTGTAGCTAAATTTTTTTTAAGGTTTTATTTATTTATTTGAGAGAGAGAGCACAAGCAGGGGGAGCTGCAGGCAGAGGGAGAGGGAGAAGCAGACTCCTCTGCCAAGCAAGGAGCCCGACTTGGGGCTCCATCCCAGGACTCTGGGATCATGATGAGCCGAAGGCAGATGCTCAACTGACTAAGCCACTCAGGCACCCCAGTGTAGCTAAATTTTTATTATCTTTCTCTCTATTCCGAGATCATTCTCAGCTCAGATCTAGTATCATTTTACGGCTGAGATCTGTCCTGGTCAATACAGAACACACCAGCCACATGTGACTACTGAGCACTTGAAATGTGGCTAGTGCAAACTGATGTGCTATGAATGCTAAATAACAGACCAGATCTCAAAGCCTTAATATTAAAATGAGAATATAAATGATCTCACTGATAAATTTTATATTGATGACATGAAGAAATACCATTTTAGAGATACTAGGCTAAATAAAATATATTATTAAAAACTAATTTCAATGAAAAGGCAACTTCTGGAATGGGAGAAAATATTTGCAGACCATGTATCTGATATGGGGTTAATATCCAAAATAAACAAGGAATTCATACAACTCAACAGAAAAAAAACACAAATAACCCAATTTAAAAATGGACAAAGGACCTAAGTAGGCATTTTCCCAAAGAAGACATACAAATGACCAACACATGCATGAAAAGGTGCTCTACACATCACCAATTATCAGGGAATTGCGAATCAAAACCACAATGAGATACCACCTCATGCCTGTTAGGGTGTCTATTATCAAAGACAAGAGATAACAGATGCTGGGACAGAGATATGGAGAAAAGGGAACCCTCATGTACAGCTGGTGAGAATGCAAACTGGTACAGTCACTATGGAAAACAGTATGGAGGTTCCTTAAGAAATTGAAAATAGAACAACCAGATCAATCCCACTTCTGGGTGTATATCCAGAGGAAATGAAGTCACTATCTCAAAGAGATATCTGCACTCCCATGTTCAGTGCAGCATTATTCACAATAGCCAAGGTATGGAAACAACCTAAGTGTCTGTCAAGAGATGAATGAATAAAGAATATGTAGCATATCTACCCATCTATCTACTTATCGAAATCTATCTATAGATACACACATACATATACACACACAATGGAATATTATCCAGCCTTAAAAAAAAAAAAAAAAGTCCTGTCATTTGTTTTTTGTTTTTTGAGTTTTTTTTTTAAGATTTTATTTATTTATTTGACAGCAAGAGACACAGGGAGAGAGGGAACACAAGCAGGGGGAGTGGGAGAGGGAGAAGCAGGCTTCCCGCAGAGCAGGGAGCCCGATGTGGGGCTCGATCCCAGGACCCTGGGATCATGACCTGAGCCAAAGGCAGACGCTTAATGACTGAGCCACCCAGGCGCCCCAAGTCCTGTCATTGTGACGAGATGGATGAACCTGGTGGGCACTGTGCCAAGTGAAGTAAGTCCGAGAGAGAAAGACAACCACATTACCACATGGTATCACTTATATGTGGAATCTAAAAAAAAAAGTAAAACTCATAGAAACAGAAAGTAGAAAAGTGAGTGCCAGGGGCTGCGGGGGTGGGAGAAATAGGGACAGGTTGGTAAAAGGATACAAACTTTCAGTTAAAAGATGAATAAGGGGGGGGCGCCTGGGTGGCTCAGTCGTTAAGCGTCTGCCTTCGGCTCAGGTCATGATCCCAGGGTCCTGGGATCAAACCCCGCATCGGGCTCCCTGCTCCACGCGAAGCCTGCTTCTCCCTCTCCCGCTCCCCCTGCTTGTGTTCCGTCTCTCGCTGTGTCTCTCTCTGTCAAATAAATAAAATCTTTTTAAAAAATTTTTTAAAAGATGAATAAGGCCTGAGGATCTAATGTAAAGCATGGTGACTATAGTTGATAACACTATTGTATAATTAAAATCTGCTAAGAGCATAGAATTTAAATGTTCTCACCAAAAACAAAACAACCAACCAAACAAAAAAAACCAAATATGTGAGGATGAACATGTTAATTAACTCAATCAGGGGAGTCCTACACAATGTATATGTATATCAAAACAACACGTTGTACACTTTAAATATCTTACAATTTTGTCAATTATACCTCAATAATGCTGAAAAAAAAACCCAAATAGTTTCTTTTTATTTTTGTAAATATGACTACTTGAAAATTTTAAATGATATATGTGGCCCACATCTTAGATGATGCCAGTAAGCTGCCGGCTACAACACGTATTACACAAAAATGACTTCTGAAATACTGGACTCAACGTTGAGAACTGCCAGTTACTGATCTCGAAGAAACTTGGCAGGCTGCAGTGCACTCAGTGCTCAAACACTGCCTTGGGAGAGAATCTTAAATTAGGTCTCAAAAGTTGCATTCCAAGAACTCAATTTAATTCCATTACAAAATGTTTATTGAACAAGTGATGGGCTTAAGGCAGTGCCCTTGTGCAGCTCGCTAGAGGCTGCTCTCGACAGGCTTCTGTGAGAGAATTAAGTTTTACACTCGTAAGATAGCAGTTTGCAAACCTTTTGGTCTCAGGACTCCTTCTCTCAAAAACTGAGACCTTCAAAGAAGTTTTGTTTACATGAGTAATATCTAGCAATATTTACTTAGAAAATGGATTAAAATTAAAATCAGAAGTTAAAACAGAAAATTTTAAAACACCAGAATGGCAATCACACGTTTCGTCAGCCATCAGAGAAATTATATCACACATCACGTAGTCTCTCGAAATCTCCCTACGTAACTGTGAGAGGATGAGAGTGAAAATGAAAATAATGTTTATTTATTTATGAAAACAGTGTTGGCCTCAGACACTCACTGAAAGAGTTCTGGAGACTCTTTGGGCTCCCTGGATCAAACTCTGAGTGCTACCCTGAGGCATTATCGTATGTGATGAACTAACTTCTGCCCTATAGTCTAGAATGGCACATCTTTGGGAAAACTGAAAAAAATAGTCACTCAAATTGTTTTCTGTAGGACTTAATTCATTCCCAGTTGAGAATGGCTTCTAGAAAAGGAATCTGAATGCCTTTGCAAAACAAAACAAAACCTGTTTTTCTTTTAAATTAACTGCAAAATAGAATTGCCATGAGAATACAGGTTTAAAGAAACCTCAAACCATCATAAGATATACAAGCTACACTATAAGGCTAAACCTGCAAGGCATTAAATGGCTGTGATTAATGATGTGCCACATGGCTGTGTTCAGGACGTAGGCTGGCCATATTCTTGGGAAATCCTGACTCCTGCACCGGAACCAATCAGGGAGGACTCCACATTTGAGTCGGTAACAAATAGTCAAATCAAGTTCTAAGGGACAAAGCTAAGACATATATTTGGGAAGAACTGATTATTCTATCCATTTTACATACCAATCACAACTGTTTCTGGAAAAGTACGCAGCTATGAAGCCTAGGGATTGACTGAGATGTTAGGACTCCAGCCAACTCCAGACAGGAGGACTCAACAGGACCACCAAAAGTAAGGGTAAATCAGCTTTCAATGAACCCCAAAGGAAATAGTTCACAATATCTAGCAGGACTTTAGGTGACTTATTTTTCTCTACTTCTCTGCTTTGGCTGTACTAAACAGTGAAAGTGAAATTGTTCTTGTATTTACAATGTTTGGAGGATAGAGAATTGTGAGCTTCCTGAAGTGAGAAAATAGACCATGAACCATACGTTATTCTTGGAAGAATTCCTAAGGTGGAACATGGTCATATTGTACATAATTAATCAATGGAAATTTTCTGGTGATTACTTGGAATTCAAAGCAGAGAAGGAAAATTTTTCAGACAAAAAGAAAATGGTTTCTCAGTTCCAATAATTCCCATCTGGTTAACATTTACCCTCTCAGAAAGCAGAAGTCCTAGGAGTATCTCTAACGTGACAGGCAACTCTCTCAGCCACACTGCCATTACTACCGCTGCTGTTATTTCAACATTGACACAGTGCCGACAACATTTTGTATGCTTCCTATAACATTAAATCAACTCCTGGCCTTTAAGTTTCCCACTGAAATGAACTGAACAAGAAGATATTTTAAAAGGGGGGGGAAAAAAAAGGAGTGGAGAAGAGGATAAAGTTGACCATAACAATAAAGAATTACTTACAAATATCAGTGCCTGATCCATTTTCAGTATCTATTTCCGGTTGACCACGACTTCCCAGTTTAAGAGGGAGATTTAGAATTGGACTGATGGCTGAATTCCAAGGTTAGGGACCTATTTAAAAGAACACCTCAAAGCCCTTAAAGAAAGGGCAGAAGGGAAAGAGCAGGAAAGAAGGAGCGGGACTGAAGAACGCAGGGCAAATAGAGACGCTCTGAACACCGAGGGACGGAGCGGGAAGGCATTCAAGAAATGGAGAAGAAAAGGATTAACAGTGGTTTAACAAGGAAGCTCCAACGGTTTAAAGTGGCCACCAAAGAACAGTATCTAAGAAAAGGGTATTATGAAAAAATAGTAATTGTCACAGCAATGTTCCGAAATAAAAGAAAAACAAGGAGCAGCAGTTAGTCCAAGGCAAAATTTAAAGTTATGGTGGAAAATGAAGCTATGAAGGATGGCATTTGAGTCCCAGAGAAGAAAGATTAGACGTGTGGGTGAAACTTGGCAATGACCTCAACTGTGAGGTTAGGAGGCAGAAAGCTGAATGAATTTCAAGATGAATTTTCTTAATGAAGTGCTCTTTCCTAGAGTGCCAGCTCATAGGTAAAAATAACACACACTCCCAGAAGGACTGTGCTCTTCCCAAGAACAGCATTTGTCAAGGAGCCGTGTACTGTTAAGCACATTTCGATGTAGCACCTAGAACACTCAAAGCTTTTTAAAGCACCAGCTGGAAAGAAAGCTGAACTCAACTGGCACGCATAACGTTCTTATACTTCCCCAATGGAGATTTATTACACCGAGCATCTTGCTAACCTTACAATGGTAGTGTTGTTCCTGGTGAACAAAGTCAGCAACAGTTCATATTTTAAGGTGCTTTAAATTATATTAATATGCCCCCAAGGCCTAATAAGATAGGCTGCAGTAGCAAAAGGTTGAGTGAACCAAGGGAACACAATTAACAGCTGAAAAACCACCCTAAATTCCTCATCTCTTACATTTCCCAATTCTTTGGTAATGAGAACAAACGGAAAACTGGAAGCAATCTCCATTATCAGAGCATCTTATCCTCCCTATTTCTGACACTTACTTGTCACGCGTGCTCACATACCAGTACTGCGAGCTGTCACGATGTCCTTCTGTGTCAAACCAGGATTTCTAGTCTGAGTGCTGATGACGCCGGCCTGTCTTCCCTGTGGCAGCCCAGGATTAAAGAGCCAGCTTCCCTGTGCCCGTTAGGAACACTGCACCAAGTACCTTCTGATGGGCTTTCTTAATCACAGCTGCACACCATTAGTGCTGGCAAAAAAAATGCCCCTCTGGGATTCCACCAAAATGGGAATATTTTGTGTGATAGCTTTTTGCATTTATTCTGGCTCAACGAGTTCCTTATAGTTAATGGTCATCACATTTTCAAATCAAACAGATTTTATATTTCCATAATTAATGTTTGTGTTTCATGGACTGAATAGTGAAGTGTAAGTAACTTAAATCACTCCACTGGAAAGTCTAAGGGTAAACATTAATTAATTCTCAAATTTCTGATACTTATTCTAAAGGCAGGAAGAAGACTATTGATAACCCTGCCATAAAAAAATATGAAAAACTTTCCTATTGAAATGTAATTCATTATCATATGTATTATTATTATATATATCCTATATATGTTACCAGTTTTATACCACATTTAATGTAAAAACACAACTACATGAAGTATGTACTTAATATAACAGACTTAACATTTAGTAAAAGCTTGTTTGTCCTTTCCCTTAGCAGGATTACATGCATCCTAAATCCTGACCTTCTATGACAGTCCTAAACCAACGTTACAGTACAAGTCTAGAATTTTGAAGAGCTTCTAAAGTATCATCAAGGATTTTAAGTTATCATAATTGTGCACTGACTAACTAAAATGTTGAGTACAGTTAATAACAGTGAGGGGCTTTTTTAACCATTAAAAGTATCCACAATTTAAGCAAAAACCAACCCATTACACTGTCTTTTGGGCCCTCTTCTGATCTTGACAAGATTGTTTTTAAGCAAATTGATATGACCCATAACTCACTGCCAAAGAGACCCAAAAAAAATCTCCTGACATCAGAAATAGGTTCATTTAAAATAGACATATTTGCATAAATATCTTCTTAAAAAACAACAGATCATGAGAAACACTATCCAGAAAAATCACAAGGAATAAGACTGATGAGATGAGAGAATGTAGAGAACTGCAAGGAAATAAAACATTCATTGATAATAACTTCATACTAAAAATAATTATCCCTCCATGTTTAAAAGTCCTTTTGAATTTTCCTGAGGTCTTTGGGTCACAGATTTCTATAGAGAACACAATGACATCCTTTGAAACAAAGTCAAACAAAACCCCGCCAATAAATCAAATGTACTTTTCTGAGTAGAAGATGGCACAGAATAAAGCGCTCAGGGTAGGAAAGACATCAAAACTAACATACACAGTAGCAGGATCTTTTCCCTTCTGAACAAAATCTTGCTAATAGAATAGAAACCATAATATGAAAAGAAAGAGAAAGAAAGAAAGAAAAGAAAGAAAAGAAAGAAAGAAAGAAAGAAAAAAGAAAAAGAAAGGAAAAGGGGAGGGAGGGAGGGAAGGAAGGAAGGAAGGAAGGAAGGAAGGAAGGAAGGAAGGAAGGAAGGAAGGAAGGAAGGAAGGA
>NW_022589741.1:13181366-13201327 GCF_004348235.1 Phoca vitulina
GGAAGGAAGGAAGGAAGGAAGGAAGGAAGGAAGGAAGGAAGGAAGGAGCGAGCTACTCTGGGGTAAAAGGTTTAGAAACAGACAAAACTTTTTAGAGCCCTCAGGCTCTGGAGAACAATTTGGAAATCACTGGGATGGCCAAAGAGCACTGGACCGAGAGAGCTGGGATCTTGAGCTCCATTCCCAATTCTATCACTAAAATATGTTTGTGGCAAACCTTGGGCAAGTCACCAACTCTGTAGTCCTCAACATTCCGATCTATTACATAAATGTGTGCCTTTATGTACTTGAAAGCAGGGTTATCAAGACAAAGCTTCTCACTGTGCCAATTCCTAATGAGAACTCTGATTTTGGTTTTGCTTCTGTTAACTTTTTTTAAGTTCTAAGTTTCGTTCACATAAAATAAAACAGAATCACTAGTTAGATAACTCTCAATCTTGAACAATTAAAATATTCAAGCCACCTAACTTTTATAGTGCTTTATAATGTAGGACCATATGCTAAGCAAAAAAGCTGCATTTACCACAGCCAAGATAACCTCAGGGAATTCGCTCCTAAGTATTAACCTTCTCACTTAAATTAAGCAGCAATTACATTAAACTAAAGTGTAACACTGCTGTTTACCTAGGAAAACCTTGGCATTTGCTGCTAATATTCTTACTATTGGTCAAGTCAATGTCTCCTACCACTGACACTAATATCACTAAATAATCAATTATATTGATATTAATTTCCATCCCACTTACAGAAACCACGGTAGACTAAATTAAATGGAATGTATACCAGCCACAAATAAGCCAAACTAATTAACCCATAAAATACAACTTAACTAGGAAGACACTAACACTGAAACCAAAAATCCAAGTCTAAGATCTTGGCTATGTTACCCAAATTTGATAAAGTTTCCATCTACAGTAAGAGTCTTAGAAATGAAAAAACTGAAGTGTCTAGTTTGTTTTACAGTTTTTCTTTGTGTTTTAGACAAGTTAATTCCAATATATTAAACATAAACGTAGTAAGAATAGCTAAAATATACTGAGCACTTAATGTGTGCCATGGTATTTTATTACTTTCTATTATAAAACACTTCAAATATACACAAAAGTAGACAGAGTAACATAATTAAACATCAATCAGCTTCAACAATTATTAACTCATCACCAATTCTGCTTCATCTATACCTCCACCATTTCATCCAAAATCCCAATCACAATATTTCATATGGAAATATTTCAATATGTACCTCTAAAAGGATTCACATTTTTTTTATTTTTTTTAAAAGGTTTTATCTATTTATTTGCACAGAGAGATAGAGAGAGAGAGCACAAGCAAGGGGAGTGGCAGGCAGAGGCAGAGGGAGAAGCAGGCTCCCCACTGAGCAAGGAGCCCGACGCGGGGCTCGATCCCAGGACCCCAGGACCACGACCCGAGCCGAAGGCAGACGCTCAACCGACTGAGCCACCCAGGCGCCCCTCACATTCTTTTTTAAAAACATAACCATGGAAGAAGCATTATCACACTGGAAAAAATGAACAATAATTATAGGCATTAGCTCTTCATCCTCCACCACCCTACGAAGTAAGAACTGCAATTATTCCCATGAAACACTGATACACACACCAATGAAGTAATCTGCCTAGGTAAAACAGTACTAGCCAGTGGAGGCAGGATTTGAACCTAGGCAGTGGAGCTCCAGACCCTGAGCCCTTAACTACACTATGTTTTACTGCCTCTGAAAAATAGATTTTATGGTATGGTAATGAGTTCTTAAAAATAAACACAGAAAACTGGCTCATAAAGGAATTAATGACAGACAACATCAGAAGTCAGCAAAAGTCTGAAACAGGGAAAATATATTATAGCACCTCACCTCTCCCCCAACTGCTTTCTTCATCTTCTGTGGTTATGCTTCACGAACACCTCAACCTTCCTCCACTTACCATAATGCCAGTAATTATAAGGTTTATTCTTTTCACTGCAACCAGCTCTACCAGGTCAAACTGATATTTAAGAGGTACTCTGACCAACTGTCATCAAAAAAGACTCACTGGATAGAGTCTTACTCAAAATTAAATATTCTCTACAGAAGTCATACAATATGTAACAGAGAGACATTATGGTGGCCAACTTCCAATGATTCCACACACACAATGATATATATATATATTCACACCTTTCTGTAATCTCTTCCCTCACCTCCTGCTGGACTTGGAGGTCTGGAGGAAGTAAGAGGCGATGTTTGAGAAGCCCATAGGAAAAGCAACTGCGGGTGATCTCAAAGAACTATAGGCAACATCTTTTTTTTTTAAAGATTTGTTTATTTGAGAGAGAGAGAGAGTCCGAGAGAGAGAGAGAGAAAGAGAGGGAGAGAGAGAAGAAGCACGAGCAGGGGGGGTGGCAGGGTGTGAGGGAGAAGCGGGCTCCCAGAGGGGCTCTATCCCAGGACCCTGGGATCATGACCTGAGCCAAAGGCAGACTCTTGACCAACTGAGCCACCCTGGCGCCCTATCGGCAACATCTTTATAACCTGAGGGTGTCCTCCAGCCAACAGCCAGCAAAAAGGTAGTCATAAGTCACAAGGAATCAATTCTACCAATAGCCTGAAGAATCTTGGAAGTGAGTTCTTTCCCACCTGAGCCTCTAGATGAGAACATAATCTACCCAGTACCTTGACTGCAACTATATGAGACCCTGAGTGGAGGACTAGGCTAAGCCGTGCCAGACCTCCTGACCCACAACTGTGAGATAATAAATGTGTGCTCTTTTAAGCTGTTAAGTTTTAGTTACACAACAATGGAAAACTAGTACCTCATGGTTCTTTATGTTGTAGGTAACTCTCATCTCTAAGAAATTCCAGGCCAGGGAAATCTCTTTCATAATATATGGCATATAAATTTAGCCGTTTCATAAAGAATTCAAGCGGGGCACCTACGTGGCTCAGTCGTTAAGAGTCTGCCTTCGGCTCAGGTCATGATCCCAAGGTCCTGGGATTGAGCCCTGAATCGGACTCCCTGCTCAGCAGGAAGTCTGCTTCTCCCTCTGCCTCTCCCCATTTGTGCTCCCTCTCTCGCTGTCTCTCTCTCTCTGTCAAATAAATAAATAAAATCTTTAAAAAAAAAGAATTCAAGCATAAGAACAGAACTAAAGCTCTTTCCTGAGAAAAGCTCTGGCCCTACTTATAGGTATTCCGGCAAACCCTTTCTGTGAAAACATAGGTAAAATCTGCATGGGAAAAGGTAAGTATGTCAGACTCATTAGTTTTCAAAACAGTTACTTTTGTCACCTGCAAAGATGGTACAAAAAGTATGTGTATATAATGACTTCCTTCCAAAGAGGACAATATGGAAAGGGGGAGAAAGAGTAACTTTACAGTGTGGAGAAACCTGACAGACACACCTCAGCCAGGTGATCAAGGTCATTATCAGCAGTGATAATCACATTGATAGCATCTACCCTTGATAGGATGTGATGAGAAGGGCACTTTCTCTTTGTGATCTTCCTCCCTAAAACCCATAACCCACGTCTAACCACAACAAAGACATCAGACAATTTCCAATCGAGGGGCATTCTACAAAATACCTGACCAGTACTCCTCAAAACTGTCAAGGTCATCAAAAACAAGGGAAGTATGAGAAAACTATCACAGCCAAGAGGAGCCTAGAGATATAATGACTAAATCTAATGTTGTATCCTAGTCTGGATCCTGACACAGAAGAAAAAGACATTAGGTAAAAACTAAGGAAATCTGAACAAACTCTAGACTTTAGTTAATAATAATGTAGGAATAGGGGCGCCTGGGTGGCTCAGTCGTTAAGTGTCTGCCTTCGACTCAGGTCATGATCCCAGGGTCCTGGGATCGAGCCCCGCATCGGGCTCCCTGCTCCGCGGGAAGCCTGCTTCTCCCTCTCCCACTCCCCCTGCTTGTGTTCCCCCTCTCACTGTGTCTCTCTCTGTCAAATAAATAAATAAAATCTTAAAAAAAAAAAAAAAGAAAGAAAATTAAAAAAAATAATAATAATAATGTAGGAATAGAGGTTCATTAAGTATGACAAACGTACTACACTAATGTAAGGTATGAATGAATAATGGGGGAAACGGTGTGGGGTATTTGTAAACTCTACTGTATTAGCAACTTCTCTGTAAATCTAAAACTATTCTAAAAAAGTTTATTACATTTTTAAAACAACCATATGCATCTCATTTCACACATCACAACAAAATACTCTGCTCTTCTGGCATTACACTGAAGTTCAGTCTCTAACTATTATGCTAGATAACTTCAATTTAATGCCAGAGACACCAGACCAAAATCAGTTTTCTACTCTTTCCTCAATTCCCATAACCAGAAAGCTCAATAAACTAAATTTTACACGAGACATATATCCAGGGTCAAAATAAATTTCCATATGAAGGATATTTTGGAATATATTTTTTTTAAGTTTACTACTGAAGAATCCTTTTTTGTTTGTTTTTCTTTCTTCTTTCTTTTTTTTTAACATAGTTTTGTGAACCTGATAGCAAGTCGTGGACAAATTCTGCTTTACAGTGCAGTGCTGTGCAGGGCTGGGAAATACATTTTCTCACTTGGATTGCTTCCTTTTGCTTAATAATGTAAGTTAAAGAACTCATCATCAGTTTTGGTTGCTTTTCCTGCCAGAAAGCAAACACTAAGTGAACTGTAGTAGCTAGAGTTAGCCTAAGTTTTCTGGTAAAATTATATCCATCTCCCTTCTCCCCTACAATATTTGGCTCTTATTCTTTTAAATATGTTTAAAGTTTTAGTCTATAGGTCTTTTACTAAAAGATATTTAAAATTCTTTCCAAAACTAGACTTTTTAAAAAAATTTACAAATACTCAGAGTAAGTACAAGCAATTCATTAACAAGACATTAACAAGACAAATAATCACATTAGTATTTTTCCCCTAGCAGTTTCTCTGCTTTCCTGTATTTTAGTTCTTTTTTTAGAAAACAGCTGTATTGAGATATTATTCACATAATATACTAGTCACCCATTTAAAGAGTACGATTCAATGTTTTTTAGTATATTCACAGGGTAGTGCAACCATCACAACAATCTAATTTTGAACATTTTGTCCCCCTAAAAGAAATCTCATATCCAAAGACTGCCGCTACTCATCCCCCCACTCCTCACCAGCCCAAGCAACCACTAACCTACTTTCTGTCTCTATAAATTTGCCTATACCGAGCATTTCATATAAATGGAGTACTATAATATGTGGTCTTTTCACTTACCATAATGTTTTTAAGGGGCATCCATGCTGTAGCAAGGGCCAGTATTTCATTACTTTCTACTGCCAAATAACACTCCCTTGTGTGGACAGACCACATTTTAATGATCCAGTTGATGGTTTTCTGGGTGTTTCCACGTTTTCACTATGATGAATATTGTTGCTATGAACATTCATGTAAAATTTTTGTGTGGAGGTGTTTTCATTTGGGTTTAAACATAGGATGAGCAATCCTGGGTCATATGGTAACGCCATATATAGTGTTTTTGGAAATTTTAAGGAAATGGGAAAGTGGCTACGTCATTTTACATTCCCACCAGCAATGCAAGAGAAGGTTCTACCATCTCTACACCTTCACCAATACCAGTGTTATTGGCCATAATATTTATTATAGCCATCCTAATGAGTATCTCATTGTGGTTTTGATTTTCATTTTCCTAACGACTAACGATGTTGAGCACTCTTCTCATGTTTGTTGGCCTGCTATATGCCTTCTTTGTTCATCTTTTAAATTAGGCTGTCTTTTTATTATTGAATTGTAAGAGTTCTTTATATATCCTGAATACAAACCTCACAGATATATGATTCGCAAATATTTTCTCCCATTCTGTGGGTTGCCTTTCACTTTTCATTGCATTGTTTGCAACACAAACGTTTATTTTAATGTAATCCAATTTATCTATTTTTCATTGTCCCTTGTGTTTTTGGTGTCATACCTAAAAAAACTACTGCTCACAGATCACAAAGATTTGCTCCTATGTTTTCTTCTAAGAATTTTATAGTTTTAGCCCTTATGTTTATATCTATGATCCATTTTGAGTTAACTTCTGTGTATGGTTTTGCAAAGCAGGGGTCCAACTTCACTTTGCATGTGGATACCCAGCTGTCCCAGAACCATTTCTCGAAAAAACTATTCTTTCTCCTTTTAATTGTCGTTGGCACCCTAGTCAAAAGTCAAATGATCATACAAGTAAGGGATATTTCTAGACTATTGGATCTACTCCACTGATCTATTTGTCTATCCTTATGCACACTGTCTTGTCTCCTAGTTCTTGATATTCCAGATATTCACATTCACCTTACTCTGTTAAGGCTGATAATTAGTAAACAAAACAATGGGTTTAATAAGCCTCAAGCACCCGATATAGGACCTAGAAGGACCCAGAACCCAGTTGTGATTTTAGCAACTGTTAATGAACCAGACCAAAAAGATTTTTGCTTGTGGTTTAAAGGGAACTTAGTTTTTATTATTAAAAAAAAATCAATTGATAAAGCAAATAATAAAAATTGGAATAAAAACAATCTACCAACTTAGCATAATAACAACAAATAAAGCAACTAAGAAGTAGAATAACAGTTAACTAGGCAACCACAATGATATGATAACTAAATGGGAATGCATAGTCCAAACTATTGTTTCAATTCATTCATGCATTCATGTAAATGTGTATGTTTAGATCCCAACTACTTCCTTTAAAAAAAAAAAAAAAAAAGGACTGAGGTGTTTACAAAATCAAATCTATAAAATAAGACAACTAAAAATAAAAACAAATCAATAGATTCTTTCAGCCACTGTGTCCTTGGGAAATGGCCAAACATTCCCAGATCAGCAGGCATGCAAAGAATTCAAGAGCATCAAGTCTATGAGTCTACCAGCAATGTACATGAGGGCAAACTTCTAATATACAGGACAGGGACAAACTGTTAGATCCTTCAAAGAAGTACAGATATAAGAAGTTCTGGCCCTCATCTCCCAAAATCTCTGCTTTTTAACCAAAAAAGGACGAAGAAAACTAAGATTTCTTTGTCCTCTGGTTCCTCCAAAGTAGGTCAGGTCTGTGTGTAATTATTGGGTTTCACATTCCTTCAGAAAAGGAAGAGATGTCAATGCATGGAGATTTTTAACAAAGAGCAGACTCCGGCTAGGGGTAGAGACAAAAGAGTGCCTTTGCTGCTGACCAAAAAAATAAACTGGGAAACAGTCTTTTGTTTTTAACAACAGTAAGCTGATTTTCAGACAGGTTAGGATAAGAGGCCTAGTTTCTCATTCTTAGGCTACAACAACTGAACTTGAACTTGTGGATAAATCCTCCTTGTTTCATCTGCTTCCTAGGCACCCTCCCTAGTTAGTTAGCAAGGTTGACATAAACCATGAAAAATAAATTCATGTGTTTACTGGAGGATTTTATATGCAAGAACACCTAGGAAGAGATTAAGAACTAGTGTTTGCATTACCAAAATTCCGTCCTTAGAAAAAGAATCCCTGCAGGTTCCTTTCAACAACACACAGAAATTTTTGTGGCAAAATAGGTCATATACAAACTTTGGTGCTTTATGGGCTTTTCCATTCCACCCCTACCCCAGAATAACCACTATCCTAAAACTTATGTTATCATTCTTTTGCTTCTCTTTATAATTTCCCCATATATATATATCACCAAACAACATATTATTTAGGTATGTCTGTTTTTAAATAATGTAAATAGAATCACACTTATTATTTTTAACTACCTTTTTTGATTCTGATTATATTTAGAAAATTGTTGCAAGAAATGCACGGAGTGGTATCTAATTCACTTTATGCTAGTCATCCTTTTCTGAATACACCAACTTTATGCATTGCTTTACAGTTGCTAGACAGTTGAGTTGTTTGCATTTGTAGCTATTATGAACAGTACTTTAAATACTCTTATACGTGTCTCCTGGGCCATGGGTGTAAGAGTTTCATTTGAGTGTATACTTAGGAATCACGAAGTAAAGCGAAACTGTTTTTCCAAAATGGTTGTATCCAACAGTGCAAGTGTTCCCACTGCTCTCTATCACCTCCAACAACTGCTATTTTTAAATTTTTCCCAGTCTGATGGAGAATGGGGAGGCACATAGTCCCTCGCTGTTTTAGTCTGCATTTCCTTGATTACTAAAAAAAACTGAGGCTCTTCTCATATATTCATAGACCATTTGTTCCTGCTCCAGTGAAATAAACTTATTCGTGACTTTCCTATTTCCTTTTTTTTTGTTGTTCCTATCTTTTTTTTCTTTTTAATTTAAGGAGTTCTTTTATATTCTGAATAACAAACTTTATCAGTCTATCTTCTCTCAAGCTGTGGCTTATTTTTCTACTCTTTATGATGTCTTCTTTTTTTAAGTAAATTTTTTATTGAACTATAACATATTTACAGAAATGTGACCAAATTATAAGCATAACTTACATACACAACAGCAAGTTAGGGTTCTCAATAATTTTTACAAGTGCACAGGGTCCTAAGATCACAAAGTTTGAGAGCCACTAAATCAGACTACATGGTATCTTCTCATCCTTCTGTTGCTAAACTGCATGTGCCCCACCTCCTCTCTGCACGCAACTCTAGAAATCTCCAGATCTATCTCCCAGTTCACTCTTCAACTCTATCCAGGCTGCATCATCTTTCCACTGTTTTTTCGTATTGTCTTTTATTTTTAGACATTCTATTGAGACTGAGTTCTTCTTGCACATCTTTCTCATCAATTTTGAGTCTCTTCATCATATATTTTTAATTCCCTCTTTTATTTCTTCAAATAAAAGTAATAATCTATGAGACTGATAGTTACTGCTAATGTTCTAGTTTTACCTATCACTGTGCTACTAACCATCCCAGAACTCAGTGGATTAAAACAATAATCATTTCTTTTGCTCACAGATTTGCGATTTGTCCAGGCCTCAGAAAGGACAGATTTCTGCTCTGCTCCATGTGGCATCACCTAAAGCAGCTTGACAGGAGGCCGGAGGGTCTACGGCCACACCACCCTGAACGCGCCCGATCTCGTCTGATCTCGGAAGCTAAGCAGGGTTGGGCCTGGTTAGTACTTGGATGGGAGACAGGAGGCTGGAGGATCCACTTCCAAGACGGCTGATGTACAAGGCTGGCAAGTCAACGCTGGCTGTCTGCGGGGAGCTAAGTTGGGGCTGTGGGCCTGAGGCCTCCGTTCCTCATCACATGGGTCTCTCCACGGACTGCATGGGCTTCTTCACAGCATGGGAATGGGTTCCAGGAATGAACATCCCAAGAGAATAAGGAACAAATGTGTGGCATTTTTCTGGCTTAGCCTCAGAAATCACATAGTATCAGTCCTGTCAGATTCTTTGGGTCAAAGCAGTCACAAAGCCCTGCCCAGGTTTAATGCAATGGGACAGACTATTTCTTGACGGTAGAATAGCAAGGTTCTAGAAGAGCACATGACATCAGTCAGGAAATACTGTTACTGCTCCCTTTGGAAAACATAATCTCACTCATAGTTGCTTGTTTTCTTGTGCAAGCTCACATTTCTTGCCACTTTACCTATAAAGATTCTTTGAGATCGGTCTATAAAATATGTTTCTACAAAGATCTGTTCTATTGTTTTTTAAGTTTCTAGATCATTTATTTCTGCTCTAATCTTTATTATTTCCTTCCTTCTGCTGGCTTTAGGCATTGATGGTTGTTCTTTTCCTAGCTCCTGTAGGTGTTAGGTTAGGTTGTTTATTTGAGATTTTTCTTGCTTCGTGAGGTAGGCCTGTCTGGCTATGTACTTCCCTCTTAGGACCACTTCTGCTGCATCCCAAAGGTTTAGACGGTTGTGTTTTCATTTTCATTTGTTTGCATGTATTTTTTTTTTAATTTCTTCTTTGATTTCCTGGTTGACCCACTCATTGTTTAGCAGCCTGCTGTTTAGCCTCCATGTGTTTGTGGTCTTTCCAAATTTCTTCTTGTGGTTGACTTCTAGTTTCATAGTGTTGTGCTCAGAAAAGGTGCGTGGTGTGATCTCAATCTTTTTGTATTTGTGGAGGCCTGTTTTGTGACCTAATATGTCATCTATTCTGGAGAATGTTCCATGTGCACTTGAAAAGAATGTGTATTCTGCTGTTTTAGGATGGAATGTTCTGAACATATCTGTTAAGTTCATCTGGTCCAGTGTGTCATTCAGAGCCATTGTTTCCTTGTTGATTTTCTGTTTAGATGATCTATCCCATTGATGTAAGTGGGGTGTTACGGTCTCCTACCATTATCGTGTTATTATCAATGAGTTCCTTTATGTTTGTTTTTAATTGTTTTAAATATTTAGATGCTCCTGTGTTAGATCTGAATTTTATTCTCCCAGACACTTGGGAATCACAATCAACCAGAAGCGCTTTCAACTAAGTTATCATCTTATGAGATTTTCAGGACTCATGAGTAGTAATAGCAAATCCATGTGAGTATGGACTTCTGTTTAGGCAGTTTCATGGCAGACTCTTTCCCCCTTCCCATCCAGATCCAAGACATTAAAAATGCAAGTCTCTGCATGCACAGCACCTTTTATCCACTGACGAAGTTACCTTTTTGGGGTCTCAAGTTTTCTGTGAGGCAGTCTCCAATATGACCTCCCACTAGTCTGCTTGGACACTATTCTTCTTCTCTTCTCCCCCCTGCCACTCTAATCCTATAAGAAACCCTCTTCAGGGGCGACTGGGTGGCTCAGTCATTAAGCGTCTGCCTTCGGCTCAGGTCATGAGCCCAGGGTCCTGGGATTGAGCCCCGCATCGGGCTCCCTGCTCTGCGGGAAGCCTGCTTCTCCCTCTCCTGCTCCCCCTGCTTGTGTTCCCTCTCTGGCTGTCTCTCTCTCTGTCAAATAAATACAATCTTAAAAAAAAAAAGAAAAAAAAAAAGAAACCCTCTCCAGTGCTTACTCCACCTTAAGAAAGCATGCTTTCTAGGCCTTTCAAGGCCTTCAACTGTTTCTCTAACACAAGCTCCAGCATTTTACATATATTTTATATGTGTTCACATATTTTTTCCTCTCCCCAGCTTCATTTAAAAATGTTCTGACCAGAAAGGGCTTCTCTACACATCTAATCTATCATATAACTGCAAAAGAAATTACTCATCATTCATTTTAAGCTATTTTACTTATTAAAAATTGATAAATCATTTCAGGAATACATCTATATTTTTCAAAGGCAGCTATGTAAAATATGTCACTTGGATGGAAGTGCTTTGGAAAATATTAATACACTTCCTATAAAGCAAATCTGAGGGAACTTAAATTTACTAGACATACTAACTTCTGCCCCAGATTCTTCATCTCTTTTAAATCCTATTGGGGTCTGTGCCCCTGTACATATTTTTAACATGGTTTAGAACTGCACCCACAACCCAAGATAAAGGAAGTTTTGCTGATTTAAGGAAAAGCAAAAAAAAACCCAACAAATTATTTCTAGTGCCAATGTCTTAAGGTTTAAAAAAAAAAGATGAGGCCAATGTCTTGTAAGAAGAAATAAATTCAGGGGCGCCTGGGCGGCTCCGTCGGTTAAGCGTCCGACTCTTGATTTCAGCTCAGGTCGTGAGATCGAGCCCCGCGTCAGGGTCTATGCTCGGTGTGGAGCCTGCTTCAGATTCTCTCCCCCTCTGCCCCTCCCCACAACCCCTCCCATTCAATAAATAAATACATATTTTTTTTTAAAGAAGAGATAAATTCAAGTTCTCTTTGGCAAAATGAAAACGAATCAAGTAGATTTAATATTCATATGCATTTTGTGCAACAGATACCATTACTGCATTCTTTAAATTACTGTCAAGGCTTAAAAAACAAAAACAAAAAAGAACTCTAAGCCACTGGGATAAGAGTCTTTACATGTTAGATCTCTCCACCACGCTGAAAGCAATGGCAACAAACTATCATATTCCCCAAATACAACAGCCAAACTCTCATATCCCGGAGGAGAAATGGCTATCACAACCATCAGTCGGCATTGGCAGGAGACTTAACAGCAAGCCACTGAACAGACCATTGATTGTTCTTCATGCAATATGTGCAATATGACCTTTCCGGCTCGACCTGCTAAACATTGAAGTGGTCCATGAGGAGAAAATCCACATGGGAGCAAATTCCAAAATGCGATTTACCCTATGGGCAGTATGCATTTCCAGATTCTTCGTCCCACTTTGCTCTACTCCCCTCTGGGTCATAACAGAACTTGGCAGATGTTAGAATTTGCTCTGTATAAACTCTGGAGCCCAGATTACAAAACTCAGCAAAGTATGCATTTGGCACTGGCAAAAATGGTTGCTTTGTGCACTGATTTGGATTTGCTAACTTAGGATATCCACAGTTTCAAAAATGTGTTGAAGACTGTTGAAATTTAAAAATCAGGAAAAAAGGCACGTGTCACACACATCCCAACACAGGCTTACAAGTCTTCTGAGATCATCCTCTCCATACCAACAAAATACCAAGGCCATTATGCAATCAGTGGTTTCTTCTCATAATTGAAGAGATTAATAGCTTTGGATTCAAAACTAAGATAGCTCTACCCTGAGATATTCCCTCAGCCTGGGATCTCTGTGTAAAGAATCCAAAAGTACCAGTTACCAGACTCCCAAAGAGGGGTCTACAAAAGGTTCTTTTCATTCACTAACAATCTTTCTTCACAGCAAAACTTCAAAAATGTCTTTTGGAAGAGTTTTCTACTTATGAAAAGAGTCTGCAACAAACCAACACCGTACAGCAGTGCGTGTTCACCAAGGTGACAGAAGTCATCGACACTGTATTTCATCTCATGCCTTATTGCTAGTTTCTCTCCTAACATTAAAACCAAAGAGCTAGCCTTCATAACAAGGTAGATCGTACACAGGATATATCAAGCCTAGGAGATATTCCTAAGTTGAAAAGGGCTAAACCTAGAAGAGGTAAATGTCAGTCTGAATTGTAGGTAATCTGACATATGCAGATTTCGGGGGCAAAGTTACCTTCTGCAGTTTTAGGCAATGCAAATCTAATCCATAACACAGTAAAAAAATATAATTAGTTAATTAGAGCCTAGAAATTAATTAATTGATCTTACTAGATGAGTTTACCCCTGTAAATGGATAAGAGCTTGCTTATCCATCTGGACATTAAAACACGTACAGAGGCTCAGTTATAACTTCATCCATTTTGTTTACTTTACATCAAACTCTTCTGGCCTCCGTTTGTTCTCCTAGATGTCTGGAAGTACCTTCAGATACGTCAAATAAAAGCAAACAAGAAACTTAAGCTTGCATTTGTGATTCTAAGAAAAATGGGGTTTACTTTTTATAAATTTCACATTTATTTAGAGCAATAATGAACATGCATGAAGAGATGCTATTGTTTAAAAAAAAACACTTTTATACTTTGTAACACAGACCCTTAATATAAAATAGGAGTACAACTAATATCTGTTCAATAAGTAGAATAACTACAAGTGAAAAGGCCTTCACTTCCCGCTGCAAAGAAATTAAAGCACTTACTAGCATTAATTTCAACCCAGTATTTCAGAAATACAGGCTTTAAAGAGAAAATGAGTTTATCAGTTCAGAGCCTTCTAACTGTCAGGTCACATAACTGGATCTGGGTTTCGACAGAAATTCAAGTTCTCCTCCACAAAATGAAAAGGGCTATGGTAGCTCACTCCAGTTAGTGGAGCAGCCCATCAACGGCATCAATCATTCTGGTGGGAAAAAAGCATCAATATGTTTGTTGTATTTGGGATATGTACATTTTTTTCAATCCACCCTCCCCCCTTTGTCTGAAGAACAATTTTTGAAGTTCCACCCTAAACTTCTGGCTCTCAATGCCATGCAGACACTCCCAATGTCATTAACAGTTCAGGGAGAGAAAAGAGCCTGGGCTCAGGGCAAGCGGATACCACTGGGGTCCTCACTCTCACCACTTCCTATCTCTAGAACAAATGCTCGAAGAAAGCTGCTCCAAAGGTTAAAACATACATCACCTAGAACAAGAGCTGGTGCAGCACAGGAAACTAGTAGGTACTGGCTGTTGTTAGTACTATTACTAGCATTCTACTTGTCCCTGCCCAGGTCTCTACCCCACTGCCTAAGAATCCCACCTTCTGTTACTTCCTGAAAGCCTTCTCGCCAACTGCAGACCCCTAACTTTCCACAGATGACGGAGTCTTCTCACTTGACAGGGAAAACAGACATGAAAAACTCCTTCGATTTCTTGTATGTTTCTCTGCATGCTCCCAAACCTGCCTTTTCTTTTTCATCCCAGAAGAGGCAGGTCTCTCCTCCAACCTCAGGCAAGTCACAAGTGCCTAAGAGGGCCAGTCACCAACTCTCCTTTTCCTCCTCCTCCTCCTCCTCAAACAAAAGTAACAGCAGTTTCCAAACTCCAAATTACAGAAGACTTACAGATGCTCGAATTTCAGGGCTGGCCACTGCCAACAGTCATGTGATTATGGAGAGTGGCTACTGGTTTTATTGGCTCAGTCCACTCTTCACCCTCAAAATCCATTCGGCTGGCATAGAGGAGGGCAAGTTCTCAAAAAAATAACTACTGGTTCAAACTCACTGAAACAGGAAGTAGTATGGTGGTTGCCAGGGGCAGGGGGAAGGGGGAAGTAGGGAATTTTTGCACCTGACTGGCTTAGTTGGTAGAGCATGAGACTCTTGATCTCAGGTTCATGAGTTCAAGTCCCACAATGGGCATAGAGCTTACTTAAAAAAAAAAAAAAAAAAGGTGCACAAAAAGAAAAATTACTTTTAAATTAATTACTTAAATTTAGTTTAATTTAATGGATACAGAGTTTCAGTTTTGCAAGATGAAAAGAGTCCTGGAGATTGGATGCACAACAATGTGAATGTACTTAACACTATACTTAACTGTACATTTAAAAATGGTGAAGATGATAAGTTTTATGTTACATGCTAATTTTACCACAAATTAAATACATATATAGACAGACAGACACACGTACAGACACACAGGCACACATACTGGTACCAGCTCAGTACCACCCCAATACGACCTCCACCAACCTTCGCCCTGAATCCATTTTTGGCAACCCTATTCAAATCAGGGTTAAAATTTATTTAGCCATTTCAGTTTGTTCCAACAAATTCCTGGCAAACATCTAGACAGAAACTTATATAGCCAGCCCATGTCTTTCTAAAAGATATAAAAGATGGCCTGTTATTGAGTTACATTTGGGGTTAGAATTGAATATTCTCAGCTCAGAGATGACAAGCACAGCATCTGCTTCCCTCCACCCAGCAGAAATAAATATTAAAATAATTCAAGAATACCACTCACACTCCCAAGGCAATCTTCTGACATCTGCACTTGGGATCCTTGGGACAGAGGTACGGAAGAGAACAAACGTGGAGGATAAAGCTCTCTTAACATAACCTGTTCTAATGAAACTCAGGTACAGGAAAAATCTGACTTGAGATGCAAATATTTATAAAAACTATGGTTTAAAGACCATCTATTTTTAGGAGAAAAAATATGCAGTACAACTAACACAGCAACAAACTAAAATGCAGGGTGAGAAGATAATAGTAAACCATTTCAGCCAGAATAAGAAACTGCACTTTTGAGGGTTATTTTTAAAATGTTAAGTATTCACTCTTTACCTCAATATGTTAAAGAATCATTATACAAAGAGTGTTAAACACATGCAAACATATACGAACCAAGCTAAGTTTGGCTGTATTCACAGAACTTATCTGTATTTGGCTGGTACAACTCCCACTCACCTCCTAAAGTATGTAAAGGCTGTTACCTCATCACAGACGCACGTAATGTTGACACCAGAAAGACCCTTGGAAATCTCTAACCCAACCCCTTTGACGGATAGATGATCAAACTGAAGTATTGAGAGGATAAATAAAACCTAAGTACAAAATAAATTATGAGATCCCAGCATATGAAAATTTATTTTCTAATATAGCAAAGTTAATTTATAAGAAGATGTGATGATGATAATAATTTTCCAAAGAACACATTCACAATAGCCACAAACTATCAGAAGCCTTGGAAAAAATATTCCAAAAAAAAAAAAAAAAAGTGTCAGCATTTCATGGAGAAAACGAGAAAACGTCAGTGAAGGACCTAAGACCTATGCCACATCCATAGCCAGAAATACCTAATAGTGAAAAGACCTCAATTCTCCTTCCTTGCCCCTAAATAAGTCAGGCTCTGGTCTCTCTTCCAAATAAGACTACAATAACATTCTTCTATGCTGGGAGCAATGGTGGTAAGGGGACACGGAGGAAAAACTAAGATGTATAAACCAGGAAAACGTGTCATCTTACCCAAACAGTTTAAACTTTAAATGCCAGTTTCTAGTCTATAATGCCCAGCCAAGAGCACCTTGCCTTCTACATTCACTATTTTTGCAAGTTCAAATGTCCCTCAAATGATGATCTGTATTTCCATGCAATTCTCTATATTTGCTTTTAAAATCAGTAAGGGCTTTTAAAATGCAAAGTGAACTTTGGAAACAAAGTAGGCAGGCCAGAAGCTAATTTAACATTGTAACTTTATAGCTCACCATACACTTATTTGAAGTCTGCACAAACTTGCAACTCAGTATTCTTCCACTAGGCTTCTGAAAACATGCAGGATATTGCTGGTTCTACACCAATACAAACTATCCTAAGTCCCTAAAGATCAAGAAGAACAAGGTTAGCCCCCTGAGACTTCCAGAACCAAAAAGATACACTATCATAAAATCCTAATAAAAGTTATAAATTAAAACTAAAGGCAATCCAAGTTTTCTTTTTTTTTAATTTTTTATTGTTATGTTAATCACCATACATTACATCATTAGTTTTTGATGTAGTGTTCCATGATTCATTGTTTGTGCATAACACCCCGTGCTCCATGCAGAACGTGCCCTCTTTAATACCCATCACCAGGCTAACCCATCCTCCCACCCCCCCATCCTCCTAGAACCCTCAGTTTGTTTTTCAGAGTCCATCGTCTCTCATGGTTTATATAGTATCCCAGAGGTAAAGAAGGGATTGAGTAAATTAAAATGAAAAATTAAACTTGGCCCTGTGGAAGTGTTAACTGTGGGCTTCCAATTACAATCCCATCTCTATATTTTGGTACATGAAGTAGGGTAAGGAGGGACTATTTTCTGACAATTTAACCCAAAAGGTAACTAAAAACACAGGGCTTAAGGTTTCAATCCTACTATATAAACTGGGAAGCAGCATTTCAAACTTCTAATAGGGTAATTTCTGAGTCTCTTAAATTTTACTACATCAGATCAAATGCTGCTGAAATTGAAATTTCAGTTTGAAGACAATGGCAAGAGATTCTTTTTTCCTTCTCACTCAGAAAAAAAATTAATTGGAAACAGTTGACATTCTGTGAGAAGGCAGTAAGACAATCTGTATTTTAATGGTGCAGTCACATAAAGAAAAGGCTATGACTGAACACATTAACTATGCAAGATTCTTGGCAGCAAGACAACATGGCACTTACCAATACCAATCACTGCAGTGATCCTGACTAGCCAAGTACCAGCAAATCTACACCATATCGACGACGCAGAGGTGAGAACTTTCCTGAATAAAAAACTACTATAGAGGCCAAGTGTCTAGACATGAGAGGGAGGAAACCTGCCAACATCGGAGAGCTTCCCCAGTTCAAAGAATGAACTTTTCTCCCACTCTGAGACAGAAGTGGAGAAAATGCTGTGAATGAGGCCCAACAGTCAGAAGGCTAACCAAAGTTGGGTATATCCTATACACATTAATGAGTAAAGCAACAAATTTAAACTCCTGGGCCTTCAGAATACACAGTCTAGTGCCTTAGTCTAACAGTCTACATTATTTTATTGGCAATACATTAAAAAGTACATTAAGAAAAAGAAATAGTTGATTTCTCTAAGTCCCTACTTTTTTTAAGAATGTAAGACAAAAGATCAGTGATCTATATCCCTAGAATCAAGTAGGGACAATCTCTTTGACAGGCTCCCAAGTCTTACACATGAGTTTTCCTTAAGGCTCTCTCTCTGCTTAGGCTGCTGCTGACCCTGGTCTCTCCAAGCAGACAATTATAACCCGCACATCTGTATGTCCAGGCTTTGTATTTCCAACCATCACTTCCTGGACATCTCCCTCATGTACTCTGTCACCCTCAAGTCAGCCCATCCATAACTGAAGTGACAGCATTTTCTCTTCTCTGGCCAAACCTCCTCTTCTACCCTGACTTTCCCTGGCACCTAAAAGCATTGTTTGGATAAAGCCATTATGAGTCTACTTCCTAATTATCTACTTACCAAAGGTCTCCCCCCCCCCAAAAAAAAACATTAATCCCTCACATTCTAAATTTTTTCTTCTATAATGAACGCAGTATCATAAAATAATAATTGCTACTATTTATTAGATAAGTTTTCTGTGTGAAATGCTGGGCTTTATATATATGATCTCATTCAATCCAATCTTAAACATTTCTTTGGGGTTGGCATCATTATGCCTGTTTTACATATGAAGTAAACCAAGCTTAAGGCTTATCCAAAGTTAAAAAGATAGCTGGTAAGTGGGAGACTAGGAGTTCAATATCAGATACCACCTCTTAACCACTATATAAAACTGCCTCATTATACAGAATGCTTTTTTAAAGATTAAGGGAAGGGGAAACCAGGTATTATTCAATTACCCTAATAATTAAGTTACAAATTCATTATTTATCATATAGTTCTAAGTTACACGCTGCATATAAATTTATATTTAGAGATTCTCTCAAAACACAAATCTGATCTAAAAGACCAAACCTAAAGTATCTCTTGGTGGTTGTCCCTTGCTTAAACGATCAAGACAAACAGGATTTCACCATCTGCCTCCAACCCTACCTTTCAACTAGATCTTCCAATATTCCCAGCCACAACCCCCCCCCCCCCCGCCCCCAACACACACACACACAAACCTTTGGTGCTAAGGCTGTATGCAACCAGTAATTCTCCCTCACTCTCCTAAGGCCAGGTCTGTGGTCAGTTTTTCAAGGTAGCCTTCCCTGACTTCTCCAGGCAAAATTAATTCCTTCTCCTTCTTGCTTCTACAGCAGGCTTTTCATTCATTCCTAACTTGCAGCACACACATCTGTGGACATATACATTACACTCATATGCACATAACATCAAATTTACTACAGATCCCAACAAAGAGAGCCATCTTCTCTTTTCAAACATTTGGACACACATACAGAAACCTCATATATTTGTGCCCCAGTAGGAAAAGGCATTTGTGTGGTAGCCCCTTCTCTTTCAGTTCCTTCCTCTCCCCCTTTCTTAGCCACTCCCTACCTATACCCTATATACTCTACAGCATATTTTAAAAAACGAAAATACATTGAGGCCAAAGTGAATATTGCCAAATGTAAAAGCAAATGCCATGGTTTACTAGGACTACAGTTAGGATCAACCATGTGGCATCCGATGTATACTAACGGTACAAATGGTTTCATTTGTATTTAAAGAAGTAGGGCTCTTCACTGTGCTTTAGGTAATAGAAATGGCCACCTCTGCCCAGGATAGTGAAATTACTATGAACAGGGTCAAGGAACTGGGATTCAAAATGTATCACTTAAGGACCAAATGTGAACGAACAATGGACAGATTTTTAGATCTTTACTTCCTCCGCCACCCCCAAAGTAATATAAGTGCTTTTCATAGACATAATTGATTTTTAAATAGACAAATCACAGTGTAACCTTATATAACCAAACTATGTATGTCATTTTCAGATTGTTTTTCCCTCTACGCCTTATATCCTAAAATATTTTGATTGTAAAATGTTTGGTCTAACTGGAAAACATGTTCTTTATTACTATTTAACAAAAGGAGGGAGGGAGGGAGGGAGGGAGGAAGGGAGGGAGGGAGGGAGGGAGGAAGGAAGGAAGGAAGGAAGGAAGGAAGGAAGGAAGGAAGGAAGGAAGGAAG
>NW_022589741.1:13201337-13565594 GCF_004348235.1 Phoca vitulina
AAGGAAGGAAGGAAGGAAGGAAGGAAGGAAGGAAGGAAGGAAGGAAGAAGGAAGGAAACTGCAGACAACAGAATAAACTCAGCCTTTTATGGCTGGAACGCTGAAACCCAAAAATACAGGTTACTTAGCTTCTAAAAGTGATTTCCTTTCTCTACCCTTCTAATTATTCTCAGAAGCATACAAGAACAGAGATTTAAGCAAATGTGCATATTCTTCTAGTGTAGTCCTAAAGCAGCAAGGGAAAAAACCCTCAAGTAACGGGTGGGGTAGTGGAGAGGAAGAGGGGCTGCAGGGTGCTAGGAGAAGCCAGGTTGCCAAAGAAACCAAACAGTAAAGAATAAGAGGAAAAAATCATCAGTTGGAAAACCTCTGAAATGCTTTTTGTAGGAGCTCAATCCCTTGTCCTAAAAGACACGCGCAGCAAAGAGACCAATTGTCACAAATGACAAAGGGAACCCAGAGCACACCAACTGCCAAGCAACTGCCTTTTCTAAATTACGCAGCACACATGTATCAGACTGACCGCGAACAAATTAGAAATCTCCGATAAATCTCGTGACTGCTGAAACCCAAATTTTGTGCGTTTAAGAGAGCTTCTGTCAGCTTAGCAGTTAAATAAGTGTAAATGGTATATTTAAACAGATATAAACACAAAAACCATTACTGTTTATAATAGGACCTGGGTAAAGAAACTCAGCAAACCAGAAACACTTAGGAAATCAGTTAGCCTCCCTTCCTCCAGGCTCAAAATCCAGTCTAAAGCTGTTCTGATCTGTCTCAGTTTAGAGGGAAAAAGTGAAATTACAAAGTATCGTTTACAAGTAACCAGTAGTCACTGGTTTTGAAGAATTCAAAATGAGCAAAACTACTTGAAATCCCCAAGCCTACCCTTTGTTCTAAGGCCACTTAACCAATGTTGTAGGTAAGGAGATGGGGAATTAATACAGAAAAAAAAAAAATCACACAGAAGAAAAGCATGTTAGTTTTATTTTCTCTGGAAAACATAGCATAGGGGCTAAGACCCTGGTTTCCAAAGCCAGACTGATTGCTCTACTCCTCATTGGCTGTGGGCCCTTGCTGTGCGCTGTAGTTTCCTCATCTGTTAAGGTGAAGATAGTAATAATATCTAACTCACAGGGTGGTTATGAGGTTTAAATGAAATCATGATTAAAGTACTAAGGACAAACAGTGCTTGGTCGGGATTCAATAAATGATCATCAAATCCCTTTGAGATTGCCAAATTAACCTTATCTTGACCACTGTAACATACACTGCAACTGTCCCCCCAGTTACCGCTGTCAGCCTCAAATTCCTAAAACACTCCTTTCATAACCCATCAGGAACCTGTGTTTGCTCATACCAAACTCACACTTATGGGTCTGGCTTTCAAGGTCCTCTAAAACTTGTCCCCACACAATCTCCCCAATGACTGCCCCCAATCACTCATAGTCCTGTTACTGCTCATCACTCACCTTCACACAAAACTTACCTCTTTTGTTTCTGTCTCTGTCAGTAGCAACGACCGTCTTTTTAAAAGGCTCCCTTTCCAGAAACTTCCTACTCCTACTTTCTACCTGTGCAAATGCTATCTACCCTTCCAGAAAACAATTCAGATTCTTTGAGTGGGTGCCAATATTTTGATCCCCAGGGATCGCTCCTAATCCTCTCAAGAACCTCGCTCCAAAGGATAACCTTACCCTGTTCTCTAATTGTGTCTGCTAGCTCAAACTCTACAAAGTAAGAATCTCCTTCAGGGCACGGGGCTCTGTCTTCCCTAAACATCATCCACAGTATCCAGCAAAATGCAGTGCACCTTCGTAAGTCTTTCATTCACTTGTTTTCACAACTAAACACAAGGAACAAAATTTTATTCCATAAATGCAATGAATAATAAATCTTTCATTTCTATATTATAGCTTGACTATGTCAGGAGGGTGGAAATAAGAAAATACTCTCTTAAATGTAGCTGTAATTTTATGACCAGAAAAATGCCAACATATAAACTTGCCCAAATCCAGTGACATGAGAAGGGGCAGATCCAACAGGATGAAAAATAGGGCACTTCTCTATCCTTGAGACAGAAACAAGAGACAACAGGAGCCGTCCCACTACTGTTAAGTTGTTAATGGAAGCATGCAGACTTAAAATTGGCAGGCTCATGTTTCCTGACCAGTATCACATTCATCCACAACAGTATCATAGAGGACCTTTTCACTTGATTCCATTATCAAAAAAGAACTCCCAAATCTATCCTAATGTAAGCAATTTTACATCTCTCTGAAGTTAACAACTTGAGGAAACAAGATTCAGAGGAACCACTGGCCGTTATTATTAGATTACCTCTCTTGAGATACTTTCACTGCCAGTCTTCCTTTGTTTTGCCCTGCACTTGACTCCGTAGCAACTAGGTTGTGATTAGGCACAAATCCATGCACATGAGCAGGGAGGTGCGGAGCAAAACACTGCTCGCATACTCAGCCAGCTCATCTGGATCTAACGGGGCAGGCAGTCTGCAGAAAGGCAAATGAGACGCAGGCAAACAGGAGACCCTCAACAGCAGAGTATCTCGTATGTGTATCGTTCATTCAACAAACCTGCAAGGCACTAAATGCAAATCTACATCTACGCACGCTGTACTATGTGCAAGGCATTTTGTTTAGTATTGTACTTAAACACAGACTCATTCTATAATGGCTTGAATTTTTATTAAGGTATAAGACACACTACTAAAAAGGCAAATACAGCACTCATTCATTAACGTATTTATATTTCACTTTGATTCAGGAAATGCTTAAATACATATACTTACATAAATACACACTGGGTAAAATATAACATGATGAAAAGAAAGACGAGGAGAAAATGAGATTAGGAAGACGAGATTTAAAAAAGGAGGAGGTTAGTGTACTAAAATGAGAACATTAGGACCTTCAAGTCCTCCAGAATTCTTTAAAATCTGTGATTCCTCTAAGCTCGGTAGATCAGCAATGGCAAACAAATGACAAGACTAACTGCTATCTAGTCGATCCGGATGAACACTTGTTTTATATCTGCTTTAAGTTCAGCGTATTTGTGTGCTTATGAGATCAGGACGAGTATAATCCTGAGAGACACAGGAGGGGGCTGGATCAAAGAAGGCCTTTAACTGAAAAATATTCTTGATCTGAAGAAGCCATTCAGTAAAATGCTTCAATGTTCTGCCTGCTAGCAATCTGACTTTAAATACAAATCATCTTTCCATACCTGGCTTTAATTTAAAGTCTTCCCCAAAGAATCCCATCAACTGGCCATGTTAGGGGTACAAAATGAGGAAAATCAATCATCATTTTCATCCTCCTCCTCACATCATATGCAGTTAACCCCGTTGCTAAGTTCACCACATAAACTCTTTGGGCAATTCACTGAAAGCTGAGCACCCAACCATCTTTTTGTGTTTGTTTTGTAAAATAAAAGTATTTTTACTACAAAGTGGTGTTTATTGTAGAAAATTTAGAAAATACAGATCAAAGAAGGAGAAAAAATTCTCCAATGTTACCACTCATAGAATGCAACCACCGACACTTAGGTGACCAGTAGTACAATTCTGTCACCCGGCTCAGTGCTTTCCACCAGCTCCAGCACCATCACCAACCCTGCCAGGTGCACCTGGATCACCGACTCGATGGGGCAGCCTCAATGCCTTGAAGATGTCTGTAATTTTTTCCTGTGTAATATATCTATCAACACAAAAATGAAACTCTACTGTACATACGTACCCATGAAATATGTTTTTTCCACTTAGGAACACATATTGTTTATCTTTCAATGTCTCCAAATAGTTTTCCACAACATTATGAAAGTCTTTCAAAACTTAAAATTGATCTCTCAGGATGGGACTTTTACAGTTTGGGGGGAGGTTTTGTTTGTTTGTATTTGCTATTCTCAACAATGTTGTGGTAAATATTCTCATGGCTACATTCCTGTTTTGACCCATGGTCATTTCTATCAGACTAACTCCTAAAACCAAAAGTGCTAAGTCAAAGAATATATACTTTTAAAGCCGTTGCTACATTCCTCATACACACCCCTAAAGTTGGACCTCCCTAGTCCCCCACCCCACAGCGGCACTGAGCATGGCCTTGTTTTAAATAAAACTTCACCATCTGGGCAAGTAAAACAGAATGACATCGTAACTGGCATTTCTTTGATTGTGGGTGATATACATATAAGGTATATCTTAAATTAGATATGCATATTGGATAATTGTATGTTTTTTTCATTGTTGCTAAAAATTTCTATCAGCTCATTTTTAGCTCAAAAACCTCTTGCTCAACCTCTGAATTTTAGCAGGCTTATATAAAAGGGGAAAGTACAGCATAAAACTCTTCTGATACTCCTGTCTTGGAAACTCCTTCCTCAAACCTAATGTTGGCAAGATAGCATCTCCATTACTTGTGCTCCAATATAAAAGGTATACACAGGAGAGCTGACACAGTACCTGGAATAATAAAATCTATCTGCAATTAGCTACACATTGTTGGAATTTATAAATCAGATCAATCCACTTGGGATTTGTTTGTTAGTTAACTACGTTCTTAGACATCCCTTTTAAAATCTTAAGGGCATTTTAATGCATAGTTCTGTCATGGAGCCAAGAAATAATAAAACAGGGACTATCAACTCTCTTTAATGCTGTCAGATTACTAAAACATCAATGACAAAGCATCATGTTAAAGTGATCTATCTTATAAAAGTAATATCAGATCCCATTAAATTACAGCTGATTCATCTCTTGTTACCTTGCCCAAACAAACCTAAAAGACAGAGCAGCTTTCGGGCTCAAGATTTTCTCTAACTTGTCCGACTCATTCAGACATTGCCAAGGCCAGCTCCAAAGTGATTACCTGGTTTGTAATGAATGCATTTCTTAAAGACTATTAGTTTCATACTGATGCCAGCATAGCTGGAGGGGAGAGAACTAGCCCAATGAGATCATTAGTCATCGACACCAGATTATAGTAACATTCAAAAATGACAACAGGTTGCTTAGCAACAGTTTTCCAAATGCATTCATATGAAAAAAACTGACAGTGATCTTCTCCACAGAAAATCACAGACAGAACCTATTCATAAAACAGTACTCACTGATCCCTCGGCAAAGGAGCTCAGCTAAAAAAGTCTACCCTCTTGGCAAATTCTCCACATCTACAGGAACTAGAATATGGGATCATTGTTCTGTCTCCCCAAAGTTCTCCCACCTTCCGATGGACAGGGGAAACCTTCCGCTCCTTGAAGGTTCACGTCACTCAACCATACTACTCTCCGTGTCAAGGCTGTAACTCATCTCCAGGCCATCTTTCATTGTCTGCAGGATAATTTGGCACCTGGCTCAGTCATCTCCATCCTAGGTACAACCATCCTTCTAGCCAATTTCCCGGGAACTGAGACCTTACTGCCAAGGACCTTTATCACTTCGCCTGGATTCATCATAATCCATAGCTATTCCAGTCTTGAAATCCTGAAGTACAATATCTGCAATAAGCTCAACAGATTTTTTCCAATTTCCAACAATCATAACACCTGTCCTGCAAAATTATGAGAAACAACTAACAAGCAATTCAAAATAATGTAAATCCCCACCCCCCCAAGCTCCATTGCTCATTACTCTCATTGCCTTACAGCAACCACATCAGCCAACACTCTTCAACCTCATTAGAACCTTCGATCGCTTGACCCCTTCTCCTTCCCTTTTCTCCCAAGTGCTCTTTATCTCATCATGAACAAGTTTCTATGACAAGTAGTCTTCAATCACTAGTGCTACCTACTTAGCTAACACTCCTCAATCCCCTAGAACTGGCCTCGCACTCAACACTACTGAAACTCCTCTCACTAAGGTCACCAACTGACCCACTAATAGATACTTCTCAGTCTCAATCTTAATGAATGATTTCCCAGCAACATTTTCCAGAACTGACCACTCCCTTCTTTAAACTCTTTCTCCTGCTTCCAAAAAAACCTTCCCCTACCTCTCTGGCATCTCTTTTATCACCTGCCCTATTCCTCCTCCTCCCTTCCCAATCCTCCCCACAGCAGCCAGAAGGATTTTTGTTAAAGGTCTAATTTGATCATGACACTCTCCAGCTTAAAACAGTTCGTGTGCTTTTAGACAAAGTCTTTTATGTGGTTTATAAGGTAACTGTTTAATTCCCCGGCCTCATTTCTCTCAACCCACTGCCTTGCTCTCCACAATCCCGCCACACTAAATGATTTGCAGTTCCCTAAACAAGCCAGGGTTTTTCTCTCACGTACTCCAGCCATCTTCAGATACTACTTCCTCAACTGAAACACTTGTCTTTCCAACACCCCAAACCCCACCCCTACATCTTGCACAACTTCACTTAGCGGACTCCAACTTACACTTTCCTAAAAAGGCTTTCCCGCCCCCAGTACTGTGTTAAGGTCTACGTGCTATCATACATGCCCTGATATAGGACTTGACCATTGTAGTTCTGTGTTGTTTGTCAAATCTCCCACTAGACTATAAGTTCCCTGAAGGCAGGAACTGTATCTTGTTCACCCTGTTAACCCAATGTATAACTAATTCTATGTCTGACCCGTAACAGGAACTTAATAAACATTTCTCAAATAATGAATGAATAAAGGGCACACTTTTTTGCACCCTTAGAACAGTTCCCTAACTCATTACTTCTTGCTTGAATAATACAAGAGTCTCCTAATAACGTTTCTCCTAACAACAAATAAAATAGTCTGCCACCTTCGAGCTACACTCCATATTGCCACATGAATTCCGAAAAGCAAACTTGATTCCACGTGTTCCCTTCTTAAAAGGTATCAGAAGTTTCCCCATTATCTACAGGAACAATTCCAAACTTCTGAGCATAAAAGACAAAGCCCCTTTGTTGTCAAGTCTCCAGAACTATCCTTTCTCACCTCCCGACACTCCCTGCACTGCCACTGTGCTTTTGCCTTAGGAAACCATTTACACTTTCCTGAATTTACCTTGCTTTTTCACACCTGTCTTTATATCTATCCTCAATTCCCTTCCCCACTTTTTAAAGGCTACAGTTTGAACATTATGGCAACATATAGAACACTTCCCGATTCTGCAGCAGGCTGACCTTAACTGGCCAAAGATTGGGATAAAGTATCAGTCTCCAAAGAAAAAAATAGAGCAGCCATGATCTTAGATCTTAGATCATTTTCCCAAATGGAAGCAGAATCTATTTACATCGGTTACTTTCACTGGGGTCCGTCTGGGCAGTAACTTCTTCTTCACAACACACTTGCATCTTAGTCCATTACTGAGTGGGAAAAACACTGCACTCAGGAAGAAGAAGAGGAAAAAAGCACATTTCACGATATTGGCTTCCTAATAAATACACTTTAAGCTAAAACAGTATCAAGCAGAATTCTAATATAATAAAATGCTTGTCGCTAGCGGTTCTTTCATGGAGAACATGTAGGAGGAAGGCTTGTCATCTGACAGTATCTACCAGGTTAGCATTATGCAAGTATCAGAAATAACAAGCAGAAAGGAACAGTTACTGCCACCAAAAAGTCTGTATCCCGAAGTGAACTCTATTGTGAAATGAGGTGGAAGTTGTGTTTTTCCTGCTCTAAACTCCAACTCGCTCACATTCCTCACAGGTAGCCAGTACTGGTAAAGTACGGATTTGCCAGCATGAAAAGCAGTCAGTGTTCTGCCTTAAGTACACACGGCTTGTCAAGTAAATGCTGCCTTTGTAGTAGCTGCTAGAGCAATAACCAACAACAACAACCCTCCCCCCCAAAAAGTCAGCCTGCACACCACATTAACATCTCCTCTCCCATGATACCGATTTTTGCTACATTAAGTCTCTCCTTATGATGAGAAATTCACATTGACTCCACCAGGTCTACCCTATTTGGAATCTGACCAGATTTTACATAGAATTCACCAAGCGGCATGTGCCCAGCACTCATTCCTGTTCAATATGAGTCTTCAGTGAAGGAGAACATAAAAGAAAGCCTTGACTCAGATCTGGTTTGGAATTCAAGCTCCATGACTTGCTACTACTCTTGCACTTTGTATAATTTCCTTAACATCTTCAAGCACAATTTCTTCTGATATAAACTAGAGATGACAAAAGTACCTAGCTCATGGGGTTGTTCTTGGGATTAAAAAATATGACAGATTCAACACAATGCCAGGTGTACAGCAAGCGTTCTATAAACAAAATCAATAATTACCATTATTTTTATTTTGCTGCTGTAGCTCTTCTATTTGCTTTAGATAGGGTGGATATCGCAGAGGGTTACAAATTACACATACAAAAAAGAAACAATTCAAGCTGAGAATTTAAAGGTAGAGCAACCTACTTATTGACAGACTAATAAATAAAAGAGGAATCCAGATGGATTCCCATTTCAGATGCCAAGCATTGCTGAAAGCTACACTTCAGCAAGAAATGCTCAAAAGGATAAACTTTCATTATCCGTGTGCTGTTGCCTTCACCTGGGCATCTACAGAAATTGTGGAGAGGGAAAACCAAAAGAAGTAAAAACTCACACTAAGGTATTTATTAAACAGCAAAATACTACCATAGAAAATGCAAATATTAAAAATCCTTTCCAGGGGCACGTGGGTGGCTCAGTTGGTTAAGCATCTGCCTTCGACTCAGGTCATGATCCCAGGGTCCTGGGATCGAGCCCCGCGTCAGGCTCTCTGCTCCTCGGGGAGCCTGCTTCTCCCTCTCCCTCTGCCTGCCGCTCCTGCTTGTACTTTGTCTCTCTCTCTCTGTCAAATAAATAAATAAAATCTTAAAAAAAAAAAGAAAATCCTTTCCAAGTAACATCCTACCATCCATTGATTAGAAACAAAATTGACAGAATGTAATTTAAGTAACCTGAACTAAGCCTGGAGCCTGTCCTTAATTAAGCTTTGACAGGTAAGTCGGCTGAATCTACCTTTAAAAGGGGCATATGTTGATCAAAGTAACTAACAATATTATTTGGACTATACAAACAAGAACCCTACAAACAGCTGGGTAAGTGCATTTGGCTAATCGATTCTGACAAAATAAATAATAAAGGTGGAGGGAGGCAATGATACAGTAACACTATTAATCAAGGCCCGACTCAGTCCTTTCCTTCTAATCTTAAAAGGGTTTAAACCACCACAGAGTCACACGAGCACTTCTTCCCAAGGCAATAACCTTATTCCAACCAGCTGCAGTGAGACTCAGCATTTCTCCTCATCCCACCTCCCACCAACTTGGGTCCAACTCGTACTGGACAATGAGAAGTGAAAAAAGGTCCCATGCTATGGGATAATAAAGAGGCCCCAAACCAGAGACTTCTGGTAAAACTTAATGTCATAAGACTTAAACACTGGAAGGCATGTTAGAGACATCTAGGATAGCTACCCCGATTTCACTGGAAGGAAACTCTTAAGAGTTGCCTAGTCTCATGCAACTAGTTGATGTTAAAGCCAGGAACAGAACCCAAAACTCTTATGTCCCAAGCCAGCGTCTTTCCTACTTATGTCTGAGATCATGCTTTTAGAAGATTGTACAATGACTTCTCCTTTTTTACTAGATAATACCCAGAATATAAAAACAAGGGACGAACAAAGGATGAAGCACTGGGAACGAATAAAAAATACTAACAGCTAACGTCTGTTGAGAGCCTCTGTGCCACGTACTCTGTTAAGCACTTAGGTGCGTTATCTCCTTTACTCCTCTTAACTACCCTAAAGGTGGGTGTAATTATTAGCATCCTTTTACAGATGAGGAAACTGAAGTACACAGAGGTTAAATAAGTCACCAAAGTCACACAGCTGATAATGATGGATCTAGAATTTGAGCTCAATCTAAGCCAGAGTCTATGCATAAGTAGCAAATCAAAAAAGAAAAAGACGTCATCAGAAAAGCAGTTCATATAGTAAATACCCACAAAATTCCTTCTTCCAAAGACATTATATTGGGGCCTCTATTTTGATCTTAACAGGCCAAACCTCTTAAGAGAGATTTCTGTACAGGATTCAGTGCTTGCTATAATCCAGCCAAATCTAGTAAAACCTCGATCTGGTCAATATCTAGCTTTGAGAGAGCTACCATGATCAACAAGTTAGCAAGAGTAGAGTACTGCTCTGCTGCCAGGCTCTTGGCCCAATTATAATTTCAAGAATGAAGCCCAAAAGAGGATTTTCCTTATTAAAACAAAAAAAAACAGCACACTATTATATATGTCCATGTCTTTTCTCTCTTACTTTCCTCTGCTCTATTTGCCTTTCATTGATGTGTTCTGTGGCCAACAAATATGACTGGTAGAACACTGCAATAAATAAGATCATTTCGAAACCACAAGGCCCTCCCAAAACAGTGTCCAGTTCTTGAGTCTTCATTATACAGACTTTTCAGCTCAACTCAGGGAGACGCCTGTTCCACTCAGCAAGCTCTCCTTGTGGAAATTATGCAAGTATCAGAAAGTGGAAATTTTCAGAATGGCGGCCATGGCCACAGCCCAACTATAAGGAATGCAGCCCTCCACATACTAACCACGAGCCAATGCTGGAGTCCCAGAGAACTGCAACTCTGGCCAAGCTATATAATGAAGTGGGTTTCAAATTAAAATGTCCTTTAAAATAAGAGGCAAGTATCCAATGAAAAGGCTCCAGCTTACGAGAAAAAAAAAACACAATGAAAATGACTACCATCCTTGCCATAAGGCCATTTGTTGTTACTTAAACTGGCTTAAAGAGCCTATTTTCCAGTCCCGTTAAATCAGTGACTTTGAAACCTCATGAAGTTACCATTCCCTCAAGGAAATAAAACACATACAAGGTGAAATATCAATTTCACAGAAGCACAAGAACTATGCTCAATGAAAATGAAGTGAGATCTTTTCAAGACAACAGGATGAATGAGAAATATTTGGAAGAAGTTAGGAATGAACAACTTTAAAATTAGTCTGAGATTAAAATTAAACTAAGACTGTTTTTAAATTTTATCACTTTCCTATCTATAAAACTGGTCCGTCATACAGGACTTGAACCAGAGTTAAAGGAATTGTGGAAGGTCATGTTGTCCTATTTTTTTATTTTTAGGAACAATCACCTAGACCATTCCTGGACAAATATGCCTCTGAACATATTTCAAAGAATACCCCCAACAACCTGTCTATATACTTCAGATTATAAATAAACTGAAAAGGCTATGCTTTCTTTCACTAGTATTTTTTATAGGATCTCTTATTTATAGGGAATTTAATGTTTCAACAATAGTCTTTATATAATCATCTGTGGAATGTGTTTTCTACTTTTCAATTTTCTTACCAATTCCCAAGTACAGTGATCCTCAAAAACGGAAGAGACTCATTTTCGAACTATGAATGCCCACAACGCCATGGGCCCTAGTTCTGTTATATTAAGAACTGCTGCCAATATTATAACTTATATATGGGAAAGCAAGGCCCCAAGTGGTTCAAAATTGAATCCTAAATGACACAAGACAATAAAGAATCCAGCAAAAGGCCAGAACCTGAATGTTAGAAACACAGTGGCTGGTTCACCCGGTCAGTATCCTACAGCCTTGATTTTGAAGTCCAGCCCACCTGGGTTTGAACCCAGCCACGTCACTTACTAACCCTGGGACTTTGGGTTTAACCACTCTCTTACTTAATCGCTAACATGGGCATAATAACATCTACTTCACAAACTGAGAGTAATAAGCAAGAGGGTATATTTTATATGGCACGTCCCCAAAAATATTATTTATGTTACTATTTTTTGCTGCTTTTGATAACATACAGTATCACAACCCTAAGAACACAATACTTATATCGCGGCATATAAAAATAATCCCAGTAAAGATGCTTCACCAGAAAGAGGTAGGATATCTGGCATGTTACCCAATCCCTTCAAGCAAAGGAAAATGCACCTACTGAAATCGATACCACTGTAGTCACCGGTGAACTGATGAATCTCCACTGTGGAGCCAAGATGAGGCACTGGGGGAATGAAATGAATCCAAGCAAGAAAAAATCATGATGCCACAGTAAAGGAGAGGTAGGAGAAGGAAGGGGAGCAGAAAGTAGGCTGATTATGAATAAATACAGTGTTCCTTGAACTATGCTCAAGCTGAAGTACTTAGCTCTACACTTTCATTTAGAGTTAACTAACAATTAAAAAAAAAAAAAGCAGAGGCTACATGAGTTAGAGCACAGAGCCCCCTCCAGGTCTTTGGCACAACTGGATCAGCATCTGTAAAAATACAATCTAAAAGGTAAAATCCCCAGGACAGGAAACTAACTGAACTTGATTAAGTGAAGTTTGTAAACAAGAAGGTTCAACAGAGGCTTCCTTCTAGCTTTGATCTTAGATGGGCAGATTCCGTTTCTAGTCAAAAGCAGAATCCAGGTAAACTCAATGACCAAGTGTTGTGGTCAGCCTTAGGCCAGCATTTACTCAGTCTCTCCTAAGTATTCCCTTCAAAGTGTACTCAAGACAAAGGCTCTTTATATTAAACAATGAAGGAGGAAAGAGCCTGAAAGTGGGAAGTAGTAAGGGACACCAGAGTTAAAAGAACACTGATTGTATAAAAGCTTTACCAAGTGAAAATGGTTCAATGTCAAGCAATGGGGTTGAGGGTGGGGGTGCTACTGTTTTCGCAGATACAGGCGTTTCTGTTCAGGCTATTCTGTCCCCGCACTTACCTAGGGGCTGGATAAGAAAAATGCACAGTCAGCATTCTGTTCTATTTCCCACCCCCCAGAATGAAAACAGCAACTTTCACAGAAAAGCCCGTCTCAGATTAATCTTGTTATGGAATATTATACAATTACCATAAAGTCAAATGATCTAATTTGAAAGCGGTCCCAGTACAGCCACCACCAACAGAGCAGCCCAGTAAATTCACTCAAAGAAAAAACCTAGAACTAGAACTCAAGTACTTCAGCTCGAGCATAGTTCAAGGAACACTGTATTTATTCACTGGACTGGATTACCATCCACAATGCACTAGTACCCCATTCAACCCATTGTGTTCCCTTCGGCACAGGGTCTATCACAGCAATGGCTTCCTACTGAAAGCAAAAGGATGAAAATAACAATTTGATGAATTAAGTATCTGTGATATACCTTAGAATTTAATATAAGCCTGTTTGCTTTCTCTTCAAAACCCTTCTCCCATTCCTCATCAATTCAGCACCTCTGTATTGAATATTGGGGGGCACAGGGGAAATGTCCATAGGTGCACGTGCCAATGTACATTCAATCGCAAGTGCTTGTGTGGTGGGGGATCCTAAGCAACGTTATATCTTTATAGCCCCCCACTGCCCCTGAGGCTCACAATTATGTTGTGGTGTATCACAATAATTTTTAGATTTAGATAACTTTTTTTAGAAATTTGACACTAGGCACTCTAAGAGTTTAGAATATGAGTTCACTGCATTCTTAAGTTGTTCAATCTTCCTCAATTAAAAAATGCATGCCATCTTCCCTTCAATGATACTTCAAAAACTAATACATCACTTACGGAAAACATGTTAGAAAGAAACAGAGTTGGCAGATAGAAAACCCAGTTTTAAAATTTGGGAGGAAGAGGTGTACCTGGGTGGTGCAGTCGGTTAAGCATCTGACTTTTAGTTTTGGCTCAGGTCATGATCTTGGGTCCTGAGGTTGAGCCCCACATCAGACTCCAAGCTCAGCACAGTCTGCTTGGGATTCTCTCTCTCCCTCTCTTTTTGCCCCTCCCCCCACTCTCTCTCTCTCTAAAATAAATAAATCTTTTAAAAAATTGGGAGGAAGACATATAAAAAAAGCCTGACTTTGAAGAAAAATATGGAAATATAACCATAAAATTTGGATTTATTCTAAAACAAGTAGAAAATTCGACCCTTAAGCCTTAATGACTGACAAAGGAAAACAGACTAACATTTATTGCTAAGCACCTTTTTTTCTAGTTTAATCCCTATAAAAACCCCAAGAGATGAGTAATATTATCCCATTTTATAGCTGATGATTCTGAGGCTCAGAAAGATTAAGTAACTTGCCTACCTATCATTAAGCTAGAATTTGAACCTAGTACTTTCTGACTCCAAACTTTTTACTTTTTCTATTATAACCTTGCAAACTCTAAATCTGTTACTATAGAAACAAAGGAGGAAAGAGAGAGAGGCAAAACTACAAAAAATCAACTCAAATTCCCTATGGAGATAAGTCAAAACCTTGAATTCAGTTAAACACACAGGCTGCTATATGTATATTTACATATATTTAAAAAAAAAAAAACCCTTCCTGCAGAAAATGACATTGGTTTCTCTACTAAAAATATGTTAATCTCAAATTCCAGAATTATTCAAAATCTTGTTGGCAAGGGTTAAACAAAAAACCAAATCTGGCAAATAGTTATGGCTTCTCAAACAGAAAACTAAATTGCAAATAGTCTTACATTTGGTAAAATTACTTTCTTGAAGCATGTTGTGAGTCTGCAACTCGACCAAGACCACAGAAAGCAGCCCAGAAATAAATTATTCCAAAATTTGACTGACTAAAGGTAGGAAGACAAAGATATCAGTGGGTATTTTTTTTTTTTTTTAAAGATTTTATTTATTTGACAGAGAGAGACACAGCGAGAGAGGGAACACAAGCAGGGGCAGTGGGAGAGGGAGAAGCAGGCTTCCCGCCGAGCAGGGAGCCCGATGCAGGGCTCGATCCCAGGACGCCGGGATCATGACATGAGCCAAAGGCAGATGCTTAACGACTGAGCCACCCAGGCGCCCCTTCAGTGGGCATTTTTAAGAAACTGGTACACAAAGTCAAGATTTATTGTTTACAATGTACCATTTCATAAATATGATAATAGTCCCAGTTGCTTTATAGGCTGTCAATCTAAGTATACTTTTTAGCATGCTCTAACATCTATACCCAACCAACACACCTTACAATCTTTTAGAGATCTTCACTTGATTATTTACTCCTTATCATCCTGAAAATTTTCTCTTTGGATCTAAATCTTCATCCAACTAGATGTGCAGTTATTCCTCAAGAATGTTTTCTTCAGCTCTTTTGCTTTATTACTGATGTGGTACCATTTTTGTTGACTACTCAACTTCTAGATCTGCATTGATCAATCCCACCAAACTTTACCTACAAAGCCCATATACTGAAGATGAATTTGGGGAAAATATATATAAAATTATGAAAAATTTAAAAGAATACTAATGACAACACCTATTATCAGTTACTCCCAGTCTCCAAAAAACCTCTTCCAGACAAGCTTCTCCTCTTCCTCATTCACAACAGGTCCCCCTTTTTGAAAATGAGAGGGGGGAAGGAAATAAAGGACAGCAAATTAAGGCTCCACTGCACTGAGAATTTACTCTTCCCCCTACCCCTTTCCAAATACCTACAGTCCTTGGCATCCACTGAAGGTTTCGGAGACTCTTCTCTGCAAAAGGATGAGCGAGATCGGAAGATAGGCCTAATTTTTCCAGTCCTGGGATTAAAGCTGTGACAGGTGTCCCCTCCATGGAGAGAGCGGATAAGCCAAAAAGGCCAGGCTGTTATGTTCTCATGGGTAATAATGAGGGTGGTATGTGCCAGACCTACTGGTAACACCCAAATCTGACTTTTCTCTTTTCTCCACCTAAATCCCCCTCTTCCCAGTCCTTTGCCTATGACATCACCAGGGTTGTGTCAGTTTAGTGTGGGACTCCTCTCTCCTCTTTCAGCTTATTAAATCCTATGCCAACCATGTTGCCACTCACTGTCCCCAGGACCACTGTACTCTCTTTCCCCTTTAAGTATTTAAATGCTATTTCTATGGAGGAAGCCCAAAGTAGATAACCTTATGTCATTAAATCATATTAGAGGAGTCAATCAAAAATGGTTATTATATTTTTTAAAAATACATCACTAACATAGTTTAAATTAAGAAAGTGTCAGAGATGAAATCTGAAATTTCCACACCTCTTTTTTTTTTTCCAAATCAAAGCTGCAAAAGTTTTGTACTAAGAATGTTGATGTGCTGCAAATAGATTAGTCAGGCTAAACCACAATGGGGTAAGAAAGAGTAATAAAAAGGAAGGCAGAATGGGACTGCCTAAGCATGTATACATGAGTATTTATGAGTGTATTATGATTACATTCTTAATTCCAAGAGATGGCTTGTGATGAGTCATTGTCTTGTACCATCCAGAGAAGAATTTCTTTCCCTTGTTACACATAATAGAGAGTGGACTATTCATAAGTGGTTATTTTCTACAGAAATTAAACAGAGAAAATCCTTTTTATCCCAGAACCAGAAATTCTGTTGAGACTGGTGAGTTTCACAAAGAATTCAACACCACTTACAAGCCATTTTTTAGCACAGAGAGAAGCTTCTTGGGATTTACTGAGGATTCATTCCATCCATAAATTCAGAAAGGTACAGCTGGACAGCTACCATAAAAAAATAAGGTTTCCTGCTTTGTAGTCTGGCTGTTAACATAATCCCAATCTAACTGGTTATCTCTCAAATACTTAAAAAATTTTTTTTTACTGTTGTTAAAGGCCAGCCAGCATCATTATACTAAAGCATGGAGGACATCCTAAAGTCAATGGCCTGTCCACAAGCCTCCAGTCTAGACGAGCTAGAATCCTCACTATACAATCATACTGGTAAGGGTTAATTCTTCCAAAGCTGTCTATGTTTAGCCCTATGTTTGAAGGCCTTTTGTGATCTAACCTCAAACTACCTTTTCATCACCTTCTAATGCTAAACTGATTCATTCGTTGTGCCTAAAAATGACTTGTACCCTCCCTTCTTTCATTGCTCTGTCTGGAATTCCCTTTCCAAGCCTCTACCCACATGTAAAAGAATCCTTCACACAGCTCAATCCTAGCTCATCCTGGTAGCCTTCCTCCTCTGACTATCCCAGTCAACCACAGGTTTTCCATCCCTCCTCACAAACTGTCATGGTGGTTGTCCAGATCATTCATTTGGGTACTTCGTAATACAAAGAAGCAAATATTATCTTTTCATTGATTCATAGGATTTTAGAATTAGAAAAGCCCTTAAAAGTCATTAGACTAATAGGTACCCAACTTTTTCATCACTGAAGACACTTTTCATCATTTAACACCTTCCCCCTACCCCTGCCTATCACTCTTTGGCCTCTTGGTTGATGTCTGATGGTCATGCTTTAAAAACTGTCTACTAAACTACAATTACCAAAAATTACAAAGTTTATTTTAAAAAAGAAAACTAATTAAAGACTTTTGTTGTAGATCAGAGCTTCTTTCTGTTCAATGCAGTTCTCAAACAGAAAGGACATACAACTCCAGTTAAGAACAACGATACCTGAAGAAGAAAAACAACAACAACAACAACAACAACAACAACAAACGAAGATACTTGGTATTTTGGTTAACTTGTGTAACCTAGTCATGGCTGAAAATGCATAATTTCTCTCAGCTTTAAAAAGAAAAAATAGCTTCCACCTGTTATTTACCCAGACCCTTATCATCTGAAGAACCAAAATCAGGAACCACAGACTTAGGCCAACCCCTTATTTTACAAGTAAGTTAAAATGGAGACCTCAAGAGGGAAAAGAGTTTACCTAAAGTCACAAAGCCAGGCTTCTAGAATGGAATATAAATCTCTAGATTCTCAATCCAGTGTTGTTACATGATGACGATTGCTAAGGGCCTCATCTACACAAATAGAATACAGATTATTTTAGGGCAGGGGCTATGTCTTACAGCTCTTTATATCTTCCACTGATTCTTTTACACAGCTGGAGTTACAATAAATACTTATTTACTAATTATATTTAATCAACTAATATTTAGTGACCTAATAATTTCTGCTCTTAAGAAATCTAAATGTAGGGGCGCCTGGGTGGCTCAGTCGTCAAGCGTCTGCCTTTGGCTCAGGTCATGATCCCAGGGTCCTGGGATCGAGCCCCGTATCAGGCTCCCTGCTCAGCGGGGACCCTGTTTCTCCCTCTCTCACCCACCCTGCTTGTGTTCCCTCTCTGTGTCTCTGTCAAATAAATAAAATCTTAAAAAAAAAAAAAAGAAATTACTTAAAAAAAAAAAAGAAATCTAAATGTAAAAAAAAAATCTAAATGTAAAATGTTTTAAAGGTAAAGCAATAAAACTCTTAAAAGATAATATTAGAGGTTATCTTTATGACTTTATGTCATAAACAAGACACAGAAAGCACTAACAATACCAAAAAAATGCTATAAAATTTCATTATATTAAAATTAAGAACTTGTTTATTAAAAGACACCATTAAGGGGTGCCTAGGTGGCTCAGTTGATTAAGCTTCTGGCTCTTGATTTTGGCTCAGGTCATGACCTCACAGTTGTGGGATCAAGCCCCACGTCAGGCTCCACACTCAGCAGAGTCTGCTTGAGATTTTCTCTCTCCCTCTGCCCCTCTCCCTGCTTGTGCATGCTCCCTCTCTCTCACTCTCTCTCAAATAAATAAAAATCTTTTTAAAAAATATAAAAATAAAAGACACCATTAAGAGTGAAAAGGCAAGCCACATACACACACAAATCTATAACAAGCACAAAAAAAGAAGGGCTCATACCCAAAATATATAAAGAACTACCACAAGTCAATAAGGAAAAAAAAAAAAACGCAATAGAAAAATGTGCAAGAGACTTACACATCACAAATGGCTCATAAACTCATGAAGAGGTATTCCCATTATTAACCAGGGAAACGCAAACTAAAACCACAATGAAATACCACTGCACTCCTACTACACTAGCAAAAATGTTTCAAGTTTGACAATAACAAATGTTAAAGAGAGGTGGAGCAATGGGAATGCTCCTATATTGCCGGTGAGAATATAAATTGTTACCACAACCTTAGAAGAAAGTTCAGGCAGGGCGCCTGGGTGGCTCAGTTGGTTAAGCGACTGCCTTCGGCTCAGGTCATGATCCTGGAGTCCCGGGATCGAGTCCCACATCGGGCTCCCTGCTCGGCGGGGAGTCTGCTTCTCCCTCTGACCCTCCCCTCCTCATGTGCTCTCTCTCTCATTTTCTCTCTCTCTCTCTCAAATAAATAAATAAAATCTTTAAAAAAAAAAAAAGAAGAAAGAAAGTTCAGGCAGTATCTAGCAAAATTGAAGATAAAGAAATCCCACAACCTAGTCATAATTCCATTTCTGGTTATATCCCAAAAGAAACAATTGCTGGATATATACCAGCATACATACATGGGTATGTTCCTACTAGCAAATTCATAATAGCTACACATTTAAAACAACCTCAAATGTCCACTAATAGCAGAATGAATACACAGTGGTACATTATGCAATGGAATACTAGATAGCATGAAAAACAAACTATGGCTATGCATAACAATATGGACAAAACCTAAATCTGGGTGAAAGAAGCACATATTGTGTAATTCCAATTATATAAGGCCCCAAACTAGGCAAGCTATAGTGTTTAAAGATGCATATTTAGGAGACAAACCATAAAGACAAGAAAAGAAGTATCAAAAAGTTAGCATGCTGACTGGACACGGTACACAAGAAGCTGGCTTCTGGGCATGTGAGAAGTGTTTAATTTCTTTTTTTGTTTTTTAAGATTTTATTTATTTATTTGAGAGAGAGAGAGAGCATGAGGGGGGAGGGTGAGAGGGAGAAGCTGACTCCTCGCTGAGCAGGGAGCCTGAGGCGGGACTTGATCCTGGGACTCCAGGATCATGACCTGAACCGAAGGCAGACGCTTAACCAACTGAGCCACCCAGGCGCCCCAGAAGTGTTTGATTTCTTGATCTGCCTGTTGTATACATGAGTATTTGTATCATACCAATTCATTAAGCTATACATTAATTTTATTATGCACTTTTATGTCTATTTTCTTTCCTCTGAAAAAAAGGTTTTTAAAAGTGCTAAACACAGACGTCGTATATAGTAAGCACTCGATACAACATAAGTTTTGTGTTTGTTTTTTTTTAAAGGCAAGACATTACTGAATTGATGTGACCTACCTTGGGACAATCAAAGTAACTGTGGGTATGAAGCAGCCATGAAACAAAAGTTGTTTGGCTCCTGACTGAATATGTCATAATCCTAGTAGAAAATAAACTGGTTTTATAGCTCTTTTACAGCTAAAGGAGGTACTATCTATTAAATTCTGTATATGAAAGCACATTGCTCTTGGAGTCAGGCAATGTGGATTTCAATGTCAGTGACCTAGCCTTGAGCAAATTACTTAATCTCTCCAAATCTGTTTTCACAATCTGTCAAACTAAGAAAACACCTATCTATCTATATAGCTTATCATGAGATTCAAATAAAACAACATTTGTAAAAGCACTTCAGAAGTGGTAAAGCACCGAATGTACGGTATTATTAAACTACTACACGATACCATTTAAGATACAGGTAAAACAAGCATAGAGAAGATACCATGGAACACAAAAATATGAATACTACACACCCTAACATTCACTTAGGGTATAGGAAGAGATCATGCCCCTAAACTGGCATAAAATCTGATAGGGCAAGATGAGAAAGGATGAAATTCAAGATAATATGAAAACTGAAGAGCACCTGAGGGGAAAACCTGCAGCTGACAGCTAAATACAACAGTATTCGCTAATTCTGACCAAATGACAGTTCCAAACGATAACACCACTCATCAACTACCATTGACCTAGTCCTAAACAGTATTACCTCTGATGGCAGGAAAGGATCAGAATCATCTCTGGAAGAAGCTTTACGTGTCACATAAATGGAACAACAGGAAGGAAAGAGCCCCTGCCGGTCCACTCAACTCCAATCCTTTCCAAGTAGACAAATGTTGCTGGGCAGGAGGCAAGAAGAAATGCTATGGCCCTGTCACTCAAAGAACAATTCTGAATATGTAGAAGACTGAATTGTTACATTTTAAAGGAAATGGGTAGGTCTCAGAATTTCCGAAATGGAATCGACACTCTACATCATAATACAAGTCCTAATTTTACAAATGAAAAAACTGTGAAGCCTCAAGAGAATGAGAAGATAAGCCAAGCTACAGACTGGGTGAAAATATTTGCCAAGGCACATCTGATAAAAAAACTGTTATCCAAACTATACAAAGAACCCTTAAAACTCAATAATAAGAAAAAAATCCAATTTAAAATGGGCCAAACACCATAACAGACCCCTCACCAAAGAAGATATACAGGTGGAAAATGAGCACAGGAAAAGATGCTCTACATGACATCAGGAAAATGCCAATGAAAACAACAATGAAATACCACTACAGGCCCGTTAGGGGGCAAAAACTCGAACACTGACGGCACCAAGTGCTGGCAAGGATGTGGAGCAACAGGAACTCTCACTCACTGCTGGTGGGATGCAAAACCATACAGGCACTTTGGCAGAGAGTTTGGTGGTTTCTTACAAACCTAAATATACTCTTACATGATCCAGCAATTGAGCTCCTTGGTACTTACCCAACTAAGTTGAAAACTTAGGTCCACACAAAAACCTGCACATGGATGTTTTATAGCAGCTTTATTAATTAATAATTCATCAATTCATTAATAATTGCCAGAACTTGAAAGCAACCAAAATGTCTGTCAGTAGGTGAATGGACAAATAAACTGTGGTACATCCAGACAATGGAATATTATTCAGCACTAAAAAGAAATCAGCTAGCAAGTCATGGAAAGACATGGAGGGACCTTGAGTCACACTGCGAACTGAAAGGAGCCAATCCGAAAAGGTTATACAGTATACGATTCCAACTACATGACATTCTGGAAAGGGAAAAATGAGGAAAACAGTAAAATGGTCCACGGTTGCTAAGGCTTGGGGGGACAGAGCAATGAAGAGGCTGATCTCAGAGAATTTTTAGGTCAATGAAACTACTGTGTCTGATACTATCTGTTATCTATAAAGGTGAATACGTGCCATTATACATTTATCCAAACCCACTGAATGTACAACACCAAGAATGATCCCTGAAGTAGACTATGGACTTTTTAATAATGATGTGTCAGTGTAGGTTCCCCACTTGTAAAAACCGCACCACTCTTGTAAGGGATGTTGATAAGGGGGGAGGGTATGCATGAGTGGGGGTAGGAGGCATATGGGCAATCTCTGTAGTACCTATTGTTCAATTTTGCTACAAACCTAGAATTGCTCTAAAAAATAAAGTCTATTAAAAAAGAGAGAAACAAAACAAATAAAACAAAAAACAGTGAAGGCCAAATTGTAGAATTGACCTACTAAAGGTCCCAGTGAGTAAGGGGCAATTTTACTAGTAGACGACTGCAAAGTGAATTCAAAACTAAGTCCCCACGATAAACAGTTAGGACTCATTCACAATTAACAAAGCTCATTAAAAATTAAAATGCCCTCCTCTCCTCCTCCCCTCCCAATATTTAAACTTAGAAGTCAATCTTTTCTTAACAGATTGAAATACGTAGATTTTAGCCCCTGTGGGTCCAAATGATTGTGAATTCTGTTTTTGTTCACTACTGGGCAATAATGTTCGACTTGAGGGAAGTGAACAGCAAATCCTGCAGTTATAAAGCTTTCTAATGGATAATGACAGATACTGGAAGTGACATTTTCCAAATAAAGAATCTGATACTTCAGTCATTGAGGTTCAAAATGGAGATTATATCAGGAATCTTGATACTCTTGAAGTTGGCCAACAGGTGATCAAATGGAGGGAAGAAAAAAGTTAATTTAATGGGGAAATTATAGGTTAATTGTCTATCAACTTTTCTTTTAAGAAAGAGAAACTACTAAATTGACTGAAATGAGCTATAATTTACATTTTTGGTTTGGACAAATCCAAAAACTATAAGCAATTGTAAATAATAAGTATTAAGGATTACAAAGTAATGCTTAAGTCCCACATAAACACAATACTAGATAAGTAGAGTAGGTTAAAATTAAAAAAACAAAAACCTGAAATCACTCGAACAGCATTTTAAAGGATTTTTTTGTTCTCTTAATAATCTTCTCAGTGAATAAAGGGAAATTTGCTACTTTGAATCTAAGTGGCACAGAGTTTTCTAAGGGACACACGTTGAACCAATTAAACGGAAGCCTCACAGGCCCCACACGATTTCAGGAACAGTGACACAGAAGATCAGTGGCCTCACGTAAGGCTCAGTGACATCAATTCCATCCCTCCCGAAATGAAGTGGGGAGTGGATTAGGAAGCCTACAGGAATTTCATACCACATTTCCATTCTTCAGTACTCATCCAAGGGTATCATTTTGCTATGACCTTGCTCTCCAGAGACCTATATTACCAGTCAGTACCAGACACGTCGTCTCTGTTAACCTGAAACTACACTACTAATAGCACTTCGGGCTTAGCAGAATGGAGGGCTGATATTCCTTCCTTGGTATGAAATAAAAATAATTTTTCCAAAATGTACACAGATAACTGGGGCTCCTGGTGGCTCAGTCAGTGAAGCGTGTGACTCCTGACCTCAGGGTGGTGAGTTTGAGCCCCACATTGGGTATAGAAATTACTTAAAAAAAAATAAAAATAAAATATACACAGATAACACTGATAACATCAGAAAAAGACGTATTGCAAGAAATCATTGTTAATGGACATCAGGGCCACAAGACAAAGTCATTTTCTGCCTTTGTATTTTCCTTAATAAAAGACAAGGATCTAAAATAAGTCTTACTGATACCACTGAGCCATCAGAGGCTATACTATTTCTACTGGACAGGGAAGGGAAGTTCAAAGTGCTACCTTCCCCCCAAAAAGCTCCACCTCCACCACATCAATTACTACTACCTAAAAACGAAAACAAATACACAAAAAGAAACAAACACCTCCCAAACCAGAGGTCTGACTACATGAGCCAGATGAAACTATATATTTGTTTGTTCAGAAAAAGTAAGTGTAACAGCCAACTTGGCCAGTTTCCATAAGCACACGCCCTTAAGAAGAGCTTGGGTCATCCTTGGTCATTCGGGCAGTTTCCACACAAGGGCAAGCACGCTGCATGTGTAGTGAAAAACTAAACATTAAACCACCAGAACTATTTTGCAAAAGGAAAATGGAATCAGAAGTTGGGATGGGAAGCTGTGGTGCTTATCAAAGGTCAATCACTTAGTACAAATTTGCTCAATCTCTTTGGTAAGATAACATGGACAGAACCTCACTCTTTACACAGAATTTTCCAAACATTAACCAATGCCCAAAGCAGCCCAGTGAGGTAAATAATGTTTTACAAATAGGAGGATGTAGCTTGGGGATACAAAAAAAAATGAGGTCCTGGCCCCCGCGCCAATGTCATCTCTGCCTTTTACTAGTTGAGTGAACTACTCAAAAACGACTGTTTGCCACTTTATTATAGAAAGCTGCTCTCAATTTCACACATAAAAGACTATGTTTTATGATATAAAGTCTATACCAAAGGTAGCAGGGCTGCTTTGCTCACCACTGCCTTTGTCAATTATTATCAAAAATTTCGTTAATTAGTTAAGGAAGCAGCTTTTGAGCACCTTCCGCCAATACATACAGGCCTCTCTTCAAGAAGAAAATAAATCCATTTTAACTAAGTTTTACTGGGTATTATTTATACTACCAGTTGCTGCAGAAAGAAAGGTCTGATCATTTTGCACTTGGGCATGTCAGAAGCTTTTTATTCTACAAGTGAATGTGTCTGGGGACTGACTGGAAGGAAACACAAGAGAACCAAGGAGATGAGAGGAATTTTCTCTATCTTGCTTCAGGGTGGCGGTTATAGGATTTACCGAATCTCATTGACCTGTATTTACTTAAGATCTGTGCACTTCCCAGTAGGCAAATTTTACCTAAAAAAAACAAATGTCAAAGATAATTATTTAATAGCCAAACACTTGAGTAAGGCAGCACCAAGGGGAAGTTCCACGTCATACCACAATAAGACAAAAATCCCAACTGGAAAAAAACTTGCTCTTTTTTCCTTCAGCCTGTATTTCCAACTCCTGCGCACTAATTAATTCTTAAAGAATCAAATAGCCATGGGCTTTCACAGCCTCCCCTAAGTAGAAAAAAGAAGGTCTCAGGCCAGCGGGGGCATTTGCATCTGCCTGTGAGCATGTAAACACTTACATCAACTAGAGTTGCCTCATACAACAGCTCAAGTAACAAAAACCACCCTTGTGTCAAAGGCATCATCAACAAAGTCATGGATATTTCATAGATATCTCCTCTGAGGCAATTAAGAGAAGAAGAAATGAATTGAAATTTCATTAATAATCACACAGCCCCAATTAGTCTCTCATAATTGTCAATGCAATGCTTATCAGATTGTAGAGGGCAAGAAAGGAATGTAAAAGGGTACAAATGTAAATAATATTACAAATGGAAATTGCCACTTTCATCTCCAAGTAGATAAAAGAATATTTTAGCGAAAAAGCCAGGTCTTTTTGTTCAGAGATAAATAGAGAAATGAATACATAAGAGGAGATCTGTTTCAAGGGTTAATAAAAACACCTTTACTCCCGAAGCAAGTAAAGAAGAAAAAAGCAGCAGCTCCTTCTTGATAGAAACACCAGGCTTAACCATTCGCAGCCTATAGAAAACACACGACACCCAAGATAAAGTACAACATTTACATCATTTTTTAAAACAACGCCAGTGCAGCTCCAAAGTCAGTGATCCTTACTTACTAGCAGTCTCTAAGAAACTGCATTACCAAATTTGGCTACATCAACATCATTACCCATGTTCATTTCGGACATTTCGCCTCTTTTCCCTGAAGACCACTAAATATAGCAACTTGATCACGTAAGAATAGCCCATCTTGTAAGATAAACAGGGCTTCAGAGGTGCCCCATGACACTAAACTGACGGAAGGTCACGACGCCCATAAAGTCGCCACGGGCCCATCTGGTAACACTCCTTAAGTTAAGGTTGCAGGATCTGTCAGACTCCTAGGCTGGAACACGGCCTTCAAAATCATCTAATGTTATAGTCGTTTTCACACTTTTGTTAAGAAGCTGTGGAATCACTCCATCCTGTTTTTAAAACACAAAAGTCTCGATCAGACGCCTTTCCACTTTCTTTTTGCTCCCTCACAATGAAAGGACACAAACTCATCCATCAGGAATCCCACGTCCTGAAAAAGATGTGCAGGTCCTCCGGAAGTGGACAACCACCACTGTACCCGTCTGCCCCCCCGGCGCCCAGTCTAAACTGCTTTCCCCATGTTTCTATCCTTATTCACAAGCAAACTGGGAGGCTATCCCACAGAGTCCTAGGGCTCTGGGTGAAAATGACTTGACAATCACTGATGTGCTCCAACCCCTCATTTCACAATTAAAAGCAAAATGAGAGGAAGCATGCTGTAACTGACAAGGACACAGTGGAATAAAAGGCAGTCCCGGTCCTAGCCCTTGCCAGGTATATGATCTTGGGCAAATCTCTTACTCTTTGAGCTTTAGTTTCTTCATCATAAAATGGTAATCATCATCTCTCTGCCCAGCATACTTTCTATAAAAGTGCTTTGTAGACAGCAGAGCACTGCATAAAGTATTATTTTTATTGTTCCGTTATTATTAGCCAAGATTACATGGTGAGTTCAGTGCACAACCAGACGTGGAACTTGAGTCTCCTGACTGCCTCTGCAAGGCTTTTTCCACTACTTCACGCAATACTTGTGTTCATTAATTACTAAGCCATTCTTATCAACTCCTCAAACTTAGGTTTTATAATAACTTTTATCAAGGAAAACAAAATGGTGCCAGGCAAAAACCAAAATCTTTGACATTACATGAACTATAAAAGTAAATGCAAGGAATTTATAGTCTATGCAAGCCAAAGGAGGGAACTGTGGATAAAAGGATATACTGGCATTCTACAAGATGATACACTGTGAATGCTCATTAAGGCACTAATGAAACTATTCTGACCATTCTGAGCTGCAGCAAGCTGTTATGTCCTGAAGTAAAAAGAAAAGCCCACCATGTGGCTGAATAATGACTTCAGGGTGTGCACACTGATCAGAACCCAACTGTGACTTTTTACAATCAAAAAATTTCCCTGGGGCGCCTGGGTGGCTCAGTCATTAAGCGTCTGCCTTCGGCTCAGGTCATGATCCCAGGGTCCTGGGATCGAGCCCCGCATCGGGCTCCCTGCTTGGTCGGGAGCCTGCTTCTCCCTCTCCCACTCCCCCTGCTTGTGTTCCCTCTCTAGCTGTCTCTCTCTGTCAAATAAATAAATAAAATCTTAAAAAAAAAAAAAAAATTCCCAAAGCAATATATGGTTGAACCTCCAGGTCAAATGTAAATACAATCTATGGACTCTGAAAAACAAACTGAGGGTTCTAGAGGGGAGGGGGGTGGGAGGATGGGTTAGCCTGGTGATGGGTATTGAGGAGGGCACGTTCTGCATGGAGCACTGGGTGTTATGCACAAACAATGAATCATGGAACACTACATCTAAAACTAATGATGTAATGTATGGGGATTAACATAACAATAAAAAAATTTTTAAAAAATGTAAATACAATCTGATGGTGCACTCTAACCTACAAATTACACATTAATAAAAGCCTGAATGGGCATATCTCTGCCACAAGCCCCACATGGACAATAGAGGGACTGGGTGCTGGCCGTTTGGTGCTCCGGGGTCTACCAGCTCTCCGGCCACTGAGCTCCCCAACTTAGAATTCTAAAATGAGTCATTGCCATTTCACCTTCCTAAAGGATAAGGAGGAAATGGTGAAATTAAGAAAGTTGATGGAAAAAAGGATGGAGAAAAAATGCCAGAGATGGCATTAAAATGTAGCATGAGTGGGGAGGAGAAACACACACTTTTTTCAAAGAATTTCTGAGACTAATGAAACCTTCTCACAGAAAACTTGGAAAATACTACCAATTTTATTTCAGAACACAAAAAATTCTTTTAAAAGGTAGTATTTATAAGCTCATGCATATTCATAAAGTGATTCATTTGTTAGGAACATACAGTCATCCAGAAGCAGTGAAAAAGCTACAGCTTTAAATGCTCAATCCACCCATCTAGACTTAAAGGTTATAGTAGCTTTTCTTGAAAACATATTACTCATCACTGTTCTAACTATACATCTCTGTATAGAAAACATGGAAAACAGGACAGACTAGTAGTACACAAGTTTGTCACTGACAACAACTAGAAAAGTCAAACCACATTAGAAAATAGTGTGGAACTCTGTTAGCAGCTTTGTACTTCATCAACCTGGAAATTTTACATCAGACACCATAAGCATTATGGACTATTTTCAGGCAAGGCTGTTTTCTGAAACTGACTCACCCTGACCCATCTTCAGTGTCGAAGCATGTGATGAGCCAATGCAAGAAGAAAGCAATCGGTCAATAATGCAACCAAACTATAGCAAAGCAAGGTCAACTGATCTTGTGACTGATGGGTATGTCTACCCAAAGTTGTGAGTAATTCTTCACTTACTTCAATGAAGACAGTGTATTACCCATGTGTAACCTGAACATATGGGATGCTTTTTATTACTGTAACAATATTAACTAAAATTTACAGAGTATTTATTGTTTTAAAAGCATTTATATTGGGGCACCTGGGTGGCTCAGATGGTTAATCGTCTGCCTTCGGCTCAGGTCATGATCCTGGGGTCCTGGGATCGAGCCCCACATCAGGCTCCTGGCTCAGCAGGGAGCCTGCTTCTCCCTCTCCCTCTGCCTCTCCCCCTCCTCATGCTCTCTCTCTCTCTCTCTGTATCTCTGTGCCTCAAATGAATAAATAAAATCTTTAAAAATAAAAAATAAATTTAAAAAAGCATTTATATTATTATATTATTATAACCACCTCCATTTTGCAAATGAACTGAAGCTCAGAGAGAGGAAATGATCTGCCTAAAATTATACAGACACTCCAAAAATGATGGTAGGACTCAAATTCAATTCCTATGACTCCAAATTCTGTGATTTTCCTTAACCTTTTGTTCATTTGTCAGCATGAAACCCTTCATTCATGAAACCTTTCATTCATTCCTTCATCTAGTCAAAAAATACTTATTAAACATCTACTATATATATGTCACTATTCTCTCACCTTGAGGAAACAAAAAGAACACAATTCCTGCTTTAGGTAGTAGAGCGGGTATATTACAATCCAGTATAATGGTCAAGAACAGATTAACAACAACAACAACGAAAGTACACCAGTGTGGGAAGTGGCCAACAGAAATAGGTATGTGGCACGATGGGAACACAGATGAGGAAGCCCTTAATCCTTCCTATGGAAGGCAAGAAAGCTTCCCATAGGAGGTTATAATATTACCTGAATCTTGGAACATGAAAAAAAATCTAACAAGTGGGTAAGAGAGGAAGGAAACATGTGAGGAAGAAAAAACAAGAAAGGCAAAGGCATAAAGGCCAGGGGAAAAAAAAAAAAAAAAATATATATATATATGTGTGTGTGTGTGTGTGTGTGTGTGTGTGTGTGTGTATATAACATATACTGAGGAAACCAGCTCAGTGGGCAGGGAGCCATATTAGATATTAGATATGGCGAGAGATAAAGCTGGAAAATCGGCAGGGGCCATGGCAATCAAGATCAGGCTCACTGATGCCAGGCCAAGGAAAATGGGCTTTGTTCTACAGAAGACAGAAGCTAATAAAGGTGGTACCATGCTGAAATTTAGGTTTAAAAAGACCAAACTGGTTTTAGTATGAAGGATGTAACTGGGGGATACAAGGCCCAAAATAAGCGTATCAGTTAAGACTCTATTGCAGCAGTATAAGAAATGAGGGCCTAAATTCAGGCAATGAAAAAAAAGAATGAAGGGGAGGTAACAAATGAGAGAGCTATTTTGGAAGCAAAATCTTAAAACTTAGTGAATGACAAGAAGTGGCAGACAAGGTTCAAGGACTGACCTAGGCTAACTCTCAGACCTCTGGCTTACACTACAGGGTGAAGGTGGAGAGGTTGTTTGAGTTAAATGAGTTAAAAGAAAAATAATGCATTCAGTTTTAGAAAGCTGGGGTACATTTGTGATATACATGGTGGCATCAGGTAAAGATGTCCAATATGCAGTTAGAAACTGAGCCCTGAAACTCAGAAGAGATATGGGATTTACGTCACTAGGGTGTAAGTGATAGTTGAAGATGTGGGCCTGGTTCTAGTTAGCCCTGGAAGAACAGAGAGAGAGGAGACTAAGAGCAGAACCTTAGGGAACCCAAATTCTTAAAGGGTGGAGAGAAACAATGTCAGAAGACTGATAAGAGAACACAGTTGTTGTAGGAAAGCCAAGATAAAGGGCTTGGAAACCTAGAGAAAAGAGAAATTCAAGAAAGAGCAGGGGTTAACACAATTTAAAATAAAACAAACAAATGGAAAAAGAAAAAAAACTTTAAAAAAGAGAGAGCAGTGTAAGGGGACATAAACTGAAACAGTATTTCTGTGAACAATTTGGCATTTTGGAAATGTGCAGTTTCCAAAGGCCTCTCAGATGCCCACGCCCAATGACACAGTAATCCACATCTAAGAATCTATTCTCAGAAAGCAATCAGAAATCCTGACCATGGTTTAAATACAAAAATGTTCATCACAGGATGATTTACAACAGCCACAAGATGGGAATATTTTCAATGTATAAAATAGAAATGGTTGAATAAATTATAGTACATCCATACAATGAATATGACAAGCCATTTAATAATTTTACTCGTGGATTTTTAAGATTTTATTTATTTATTTGCCAGAGAGAGACACACAGCAAGAGAGGGAACACAAGCAGGGAGAGTAGGAGAGGAAGAAGCAGGCTTCCCACTGAGCAGGGAGCCTGATGCAGGGCTTGATCCTGGGAGCCTGGGATCATGACCTGAGCCGAAAGCAGACGCTTAATGACTGAGCCACCCAGGCGCCCCACTCATGGATAGTTTTAAGTGATATGGAAAAATACGGTAGTGTTTGTTGAAAAGAGCAGGACACAACCACACATATTCAGTTAACTGTCTAAAAATGCATACAGTAAAAAAAGAAAAAGGTATAAAATACAACAGAATCTTGGTGGAAGTTTATACAGGTAGTAAGATCACTTATTCTTTTTGTTTTCTTTGGCCTTTTTTGCATTTACCAAATTTAATCATGTTCATGGTTTATTTTTTCTTGTTTAAATTATTTACTTATTTATTTTTAAGTAGGCTTCATGCCCAACGTGGGGCTTGAACTCACAACCCTGAGATCAAGAGTCAACCCCCGAGATCAAGAGTCAACCCTGAGATCAAGAGTTGCATGCTCTACTGACTGAGCCAGCCAAGTGCCCCTTTTTCCCTTTTCTTTTCCTTTTATTTTTTTTTAAGATTTTATTTATTTATTTGACAGAGAGAAAGAGAGAGAGAGCAAGCACAGGCAGGGGGAGCATCAGGAGGGAGAAGCAGGCTCTCTGCCGAGCAGGGAGCCCGATGCGGGGCTCAATCCCAGGGCCCTGGGATCATGACCTGAGCCAAAGGCAGATGCTTAACCGACTGAGCCACCCAGGTGCCCCTTCCTTTTCTTTTTAAATTAAACTTTCCTTTTTGAGATACCTCACTGTGGTTTTAATCTGCAATTCCGGATGGCTATTCATATGCCTACATGGCACCTGCACATCCTCTTCAGTGAAATTCGTCTTCATGTCTTTTGCCATTGTCTAATTGTGTGATTTGGTTTATTACTACTGAGTTCTTTATATATTCTAGATACTAGTATTTTGTTAAGTATCTTCTCCCAGTCTATAGTTTGTCTTTCATCCTTTTAACTATGGTCTTTAGCAGAGTAAAAGTTTTTCGTTTTTATGAAATCCAATTTATATTTTTTCCCTTTTACAGATGCTTTTGGTGTTAAATCTTAAAATCCTTTACCTACCTCTAGATCCCCAAAATTTTTTTCTGTAAGTTTTAGTTTTATGTTTTGCATATAAGTCTGTGATCCATTTTGAATTAATTTTTGTATAATGTGTGAAGCTTAGGTCAAAGCTCTTTTTTTTTTTTTTTTGCCTATAGACGTCCAACTGTTGAAGCACCATTACTGAAAAGACTATCTTTCCTCTATTGAATTGCTTTTACATCTCTTGCAATACACTGCAATTGAGCGATGGGCAACCTTCTGTTTTAGATGATAGAAAATGTTCTAGAATTAAGACAATGGTGAGTGTTGTATGACTTTGTGAATACACTAAACACCACTGAACTTCAAAGGGTAAATTTTATGGTGTGTGAATTATAAGTAAAAAAAAAAAATCGACTGGGAGTGTCTGTATAGGTCTGTTATTCTGGGTTCTCTATTCTGTTCCATTGATCTATGTGTTTATCCCTCCACCAATATCATACAATCTTATTACTGTAGCTGTATAATAAGTCTTGAAATCAGGGAGAGTGAGTCCTCCCACTTTTTCTTATATTTAGCTAGTCTAGTTACTTTGTATTTCCACATATATTTTATAATCTTATTTATATAAAAAAAATCTTGCTGGAATTTTTATAGGATTTGTACTAAATCATATGTCAATTTAAGAAGAATTGACATCTTTACCATGTTGAGTCTTCCAATCCATGAACACAATATGTCTCTCCACTTATTTTAATCTTGACTTCTTTCACCAACATTTTGTAGTATTCATCATACAAGTTCTACACATGTTTTGTTAGATATACACTTAAACATTACTTTTTATTTCAGCAACTGTAAATGATAATGCATTTTTTTCCATGTGTTCACTGCTAGTATACAGAAATGCATTTAATTTTTGTATGTTTATCCTATATTCTACAACCTTGCTAACATACATATTATTTCTAGGAGTTTATCTGTAGGTTGCTTTCTACATTAACAATTACCTGTAAACCGGGAAATTTTATTTCTTCCTTTCTGATCTATATGCTTTTTATTTCTTTTTCTTGTCTTATTGCAATAGCTAGAACTTCCAGCACCATGTTGAATAAGAGTAATGAGAAGAGACATTCTCGCCTTATTCCCAAACAGGAGAAAATCATTCAGTTTTTCACCATTAAATGTAATGTTAGCTGTAGATTATTTGTAGATGCTCTTCACCAAGTTAAGGAAGTTATGCTCAAAAAGGCTGAGACCTTCTGAGATTATGTATAAAAGGAGTCTGCCTCATAAATGGAAAAGTGATTACTTGTTTCCCTCCCTCTCTCACATGGCAAAACCTCACAAGGCGAAACATATACTGTCTTATTAAGCAGTTCACTCTATGGTAAGCTCTCCCCACATAACTCTTTAACAATGTTAATTCAGCCATGATATTTACTATCAGGGAATTCCTATCAGAATAGCTTGGTCATAAAGATAAGACAAAAACTTTGTGCTTTAAACTGATAACCTAGATCACTTGGAAATTAGATTATTAAATACAGTAATGACAGAGACTATGCCACACATTGTTTATACTCCTCAGTACTGTGCCTTAAACACAGCAAGCAATAAATAAAACTATTGATTTAAGTCACTATTTTAATGGAATCATTACCAGTTTTTAAAAAAGGAAAGGCTAGAAGTTTCAATCCCTTCAATACGAATTAGAATAAACAACATCAACATTTAAACATGATAAATATTTACAACCTATAGAGAAACAGCTTTTTCCCACTTTTCAAATACCTCATCCAAATAATAAAAATGGGCTTCTTTTTCACATTAGGTAGGAGAAGGCTGGAAGAAAGGGAGGAAAATGCCCCCTTTCAAAATAACACTTAAAGACTTAAGGTGGACCAACAATAATAATAAAAATTACTTGTCCAGTTTTTGTAGATTCCTTCTGGAATCTTTCCATTGACTAAGATTCTATTAATAGTCTGAAACATTTAAAATCGTCCCTCTCCCATGGTTACCACAAAGTCAGGTGGGTAAGGCTCAAAATATGGATAGATAGATAGATAGACAGATAGATAGATAGATAGATAATTAAAACCCTACTTTAGTATAGACAGGCTATAAAATGTGTATATATATAATATGTATCTAATCTAATATGTATGTATCTATCTAGATTGATAAATACATATTAAAACCCTACTTTAAAATAGGCTATAAAATAAAGAAAATAAATGCATATAAAGTCAGATCTTTCTTACAAAACTCCTTATAGTCGTTGTTTATTCTGGAGGTCAGGCTAAGCCACAAATTAAAACGTTTTTCAACATTTTATTTTCTAGCTACTAACTTAGAAATGCTTCCTCATATAAAAGCACTCACCTTCTATGTCAATATAACCAAAAGCAATTAAAAAAAAAAAAAATCAGTCACCTCATACACCTGAAACTAATATAACACTGTATGTTAACTATTCTGGAATTAAAAAACCGATCAATTGATCAATTAATAGATAAATTTTTAAAAACTGTCGCTTCAAATAGAATGGAAGTTGCAAGTTCCCAGCCCAATTTCAATTTTTGGTAAGCATTTACTTATAGTTTGATTTCTTTTAAGCTTAAAACCAATTGACCTACACTAATTTGCTTACAATGGGCCTACTGCTTAAGAACTAGTTGTTAATCATCACAAAAAAAAAGCTATTTACTCCTCTAATTTCATCATCTAACTAAAATACAACCAAAATCCAGAAGGTAAATTAAAGAGGAAAGGGGGACAGGGCGTCAGGCCTCATGGCTCTGAGCGGCCAAAATAAATAAGAAGGTTCATGCATCCAAGCCCACGCATTATGCTGAAAAGAAGGCCCCCTCAGGTCCTTATTACAATCTTATTTTATATAAAAATCACTATTAAGTTTCATTTCCAGCCACAGCATATTAAAAAGGGAAAATATTAGAAAGGGGAACTAGGGGAGAAAAAATTCGTTAGAGTAGCAGTAAGGGAAGAGGCATAAGTATTACAAAATAATCAACCAAACGTTTCGTTCACTCGATTCATGGGAAAGAACCCTATACACTTCAGCACAAAAAATACTGTTCATAATAAAGACCCTAAACTATCTAATAAATTTAAATTATACTCATATGTTCTATTTAAAAAGACAAGAAAACACTTAACACATTAAATATATAATAGACCCAGCAAAGTGTCACTATTAAGTTCACTAACCTGTAGTCAAACCTTTGGATTGAAATATGTGGCTCTGTATCCTTGAACATGTTATTTATATTCTCTAAGACTCAGTTTCCTTATATGTACGGGGAACTAATAAAACCTACTTCACTGGTTTGCTGTCTGGTATGTAAGAGCTCAATAATTACTGGTCCTTTCTGTTACTACTACTACCATTATTATTCACTTTAGAAAGATTTCTATTCCAAATGGTTTTTATTGATGTATAATTACATGTAATAAAACATACATATTAGGGTACCATTTTTTTTTAAGATGTTATTTATTTATTTGACAGAGAGAGAGATCGTGAGAGCAGGAACACAAGCAGGGGGAGTGGGAGAGGGAGAAGCAGGCTTCCAGCTGAGCAGGGAGCCTGATGCAGGGCTCGATCCCAGGACCCCGGGATCATGACCAGAGCCAAAGGCAGACGCCCAACGACTGAGCCACCCAGGCGCCCCATATTAGGGTACCACTTAATGAATTTTGGCAAATGTGTGCATCCATGTAACTATCACTCCAGTCACGATATAGGATCTTTCCACTAGAATGTTCCTTCCTACTCTTTTCTAGTTGATTCCATCCACCCACCCAGAAAACAAAACAAAACAAAACACTGTTCTTTTTTTTTTTTTAAGATTTTATTTATTTATTTGACAGAGAGAGAGACAGCGAGAGAGGGAACACAAGCAGGGGGAGTGGGAGAGGGAGAAGCAGGCTTCCCACCAAGCAGGGAGCCTGATGCGGGGCTCGATCCCAGGACCCTGGGATCATGACCTGAGCCGAAGGCAGGCGCTTAACAACTGAGCCACCCAGGTGTCCCAAAAAACACTGTTCTGATTTCCATCACCATCACTTAGTTTTACCTGTTCTACTATTCATATAAATGGAATCACAGCACATACCCTTCTGCGTCTGGCTTCTTTTATTCGACATAATGTTCTTGAGATTCATTTCAAGTTCATCCTTTTTTATTTGAGTAGTATTTCATCGTATGACTATACCACCACTGACTTATCTGTTGGTTGTTTCCAGTTTGGGGCTATAATCTAAAATTTTTTAAAACAATAGGTTATATCATTAAGATTCACTTATCAGTACTATTCCCAATATGGAATATCTTACCATTATATAAAATGTACATATTTCAAAGCCTAATGAAGGCCTCTTACCAATAAATATATAACTGAGATTTCATTTACTCATAAAGCAATCTTTTGTTATAACTGAAGAATATATTTAATTTTGCAGAAGATAAAGAAAATTCTCAATACTGTAAATAAATTAAAATCCTGTACCTGAAGAGGAGGAAGTTCCTGTACCAACATTACTCAGGTTGACCCATTTGATAGAGAACTTCAGCATAACAGTCTTATATTCAAGCTCCTGATACAGATGCTCTATGATTTTCTACCTCACAGAGGACAATTTTCATCCATGTCCGGTATTACTGAGTACAGCCATACATTTTGGCCAATGTCCTTTAGCACTGGTTTATAGAATAGAATACTACTTATTAGGATGGGAAATAAGGCATAAGTTTAAAGAATTCATCTTTTTAGTCATTCTTAATTAACAAATGTGTGTAGCCAAAATCCATGCTCTAGCTGATAATGGTAGTGCAGCTTCTCTCAAGACAAATACTTTGTACGTCAAGCTAACTCAGGGCAGAGATTCTGCCTCATTAGTGAAGACTCTGTCCTCCCTGAATTTAGACAAAGACTAGGCTCAAGACAGTGGTTTTCAAACTATGTCCAATAAACATCAGGGGATTTGCAAACATTTGCGTTACTTTCATTTTTTAAATAAACTTTAACTATGTTTAAGACTTCAATAACAGGGCACCTGGGTGGCTCAGTCGTTAGGTGTCTGCCTTCCGCTCGGGTCATGATCCCAGGTCCTGGGATCGAGCCCCACATCGGGCTCCCTGCTCCGAGGGAAGCCTGCTTCTCCCTCTCCTACTCCCCCTGCTTGTGTTCCCTCTCTCGCTGTGTCTCTGTCAGATAAATAATATCTTAAAAAAAAAAAAGAAGACTTCAATAACAAAATGCACATAGATGTGTTATATGCCAATTTTCATAAAATGGAGACAAGTTCCTGGCAATTACACCTACTTGGTTAATTTACTTTTGTGCAGGACTCAAAATAAGCCTACTCTAGTCTTTTCTGTCCATTCGCTGCACATGAAATTCTTTAAAATGTGTCCTTGATTTGGAAGACTGTAGCTCTAAACTAGTGTTCTTCTTCTTCTTCTTCTTCTTCTTCTTCTTCTTCTTCTTCTTACTCAGGACTGTATATATCCAACTCCAATAAAAGGGTAAATGGAGTGCACATATGCTGTACTCTGTCAGGTGTCAGACAACATGGGCTCAGCACATGCTACAGGCGACACAACATGACCGTCCCGAAATAAGTGAACCCATGATATGAAGGTTTGGGTCCTTCTTGCCCTACTTTTATATTTATGATGGCATTATCATAAGCTTTTAGTAGTTGTTCAATACCTTATGTGTCTGTGGTAAGGTAAAATGATTACCCTCAATGAACCACAGCAAAATATGATTAAAATTCTAAGATTTAAGCAAAATATCTGATAATGGATAATAACAAGATTGGTCGGGCTCAAGGCAAAGGAACAATTAGTATCAGAAACCAACATCAACCAATTCCTCAACCAATATCAAACACACTGATAATGGTATGTGAAATGAAAGAATCACATATAAATAAAAGAAGTAATAGCTTTTGTCACTGGAGGTCACCTTATATTTTAAGAAAAAATATATATTTCAACTCTCTGATATGTTTAATGAAGTTAAATCTTGCAAAATAAATTGATGATCTCTGTCACGTTACAACATTAGTTTCTGGGAAAAAATAACAAACCAAGAAGCATAAGTAGAAAGTCAAAAAGAAGGTCAAAACTCAACCTAACAGGGATGCCTGGGTGGCTTAGTCGGTTAAGCGTCTGCCTTCAGCTTGGGTCGTGATCCCAGGGTCCTGGGATCAAGTCCCACATCCGGCTCCTTGCTCAGCAGGGAGCCTGCTTCTCCCTCTGCCTGCCGCTCCCCCAGTTTGTGTGTGTTCTCTCTCTCCCTCTCTCTGACAAATAAATAAAACCTTAAAAGAAATCTAAAAAAAAAACTCAACCTAACAATAAAAATACCATAGCATTTTTCAAGGTAAATTATTACACAGAACATAAAGAACTAGTGCATGCCCTGGAGGAAAGGCTTATATTATTAAATCCTACACTAGTACATTGTAAACATGTTTATTAAATGCATACACTACCGCTTAAGTAAAATTAGAACCATTATTTGAAAACAGAGACTAGAGAAATGTATCTACAATACCTGAATAACTCAAAGGCTAAAATTATGTGAAATCTTTGTACTTCAACACGGCAAGGACATGAATGTTGGAAATCACAAAAAATTTGTATTGATATATTTATGCAAGTAAAGTTTATTTGTAAAACACCAAGCACAATAGGATGGAAAAAATTAAGTAATATTTACATCACTTTTTAGTATGCCCTCAAATAAGCTAGCCAAAACAGTGAGATCTGTACTGGCGGTGATAAAAAAAAGGACAAGAGAAACAGCGCAAATAGTGGCTCTTATAAAACCTATTACCCACATGTAGTAGCTGTTAAGAAGATGTCAGCATGATCCAAATTATCTATTTGATTAAAGCATGGTCTTTAAATTTCAGACTTCACAGTTATTTGTAATTATATGATAAGTTCCAGAATCTGCTCTTTCATTTGTGAAATGTGTTGATTCTCTAAAGACAAGTTCTATTATAAATAGTTCAAATAAAACAAACAAAAAAACTTGACCTTTTTTTCTTTTGGTTATCAAAAAATTCCTTTAGTATCTCTCAATTATTTTTTTAACATTTTACCTTTTTTTTATTATTATGTTATATCACCATACATGACATCATTAGTTTTTGATGTAGTATTCCATGATTGTTTGCGTATAACACCCAGTGCTCCATGCAGAATGTGCCCTCCTTAATACCCATCACCAGGCTAACCCATCCCCCCACCCCCCTCCCCTCTAGAACCCTCAGTTTGTTTTTCAGAGTCCATAGTCTCTCATGGTTCGTCTCCCCCTCCGATTTCTCCCCCTTTATTCCCCCCTGCCTTCTTTTTTTTTTTTTTTTTTTTTTTTTAACATATAATGTAGTATTTGTTTCAGAGGTACAGGTCTGTGATTCAACAGTCTTACACAATTCACAGCACTCACCATAGCACATACCCTCCCCAGTGTCTATCACCCAGGCACCCGATCTCCCCCACCACTCCAGCAACCCTCAGTTTGTTTCCTGAGATTAAGAATTCCTCATATCAGTGAGGTCATATGATACATGTCTTTCTCTGATTGACTTATTTTGCTCAGCATAATACCCTCCAGTTCCATCCACGTCATTGCAAATGGCAAGATTTCATTCCTTTTGATGGCTGCATAATATTCCATTGTATATATATACCACCTCTTCTTTATCCATTCATCTGTCGATGGACATCTTAGCTCTTTCCACAGTTTGGCTATTGTGGACATTGCTGCTATAAACATCGGGGTGCATGTACCCCTTCAGATCCCTACATTTGTATCTTTGGGGTAAATACCCAATAGTGCAATTGCTGGATCATATGGTAGCTCTATTTTCAACTTTTTGAGGAACCTCCATACTGTTTTCCAGAGGGGCTGCACCTGCTTGCATTCCCACCAACAGTGTAGGAGGGTTCCCCTTTCTCCGCATCCCTGCCAACATCTGTCGTTTCCTGACTTGTTAATTTTAGCCATTCTGACTGGTGTGAGGTGATATCCCATTGAGGTTTTGATTTGGATTTCCCTGATGCCGAGCGATGCTGAGCACTTTTTCATGTGTCTGTTGGCCATTTGGATGTCTTCTTTGGAAAAATGTCTGTTCATATCTTCTGCCCATTTCTTGATTGGATCATTTGTTCTTTGGGTGTTGAGTTTAGTAAGTTCTTTATAGATTTTGGATACTAGCCCTTTATCTGATATGTCATTTGCAAATATCTTCTCCCATTCTTTTGGTTGTCTTTTGGTTTTGTTGACTGTTTCTTTCGCTGTGCAAAAGCTTTTTATCTTGATGAAGTCCCAATAGTTCATTTTTGCCCTTGCTTCCCTTGCCTTTGGCAATGTTTCTAGGAAGAAGTTGCTGTGGCTGAGGTCGAAGAAGTTGCTGCCTGTGTTCTCCTTTAGGATTTTGATGGACTCCTGTCTCACATTGAGGTCTTTCAACCATTTGGAGTCTATTTTTGTGTGTGGTGTAAGGAAATGGTCCAGGTTCATTCTTCTGCATGTGGCTGTCTAATTTTCCCAACACCATTTGTTGAAGAGACTGTCTTTTCCATTGGACATTCTTTCCTGCTTTGTCGAAGATTAGTTGACCATAAAGTTGAGGGTCCATTTCTGGGCTCTCTATTCTGTTCCATTGATCTATTTGTCTGTTTTTGTGCCAGTACCATACTGTCTTGATGACAGCTTTGTAATAGAGTTTGAAGTCCAGAATTGTGATGCCGCCAGCTTTGCTTTTCTTTTTCAACATTCCTCTGGCTATTCAGGGTCTTTTCTGGTTCCGTACAAATTTTAGGATTATTTGTTCCATTTCTTTGAAAAAAGTGGATGGTATTTTGATAGGGATTGCACTGAATGTGTGGATTGCTCTAGGTAGCATTGACATCTTCACAATATTTGTTCTTCCAATCCATGAGCATGGAACGTTTCTCCATTTCTTTGTGTCTTCCTCAGTTTCTTTCATGAGTATTTTATAGTTTTCTGAGTACAGATTAGTATTTCTCAATTATAACAGCTGCACCAGCTGGTGAATCCTGATAATATTTTAAATAATTTTGCAATGCAAGGTTGTAATGCTATCATGCTTTACAACTACAAATGATGTCAATGATAAAATTAAAACAAAATTCAAACTGAATATATAAAACAAAATATGTTTACCTGTTTTAAAATTTTGAGTGAATAAAAAAAAAAAGAGGCAATGAGGATTTTTTTAAATGACACTAATATTTTCAAATACACAATGAAGATTTAAATTAGCCAAGAAAGTTACTCAACAATCACTACAAACTGAACACGTGTGAATTAAGCAATATGTAGCGATTCTATTTGTAAAGTAGAATTTCCTGCTACTCCATTTTAAAACTTCTAGATCAGATTAAATGAAAGGTTCTCAGAGCAATACAAATACAGCACACAGTGGTTAACAGCACCAAATCTGAGCCTAGCTCTGCCACCTACTCTCTATAAATTGTGTTAGTTATCTTAACTCACTGTGCCTCAGTTTTTTTCATTTGTGAAACAGAGATAAAAGTAACCAACCTACATTATTGGGTTGTTGTGTAAATAAAACATGTAAAAGCTCTTATCAAGAATCTAGTCCTTAAGTGCTCAAAAACGTTAGACGCCTTTATTATTGCTGTTGTGAGGCAAAATGTTCCAAAAAATTGTTACAATTTACAAGGACTTTTCTACGTAAACCAGGATTTTTTTGATATTATGGAACCAAAACACAAAAATAACCTAGAGCTCCCCAGAGCTCATCAAACATGACTTTCTTAAAAATGTAATAAACTTATAAATGCACATAAAAAACTCTACCATTATCAGTTTCACACTTATTAGGGCTCCAGATAAAATTCCATTTGCAAAACTTCAAACTAGGTCAAAGAGTTTAAGACACAAACTTTGGCTATAAACTATTACTTCAGAAACCAACCCAATCAGACGTAGTCTTACCCTCAATTTTCAAAATATCTATTTCAGATAACAGTGCTACTCCACCTAAGATCAAAACTAGATGCTCCCCAGGGAATGTGTTTTCAAGAATTAAAATGTCTCAAAAAATGTTTGGAGAAAAAAAGATAATGAATTCTTTTCCCCTCTACAAATAACAAGATAATCTTAGTGAGGAAGGTATAGGAGGCTCAGAAACTAGAGAATTGTTTTCTGAGAGAGAACATTAAAAAAATGCAAAATTAAAAAGGAAAAATAAAAATTAAAACAATGTTATGTGCATTTTACCACAGTTAAATATTTTTAATTAAAGGAAAACAAATTATTTTCCCTGACCCCATGCTTAGCATATGCTTTCCCTAAAATCCAAGATCCATTCTTTTTTGGGCAAGATAGAAATCGGCAATATAATTTCTAAAATTAATAATGTGACTAATAAATTGTTTCTCATCATAATATAAGTATATGTAAGCTGTGTTTTCCTGGAAGTGGAGATATTGTGGTACGGAGATCTACACTGCAAAAGGTCGTCAGAAAAAAAGTAATCCTAACCAAAAGAAATGTGGAAATATGGATGCTATGGGGGCAATTCATGGGCTCTTGGGTTTATTAAAAAGAAATAACAGACCCCACATGGAGTCGCTTGTGCTAAGCCCAAGTCACCAAACCAAGACTTAATACCTAACCTAATTACAGTTTCAACCTTCCCCGGGAATGGAGTATTAACTGATCAGTCTGGAATTTTCTGGTCAGCACCAATGAGGTAATCTGCCACACAGACCCTTTCCATACCCCAAAGGAAGATGAGGCAATCCACTCTTTCTTTATCCCTTCCCCCTTCTGCCTATAAAAGCCTTCCATTTTGTAGAACTCCTTGGAGCTTCTTTCTACTTGCTAGATGGGATGCTACTTGATTCATGAATCATTCAATAGAACCAATTTGATCTTAAAAATTTACTTGGTTGAATTTTTGTTATTTAACAGACACATACAAATCTCTGGATGCCCAGTCTGATTCTACTTAAAGAAAGGTCAGCATTCTGACTGTTCCTGTAGAAGAGTCAGAGCTCCTGAAGAAAGAAGTCTTAAAACCTAAGGTAGTAATCGTCATGGGGAATATTTTAGGAAATAACCCAAAGGTCTGTATCTTTCCCCACAATGTGTTAGGGGAAAAAAAAAAAAAAGATCTAAATATATCCTCTCAATAGCTCAGAACAGCTCCTTCAAAGTAGAATTTTAGACTTTTTTTCCCCAAAATTATTATTGTCATTATTCCATTATAGGCAACTTGTATTAAGATATCGCTTATGCCTCCAGAAGTATTCCTAAGGGCCCCAAGCCCCACCAGTGTGGAAAACATAGTAAATGACTCTTTTTCAAAATAATTAGGGTTTCCCACAGGGCAATGAAAAACAAAATAACTCTAATGGAAGTTAGGATATTATATAAAAATACACAAATTCTTTTTAAATTTGAAGCCTCTAATTCATTAAGAAATAAATCCCTTGGGGCGCCTGGGTGGCTCAGTCATTTAGCGTCTGCCTTCGGCTCAGGTCATGATCCCAGGGTCCTGGGATGGAGCCCCGCATCGGGCTCCCTGCTCAGCAGGAAGCCTACTTCTCCCTCTCCCACCCCCACTGCTTGTGTTCCCTCTCTTGCTGTGTCTCTCTCTGTCAAATAAATAAATAAAATCTTTAAAAAAAAAAAAAAAATCCCTTAAAGGAAACTGAGAGCACCATATCAATCACGTCCCTCGTTTCTAATGTTATGGAGTGGGCACAGCAAAATTAGAATGTGTTTTATAAAATATTTACTAGTCATGCAAGATCTTAATTTTACATGTTTGCTTGTTTACTGCCCTCCTAACTAAGTACTGTACATCATTTGTTTCCATCTTTAAAATACTTGGTAGTGAAAATGAAAAGGATACTGTTATTTTCTCTCCAAACCAAAAAACCACTCAAGGTTAAGTATTAATCTAGGAAGACTGTGGTGCCTGGTCTTTGCCCAGAATCTTGGTTGTGTCTGTTATGAAGGCCATAGGCAAACACAGCATGGCCCAGAAAGCCTAAAACATGGTGAGTTTTTCTGAAATGTTCTAAAGGATTCTCTTGCCATTTGAGAGGTGAGAAAACTTCCCAAGATAAATTGGGGGGTGGGGGGGAATCAAGAGTCAATGTAAAATGTACAGGGAACCATAACAACAGCCTTCATCCTCAAGCAGCCTGACATTGACAATAAAAGTCAACTACAAGAGACACCACAAAGCGAAACAAGATTACCTGCCACATGACTCAGAGACAATTAGGCTGAGTTCAAAGGAGGGCATGATCACCAGGGCCAGAATAAACTGAGAAAGCCTCCCTAAGGCTGAGGAGCATTTGGGGAAGCTGTTCGGGCTGGGTGGTAGAGCACACAGTTAGGAAGGGTACTCAGGCCCCACACCTGGCTCCTGTCCGCACGGTCCTGACGCTGTGGAAGGAGGCAACACTGGAAGGCGGATATGGATCTGACCCCTTTTATCAGCATTAAGCAACTAATATGAATAAGAAGTTTCCTGTCACTACCAAATAAGCAAGCAAGCAAGCAATTGCAAGCGTCAAGACCTAAACTGGATAAAACAAACCTCAATGACTCAGCTTAGGACCAGCTGTAAATGCAAGTTCTGGTTAAACAAAACAACTGCTTGCTTTCAAATTGCCTCCTGTGTGAGCAGGGTAATTGGCCCAGATAAAGAGACATCTTCCAAGGCAGAAACTGTAAAAGAGACGACAATCAAGCAGAAGGAAAAAAAAACACATTCACGAAAAACAACACAACCACCACAGACCCAGAGATTCAAATGCTGCCTGGTCTCCTTGCCAAAAAATAAGTTACTTCCTATGCCAAACACCTTTCCTCTGTTCTCTCATGGTTTTTTGAATGCTGAATGCCTCCAGAAATCATACCACTTCAGAAGTTCTGGAAAGTTTTATGATTTCTCTTTTTTGTTGTGTGTTCTGAGGTAGAGGTCTATTTTGTCTTATTTCTGAATCAAAAGAAAACAGAAACCTTAACCAGAAAAATCTGCACCAGATATATGCACTTACATATCAGACAATATTTTTAAAAGCAAAAACATCCTGTCTGGGGATGCTTCTTATAAGATTATTGACCTGTCTTGGCCTAAAGACAACTTTCTCCCCTTCCAAGCACACGTCTCCTGTTTTCTCAGCCTCATTTGAACCTGCGCAACCAAACAAAGAAGCGCTCAAAGAAAACTTCACAGAATACCAACTTTAGTAATTAATAACCCAAATCAACACACCCCTGGCTCTAGTCTGGAATAAATTACTACAAAATTATTTGCAATGACTCTCCACTCCTTTTATCTTTGCTAATAATCTCACAGTTCTTCCCTATAGATGAATCAAGGCTCAAATTCTTTGAAATATCCCACATTTACACAGGTCCTCCCAGATCAGAATCACTTCAGCTCTCTCCACAGAGACTACAGCAATTCTCAGCACAGGAAGGTAGCAATCTGCCTCGTGAGGGCACAGTTAAAAAGAGTAAGAAAATAAACCTTATTTGATAAATAAAAAGATACCCATTGTCTTCGTATTACAACACCAAAAATGAAGCTCAACAATGCGAAAACATTCAGAACAAACTCCGTTTATGACAGCCCTGGTATTAACGTACAATGTTTGTGGTGCCTGGATGGTGCGATATACACCAGAATTCTTATAGCTTATCATAAATAGAAATGTTTTCTCTTCTCCTCAGATAACAGTTTTATTCAGGTCACTTTTTCTTTAAAGATATTTTTATTTTTAAAAAAAGCAAGCGATTTTGTAATTATTTCAAAATATGACAAAAGGCAATAAGGCATGAGATTTTTTTCTTTTATCAAAAGAGGCAGTGAAAGCACTACAAAATCTCTCATCAGTGACTAGAGCCACAAGCTGAGTAACACAGCCAACATCACCTACAGAAAGTGAACTGACTGAACAAGGAGAATGTTGGAACCTAGTGCTTCGGGCTCCTGCTCTCGTGCTCGCGTACCTGCCATGAAATAGAGAAGAAACTGAATGCTGGATTACTAATCTTACATTAAGTAAAACCTGTTGTACTATAACTAACATTTGTTGAGTACTTACTATGTACTAGACACTAAGCTAAGTGCTTCCCGTGATTATCTGACTTAATCCTCAGAAAGACACTACTGAAGTAGCTACCGTTGTTTATAGAAGGGAAAACAGAGGTGTAACAGTTAAGAAATTTGCCCAACCTGCTAAAGAGCGAGGAAGCTGGAACTCCTAGCCAGGTCTTCAGACTCCAAGGACTCTGACCAAGACCATGATTCCCTCAACAAGGAAGTCCGTGGACTCCAACGCAGCAATGTACCCCTGTGACTACACACAACGTCCTGCCATCTCCCTACATGTTCCTCTCTACCACTCCCATGACCCACCTGAACCCTTGCTAACTGGTCTTAGTCAAAAAGAACTCATTACTTAGCTAGATAAAAGTAAACTAGTATTAATATTCCCCCCAAGTGAAATACACATATGGAAATGAGAGAGCAGAGAATCCCCCCAATTTGGGAGGGGGTGGGGAAGAAGGGTAAAGTAAGAAAAAAAAAATAGCAAAGCAACTCAGAGTTGTACAAAGCCAGGCTTACAGGTAACTGAATTATATATACCAGCTTTTCTCAAACTGTATGGTGGTCAACTAAATTTGAAAACAAATTTAGTGCTCCAACCCCATTTATTATTTTTTCAGGCATCCACAAGGCACATTGGTATTTCAAGAGCTCAGATGTCCTACAGACATCTAAAGAACCTAATTTTGTTCACCATTTTGTTATTTTGTTTTGGAACCCTATCAGTTCCCAAACCTACTTGATGGTCCTCTTCCTCCTAGAACATATATTTAAACATGGAGGGGCACTAGTGTTCTACAGAACTCATTCTGGGAAACTTTGATACTAAAATATCTGAAAAGATGGGGTGTGATCTCACACGAGAAGAGAAAGGAAGAGATACCTTATAGCCCCTGTGATCATTTTTCAGAAGATTTTTCCAAGAACCCATGCTACTCTGGAAGTCTCCCTTATTCTGTTTTATCCTAAGCGACAAAAAGAAAACAAAAACAATACACCCAGTTATACCATGAGTGAATATCATACTTTGTTTTCTATCTTGAGAACAACAAAAATTTTAAGACTGTACTCTGACAACAATACAACTTGAATTAGCGCCTAATTTCCTTGCCCAAAATGGCCTAAGAATCTCAGATGTATATTCCTTCCCTAATCCAAAAAAGGCGACTAGTAGAGCTTGTTTATTCTTAACTTTTTTTCAAGTCTTTTCAATCTTTTTCTAACTTACCATTCTCTATTCTTCCATCCATATGTGCTTTTCCCATTACTGGCCCACTTTCATCCTATGTGCCTCTGTCCTCTTTATTTCTCCCAGCTCTGTGTTCAAATTATTATCTTGCGCCTGTGGACTCTCATGATGGCCAGAGAGAACCCTCAACTGCTAATAAGGGACACCAGGGAGGACAGAGGAGCACGTTCTGCAGTTCTCCCATTCTGACCCACAGCCGATACCACCCGTCCACCAAAGCACTCCTTCCCACCAAACCTACAGCGCTCTCAACAGTTACTCCCAATCTCCCAAAAGTAAAACCTATTTACAGACAGGTTCTTTATGTTCTCATTTGCATTCTTGAGATTCTATTGGCTGAAATGTGAAATACACTAGCAAACACAACTTAGAAGTTAAAAAAGAAACACAGATGGTTTGTTAAGCTACAAGTTAAAAAAGAAACACAGAAGGCTGGAGTGGTGTCTTGTTGCGCATCTATGGGTGTCTGGTTTTTAAGTCAGAACCTGCATCTGAAGCACTTGAGACACAACACAGACCCTTGCCAAAATATCAGTCCCACAAACAGGAACCTTTGTACAGTTAACACATGTAAGGATGAATAAAAACAATGAGGAGAAACTTTAGAACAGCCTTGAAATATTTTACATTCTAGAAGACTTTCCTCCATAGTGGCTACCTGAATGTTTTCAGTTAAATATTTCATTGTGGCTTCTTTCTGAGCTGGATTTCATCTAAATATGAGTAACTACCCTAATTAAGGACAACCAATTGGCTAAAATGCTGTAAGAGCAGCCCTCTTTTAAATTAATATCTTTCTCCGTTCCTCTAAAAATGTGGAGTGCAACAACATGAAGGAAAATAGAAGACTCCTTCAGTGATGGTATATAACTAAGCTAATTAAGATAAGTAAAAAAAATTGTTTACTTAGTAGCCGCCAAATTCTATAAGGAAAATAACTGTTGGTGTAATTATGCAGTTTTGTATCTCATTAGCTACCACACTGGAAGATTATGTATTGTGCAACAATGATATTTGTTGAACCAATAAAATCTAAAGCTACTGTCATAAAGTTGTGTTTATATATCCCCTTAGAACAGTACATTTTTTTCCTTTTAGAACCACAATATGCCCACAAGAGTCCCCAAAACAGCCTCTATGTTCAAATTACAAATTATTTACTTGATCAGTTTCCCTAACCTGTGAAATTGGAGAAACATAGTAGTTCTTGATTCAGCAAAAAGCATCACACCCTGCTTCTGCCCCCCCAAGATGCTGTGAAAGAACTCTAGAAACCAAGGAAAGAGAAAATTTAATAACTGAAAGAAAAACAGAAGGGAAATAGAACAATTTTTAAACTGCAATTCACTTCTCCTTTTTCCATCTCAACATTAAATCCGTATTTATCATGTAAACAAAAACCATTACCGTATAAAGTGAAACCTCAGTCCTCTGCTCCTCAGCCTGGGTACTTAGACTGTCTCCCCCTCCTCCCACTCCCTCCCCACACACACAATGAGGTTTCAATAGAATTAAAAAATAATATTGAAATCCATGTGATATTCAACTCATATAACGCTAAACAGCAAAAGTACGACCACTTACAAAACCAAGTCCAGATGACATTCTCGTGGGAGTTCCTAAAAAAAATGCCTGCACTCTTCATCATCCTGCTAAATCTATTAACCATGCCTTAACATAGCTTGAACATAACAAAGCGTAGCTTCTGCATCATGTCACTACTGGGATAAACATTAAACTGAGCTTCTCAGTCACAGGGCCCATGTCTAGTTATTCAACCATAACTTGGCCTCCAAATCTAATTTCTATTTTTTCCTGGTTTTGAACTTCTGTTGTATTTTACAATATTATTATATTTACCTCCTGTCACCCACTTCAAATCCTTTGTGGAACAAAACACAGTAGAAATAATGTTTTATTCACATTTGCATTCTTAATATTTACTGTCTGGCACCCAAATTCTTAATTCATGTTTACTGACTTAAAGGCTACTGCCCCGGTGCGGTTGTAGCTCAATGAAATACTTAGGTCAAATGTCCACAGCAAGCCTTAGCAACATTAATTACTGACATGGATCAGAAGCCACATGCCCTGAGTTGGCGCTCCTGACAATGTTTCTGTCCTTGAACAAAGGAATGCCAAAACTGATTTTAAAACTGTCTATTCCTTGAATCTTTTCAAGGAGAACAAAATAATCGTTTCATTTTTACACAATACAAAGAACTTAAGGGGATGAAAGGGTCTTCAGGATTCAACTCTAATAACCATTATTTTTACTTACTTTTCACTTTCACTTTCTACTTTTGGGGGGTAGGGTAGGCGATAAAGAAACCTATTAAAGTTCTTCCAAAGGAGTTTGGTATTTATAAAAACCTATCACAGGAAAAATACAAAAACAAAAACAAAACCTATCATGGGGTTCATAGCAGACCTGTACCACCCTAGTTCTACAGGCAGCAAGGCACAGTGTCTCTGTACTAGAATTCTTGTTTAGACATGAGTCCCAGGGACTAGAGTTTAATTATGACTCATTCAGACAAGCCAAGACATACTACTAAATAAAAAGTAAACTGCTGACTTTGAGATTCGATGATACAAACACAATAAACTCTACCAGGAAACACTGTTTCCCTCTTCAGCACCAAAAGGCACAAGCCTGGTCACTTTAAGAATGGACCTCTTCACCCCCACATTTTGTACTGTTAAAAAATTTAGGGTCCAATCTAAGTCTCTACCTAAACAAGGCAAATCAGTCAAACTCTCCAATATTGAGGATCATAAATAAAGAACAATAACACCTGCAAATCAGTCATTAGGCACTGATTCAGTTATCTCTCTTGGCCGCAAACAATGGAGATCATATTCAAGAACAAACATAACAGATGAACACTACAAATTCAACAGATAATATCCGTGTATATGTTCAACTAGCTAATTCTACACACTTCAAGATTTTTAGCCTCCAAAGGCACAAAACAGAGCCTTCTATTCTAAAAGTTGTTTAGAGACACTCCGTCAATATATAACTGAATATCTGCTTACTGACGGGAAAAATCTCTGTTCACCAGCCAAGGGACTTTCGAGAATGAGAGCTGCATATGGCATCTCCCTTCCATGGCCTCCTAATTCCACATCAGTTTGTAGTTATTCTTGTACTACAAGAGTATCGGTTTCAGAATGTAAGCTTCATAAGCCCCCAGGAAAGCCACTCGGGTGGAACTGTTCCAGAGAGTCTCACTTTAGCTCCATAAAGAACCTAGGGGGCCCCGTCCATGACAAGGGTGAACAGTAATTGCTCTGTTGGTTGACGCCTCTGACCTATAAAGAACAAGGCCTGGAGCTGTCTGTAATCCCTAATCCAGTTTAATATTCTGCTAGAACAGTACAAAAATGTGTCTTTCGCTAAAGGCACTAGCATGAAGCTAAAATTGGGATTCTCAGTTACTAATCCTGTGTAGCATTTGTTGTAATTCTCAGAAAAGTAGGAAAATTCTCCCTCTAAAATTTTAAATAAAAAGGGCAGTGGTGAGACCCACTACACTTCTGACAGGCCACAGAACAGATTGTCTCAATCATTAACAAGCAGTAAACTCACTAAACATTACTTCTAATGAGCAAGTAATCCGCTACATGATTTTGGCATCTCTTTCTTAAACTTTGCTGCAGCTATCACTTCTAAAATACCCTGTTGTAAAAATGTATAAAATAACCTGGTGGATTCTAAATTTTGGAGCTATAAGGTCACCCAGTTGAAACTTTTTTCTGTGAGGAAACTGAAGTTCTAATGTGATAAGTGATTTGGTCAAGGTCACATGGCCTGTGGTAGAGTGAGGACAACAACTAGGGTCTCCTGATTCCCGGTCTCATGTCCTCCATGACCACAGGAACTCAGCAACAACAGAAAGCCCTACTATTCGTCGGTGCTAAGTGCAGCGGGCACTTTTCCTATCCTGTCTTTTAAAAGAAACAATTCCTCTCTGTTCTACACAATAGCCTATGTGGAAACAGAGCACATATGAGCTAAATCACTATTCAAAAGTCATTGTAATAAGCATGATGCAACACCAAGACACAATGCCTGTGTCACATAAGCAGCAAAACATGACCCAATAAAGGCTTTATTTAAGCCAAATTATGTATATACGTCCCTACTCCATCATTCAACTATGGTGTTACCTGAGGGCAGAAATTGTTTCCTCTGGTTCTCTATATCATGTAGAGTACTATTCTTCAAAACGTTTTGCTCAAACACTCCCAAAAACCAAACCGGGGGTGGGGCGGGGTACTTCCTTGAATATGTTTAAGTTGATATAGAAAAAAATTTTTTAAAGATTTTATCTACTTATTTGAGAGAGTGAGTGAGAGAGAGCACGAGAGGGAGAAGCAGACTCCCGCTGAGCTGAGCTGGGAGCCCGACGCAGGGCTCAATCCTGGGACTCCGGGATCCTGACCTGAGCTGAAGACAGATGCTTAACGGACTGAGCCACCCAGGCGCCCCTAAAATTTTTCATTAAAACTTTAAATCATTACAGAGGCTGTACTCTCCCTTATAGATTAATATATGCCAATGTGAAAATGACATCTAAATAATAAAACAATTATATCACTAATTTAAATGCATCCAATGAAATCTAAACACCTGAGCAATTTGATACCCACCATCCTCCATTTTAAAACTATAAGAATAGCATTTTCCTTTCTTATATAAAATGTTAGGGGCACCTGGGTGGCTCAGTTGGTTAAGGATCTGCCTTCAGCTCAGGTCATGATCCCTGGGTCATGGGATCAAGCCTCGCATTGGACTCCCTGCTCAACGGGGAGCCTGCTTCTCCCTCTCCCCACCCCCCGCTGCTCATGCTCTCTCACTATCAAATAAATAAAAACAAAATAGGGGCACCTGGGCGGCTCAGTCATGATCCCGGGTCATGATCCCAGGGTCTTGGGATTGGGCCCCACACTGGGCTCGCTGCTCAGCAGGGAGCCTGCTTCTCCCTCTCCATCTGCTACTTGTGCTCGCTCTCTCTCTGTCAAATGAATAAATAAAATCTTTTAAAAAAAATAATAAAAATAAAATAAAGTAAAATGTTACTTCTTTTTTTCCTTGAATTGTATTTCTCTTTCTCCTCCCAGTACCTTATTTTAGCATAATTTCTTTCATCATACTTAGGAATAATCCTGTAACAAAAATATGCATATGAATTATTTTTTATTTACTTAAAAGTATTTCCGTTAGATTGAATTCCTGTTAGTAGTATTAGTAATATACAGTAGATGAAAACAATGCAAATATATTACAAATTTTGATAAGTAAACACAAAAAACATAAAAAGTAACTTCCTTTTTTGGAGTTGCAGGTCTTAATAAGATGTACGAAAGAGGGCATCCACCTTGATAAAAGGAAGCTTCACACTTGATGCCAGTGTTTTCACTATCCCTTTATTGGAACCCTGGAGAATTTTATACCTCAAAGAAACAATGGTAAGACTCGGGATGAAAGAAAAGTATGGCTTTTTCTTCTGTCAGCTGTAAGAAGGATCAGGACTACTGTAAGAAGGGAGGGTAGAAAAGAAGGAAGATCACGCGGGTGTTGTCTTCAGACAAATCAATTTCAGGAAAGAGGATAAATGAATGTTGAGGACCAGGAAACGGATTCTCTTAAAACTACCCAGCCTAGATACCTCCAGACATGTACCGCAGTTTGAAGACCGGTGCTGTTAAGTGCTGTAAAGTACACAGCTAGGTTCATTTATTGGAACTCAATAAATGTTTGTTGCGTTAAAATAGCTTAAGAAAAACTGTCAGTCACTAAGAACATCTATGTTGTACTGATTTGCTTGCTTGCTTTTTTTTAATCAAATGATTAAGTCTGCTATAGGGATTAGGTGAGATGATGAATGTAAAACCCTGAAAACAGTAAGACAGTAAGACTCAGTGGATGTTACCTACCATTAGGCAAATCTTACTACTTTTTCCCCATCTGTGATACATTTATTTAAGTAAGATTAAAGCCTTATTCAGATATGGCGGTATGATTTATTTTTTAAAACATACATATAGCTCATGGGGCCCCTGGGTGGCTTAGTCGTTAAGCATCTGCCTTCGGCTCAGGTCATGATCCCAGGGTCCCGGGATCGAGCCCCGCATCAGGCTCCCTGCTCCGCAGGAAGCCTGCTTCTCCGTCTCCCACTCCACCTGCTTGCGTTCGCTCTCTCACTGGGTCTCTCTCTGTCAAATAAATAAGATCTTAAAAAATAAAATAAAATAAAATAAAAAATAAAACATACATATAGCTCAGTCTGCCAAAGAGTAATGGTTCAGGACAGCTACCAGCTTGGTACCATTTCTATATATATTACGACTTTTACACCACAAACATACAGATTAATTTGAGAAAAACCAAAAGGCTTTTTATGCAAACATGGAAAAACGAAGTATGGCATTGGTGAAAACCTTATTTTTGACATTAGATGAAAAACCAGATTGATTTACCTTTTAAAAATTAATACAAACGCATTTAATTCTACAGGTAAAAAGCCTATTCAGACTTTCCTTCTAATTCACTAATGAGACAAGACTTCGATCTCCCAATATCTACTAAAAAAGATCTGTGAGGTTCACATTCAAGACAGAATGGCAGGAACTTTAGCCTATCAAATTAAACAGGTCAGAACCTGCTTTGTTTAAAATACTTCTTGATTTCTCTGTGTGCTAACTAACAAATTTGAATGGAATTGAAGAGACGTTAATTCCAACCTTATATGATCTGCTTCTACCTCTACTCTGCCCACTAGGGCGGATTATAGGGCAATAAGCAGTTACCAGGCTTAAGTAAGTTACTCCCTTTTCCCAAGAGTCTTTTGCCTCACTTAGAGCTCAAAATGTGGGAAACCTTACTGACCTGTTCTACGACACCATGCAAATAGGTAACTTCTCCAAACCACAACAAAATCTGTACTGGCATTTGGAGAATAAATTTTTTTGAAATGTAATTCACATACTATAAAATTCACCCTTTTAAAAATGTACAATTCAGTGGTTTTTAGTATATTCAGAAGACAGTGCAATCACCACCACTGTCTAATTCCAGAATATTTTCATCACCCCAAAAAGAAATTCTATATCCATTAGCAGTCACTCTCCTCCCTCCCTCCTCTGTCAATCCCCCTCCTGTAGCTCCTAGCAACCACTCATCTACTTTCTGTCTCTATGGAGCTGCCTATTCTAGACATTTCATGTAAAAGGAATCATATAATATGTGGCCCTTTGTGCCTGGCTTTTTTCACTGAGCCCAGTGTTTTCAAGGTTCAACCACACTGCTGCACCCTTTTTTTATGGCTGAAATATATTCCACTGTATGTGGAAAGACCACATTTTGTTTATCCGTTCATCAGTTAATGGGCATTCAGGCTGTTTCCACTTTTTGGTTATTATGAATAATGTTGCTATGAACATCTGTGTACCTGTTTCTGTGTTAACATATGCTTTTGATTTCTTGGGTATATACCTAGAAGTAGAATAGGCGGGTCATATGGTAACTCTATGTTTAACTTTTTGAGGAACTGCCAAACTGTTTTTCCAAAGTGGCTATACCATTTTATATTCCCACCAGCAGTGTATGAGGATTCCAGTTTGGAAAATAAGCTTTATTTCCCAAAATCTCTTCCTTTACAAACCTTCTGCCTTCCTTTAAAAAATGAGCATGAGGAAAATAAATGTTTTTATTTCACCATCCAATGTGTATTTCAACAACTAGCTTATTTTATAAAAACATAATCTCTAGGAAGAACATAAGCATTAAAAGGGAATGTAAATGGTATGGCTATAAAATATTGAAACTAGCTTAACCAACACACTAGAATATTCGCATCTCATAAATGAGTCCCATGCCCCCATTTAATTACATAAGGAGGTTATGTACCCATTCCACCTTCGAAATTTCTGTTTTGAAATTACTTTCAAGGCTAGTTCATAAAGGCAGATAAAATCAGTCTTCTGATATCATATGGCCATATTCTTTTCCTTTCAAGGACCAGACACCATACTACCCCGCTTGATCACCCACCTAATTTGTTTCACAAACATGAGTCGAAATGATTCCTGACCACTTCCAAAATTCCAATCCAGCCTTAAAAAAAAAAAAAAAGAACGAAGTAACAGGTTTTTTTCCCCTACCACTGAGAATAGTATTCAAAATGGAGTTTTAAAATGGATCTTATACTACAATTATACAAGTTATCATCATTGGGTAAGCTGGGAGAAAAGAACAGAGTATACTATGTACTATTCTGCAATTTCCTGTGAGTCTATAATTCTTTAAAAATAAAAAGGTTTTCAAATACAGATCTTAACAGAGAGGCAGAATTTCAGAAGGAAAATGGGAAAAGCATGGAAACTACTCTGCGTAGGTCAAAAAAGAAAAATGCAATCCACATCACAGGAATCACAGCTAGCCCAGATAAACCACAAAGTTCCTTCCCAGGTATAGTGGAAGAGAAGGCAGAAAACGAGTCAGACTACAGAGCATCCTGAATGTCAAGCTACAGTTTGGAACTCACCTTGTCCACAATGAGATACCCTTGGAAGATTTTTTGTAACCCATGAGAAAAATAAAGCCAGGCTTTTGAGAGATTAATATGGCAGCAGTAGAGAGGACAGACTGGAGGGAAGAGCCTAAAGGCAGAAAGATCAGTTACCATTACAGTAGCCCAGGCAAAGAAAGGTGCGAGGGGTTGGCCATAGAACCAGACCATATGGAGCTTAAAGACTTAATGCTCTGGACTCGTCTATAAAGATCCATATCTGGCATTCATTCTGAGCTCTAGATCATGACTACAATAAAGAAATCTCTTCTTGGGGCGTCTGGGTGGCTCAGTCGTTAGCATCTGCCTTCAGCTCAGGTCATGATCCCGGGGTCCTGGGATCGAGCCCCGCATCGGACTCCCTGCTCGGTGGGAAGCCTGCTTCTCCCACTCCCACTCCCCCTGCTTGTGTTCCTGCTCTCGCTGTCTCCCTCGTCAAATAAATAAATAAAATTTTTATTAAAAAAAAAAGAAAAGAACTCTCTTCTCTGAATCACTAAAAGGGAAAAGTTTTAACATTTCAATCTTCATTGGGCTTATAAGAATAAAGTTAAAAAGGCAGAAACAGCTCACTTAACATCAAAAAAACAAAACAAAAAAGGTCTGATGGCAAGTAGACTTTCTAGCTTTGGACCGTGTCCCTTTAAGCAAACGACATTAGAGGCTCTCTTCCACTTTGGGAGAAACTTCCTCCCAAAGACTGTACACTATCAGCCGCACTCTGACTACTTTAAGTAGGAAGCTTCATTTGTACTAGTAAACTTCTGGTTGAAGAGCCCACCGAGGTCCTCAACGAACAGTTCTCCTTCTCTAATGCCACACTTTCAGAAAGCAGTCCTTTCCAGGAGCTGTGAGATGCTGACTGCTGAAATGCAGGAGGATCCAGGACTTTATTACAGGCTGAGCAAACAGTACAACTGACTGAACGTTTACTCAAGGCCCACCGGGTACTGGATACCGATGACACAGATGATTCCAACAGTCCCGCCTTCAGAGAAGTCACAGTCTACTGGGAAACATACACAGAAAAGTCAATGTAACACAAAGCACTTAATGCCATTACAGGGGTATGTAAGAGATGCTTTGATGATGATGATGATGATGATGATGATGATAACAACAGCCAATATTGATGAAGTACTTAGTCTATGCAGGTCCTATTCAGAGCATTTTTCCTACATTAATTCACGATCCTCACAACAAGACTAATATTATCCACTTTTTATAGATTGGGAAACTGAAGCACAGATTGGTTGAACACTTTTATCCCAGATCTGCAGCCACATGATTAACCATGCCAGACTGGCTCCTAACTCAGGGACTGAACTGCCCACCATAATGCCCCTTAATGAAGGACCAATTAATGTTGCCTGGAAGGGCAGTTCAGACCAAAGAGAGCAGAAGACAGTAGATGGCATCTTTGAGACCCACCACTGAAGGGCAACCAAGCATTCACCAGACAGACAAGCTGTCTGGGGTAGAGGGTTGCTTATTTGCAGGGAGTGGGTCAGGGGACAGCACTCTAAGCAACAAGAATGAAGGAGGAGCAATACCAGGAGGGACCCAGCATCAGATTTAAGGGCAGTCAAAGAACAGTCAGAAGCATAATCTTCTCGTGGAGGACTCCTAGTTTCCAGGGACAAGAGAGGAAGCCATCAAGGACTGAGGTGTTATAGGCCTTGCAGGCTTTATATTTCGGGTAAGAGGGGCTCATCTGAGGCCTTTACTGCTGAGTGATGTGAAGAGATCTGCCATCAATAAAGATAAATCTGGATGAAAGGGGGAAGGTGGCCCAGAGGCCAGGAGACCAATTAGGAGGTTACACAATAACTCTGTCAAGAAATGATAAGGAGTGGATGAATGTGAGCAGATGCTTCTGAAGTAGAACCAACAGTATTTGGTGACTAATTGCCTGTGGAGGGTCAGGAAGAGAAGGCAGACGGGAAAAGCTGAGGCTCCTGTTCTAAGCGGAATAGGGCAAAAGGAAGATCAAATTTTAAGAGGAATAATAATAACACTGATAATAATCGTAGTGTTGGCTCTAATATTTTTTTTAGGTAAACTCTACCCTGCAATGTAAGGCTCGAACTCCTGACCCTGAGATCAAGAGTCGCACGCTCTACCAACTGAGCCAGCCAAGCGTCCCTCTAATTTCTTAAGCTGTTACTACATACCAGCGCTATGCTAAATACTTTTACAAGAACGATCTCATTCGATGTTAAGAAGGTAAGTTCTATTACCGTCGCCCTTTCAAAAATGGAGAAACTAAGACTGGAAGAAAATAAGTCATTTATTTGAGGCCACAGTCACTAAATATTGAAGCCAGAGAAAGACTAAGACTCAGAGTTTAAAGCGTTGGGGGAAGTGTCCAAGTGTGGGTCTCTAGCAGGCCCCTGAATAGCTTTACGTGGACTTGAAGACAGGTGGGAGTGCTAGAGGCACAGAGTTACAGTAACAACACAACTACACTATTATTACTATTCCTGTTGCTATCATTTACTAAGCACTTGCTGTAAATGAGATACGGTTTGAATGTTTTACATACTTGGTTTCATCCAATCGACACAATCCTGAGGTGGGTGCTACTATTCTCGTCCTTACAGAGAGAAAAACCAAGAGATGAAGTAAACCGTTCAGACTGCTCAGACAGAAAAGGATGGACTCTTACCCAAATGCGGGGCTTCCTGATTCAGATGAGGGAAGAGAAGAGTAAGTGGAGCAGAAGACAGGGAGGGAGGGAGGGAGTGCCAAGGACTGAATCCAGAAGAATCCCATCCCTTACAAAGCTGGCAGAGAAACGGAGTAGCAAAGGAGTTCATGAAGGAGTAGTAACACCAGGGAAGAAAAAGCAAACACGAAAGGCGCTCCTGGTTTGAAAACTAAAGGAAATGTGTAAAAGAATAGGGTAGTTAGTGTCAAATGATTCACAGAACTCAGATAGAACCAGAGTTTAAATTGAGTAATAGGATTAGCAACAAGGCACTGAGAACCCTTCCCAGAGCAGCTCAGTGGACATGCCAGGGCAGTAGGTGCGGAGGAGAAAGAGGTGACGTAGAGCTGGATGCTAAAAGAGAGGCACTGATAATAACAGTAATGATGCCTTTAATATTTCTTAAGCTATTATTAAGTACCAGCTCTATGCTAAATACTTTTACAGGAACGATCTCATTTAATGTTAAGAAAAGTAAACTTTTCTGTAGGCTTTGTGGGTCACACATGGTCCCATATTTTCCTTTTTTTTTTTTTTAACAACCCTTTAAAAATGTAAAAAGCATGTTAGCTGGGTTATACAAAAAACAGGCCACAGGATGGATGTGAGCAACTGGCAATAGTCTCCCGACCCTCTCTGACAGTGTGGTGGGGAAGAGCACAGACTCTGCAGTCAGACCGACTGCATTATTACCCAGCTCCTCACTCTCTGGGTGACCTTGGGCAAGTCACTTAACTTCTCTATGTCTCAGTTTCCTTCCCTGTAAAATGGGGATAACAACAGGAGCTACCTCTTCAGGTTGCCTTAAGGAGAAATAAATACAGATCAAGCACTTAGTTACTAAAGAAAAGTCTCATCAATATGGAGGAGCTGATGGAGGATGGGCAGATGGGAGCGAGCCAATAGAGAAGGAGAGATATTAAATGGAAAAGGATAATCAATTTCAAGTCCCGAAGAAGAAGTGGAGGAACAGGATGTGGATAGTACAGGTGAGTGCAAGAGAGCGGGCTCTATCCTACCTGCTGGTGAAAAGTAGAAACCAGTTTGGAGAGCAGCCGGCCAACTTCCATCAAAATTTCAAACGCATGGATCTTTTGATCCCCTCTCCTCTAAAACTTGGCTGTGCACATATACCCGAGGAAGGATAAAGCCATGGATGCAAGGCTGTTCCCCCTACAGCAGTGCTGGTAAAAATGAAAAAATGCAAGAGCTTACCAATCCATCAGCAGGGGAAAGGTAAAATAAAGTAATGCGCATCTATACAATGGGGTCTTCTGTAGTCCTTTAGAAGAAAGAGATAAATATGCAGACAGGGAAAGGTCTCTACCATTTAATTTTATTTCAACTTTTTATTTTGAGATCATTGGAGAGTCACATGCCACTTTAAAAAGTGTTACAGAGAGAGCCCATGTACCCTTTCCCTAGCTGCCCTCAATGATGACAGCTTGCAAAACTACAGTTCAATACTAGAAGTTAATTTTTAATACAAAAGCAAACTCAAACTAGTGTGCATATTACACACACTCCCTCTTGTGTATATAAGCAACCATACACTCTGTACGCTCCATGCATGTTCAGAAGATACACACTTTGCTGGCTCGGGGCCGACACCTCTGGAAAGTGAGCACGGTAAGGGAGGGAGAGGATGAAGGACATTCACCTTATGGACACTTTCACTACTTCTTCTTAGCCCAAGTGCAAATACGACTTCTACGATAGAGAAAGTAAACAGGCAGAGGGATTAACTTTTGAAATAAACGCAAGCACCTATTCTTTCCATCCAGGGGGTTGAGTGTGTGGAAGCAGAAGGGACGAAAACTGAAGACGCTCACGGAGGTTTCTATTGACTCAGTTAAGCGGAATGGTCGGCGGATTCATTCTGTCACAGCCCACCGGCTGCCGGGCTCTGTTCTAGGCACCGGAGGGTCAAAAATTAACCACACAGATGCAGTCTCTGAACCCCAGGAACTGAGAGCCTACCAAGAAAGGTGGACATTAACCAAAATTACACAATCATAATTAGCATTATATTACAGCACAGCAGTCTAGAGCATGGGCTCCAAGGCCTAACTGCTGCGTGCACATCCCAGCTCTGCTGCCAACTGGTTATGTGACTTGGGACAAGTGACTTAACACTCGGCACTTCAGTTTCCTCGTCTATAAAATGGGGACAATTAGAGGTCCTATTTATTTCCCCATCTATCTAACCCAGAGGGTTGCTGTAAAGACTTTTTTTAAAAAGGCCATATTTAGAACAGTGCCCGGCGCACAATAAACATCGTATGTTTGCTATTATTGTTAGTCTCATTACTATTATTTCAGCGGGAGTCTAATCTGTCTTCAGGCAAATGGAAGGTCAGGAAAGCTTCTTTGAGCAAGTGACATATAAATTAAGTTCCAAAGATGAATATGAATTAAAAAGCGAAAGAGAAAAACTGTCTGGCAGAGGGCAGGACAGACACAAAGACCCTATGCTAAGAATGAGTGTGGCATGTTAAGAATCTGACAAAAGGCCAATGAAGCTGGGGCTCAGAGAGGAGAGAGAGGAGACTGGACAACTAGAAAGGGCATGTGAAACTTAGGAATTTTATCTTTATCTGAGTAACAGAAGGTATGATACAAGAAATAACAGATTTCTGGGTTTTTCTTTCTTTTTTTTTTTTTAAAGATTTTATTTATTTCTTTGACAGAGAGAGACACAGCAAGAGAGGGAACACAAGCAGGGGGAGTGGGAGAGGGAGAAGCAGGCTTCCCTCGGAGCAGGGAGCCCGATGTGGGGCTCGATCCCAGGACCCTGGGATCATGACCTGAGCCGAAGGCAGACGCTTAGCAACTGAGCCACCCAGGCGCCCCATGAATTTTCTTTTTTTTTTTTAGGGTCACTTTACTGGACTATGGGGTCTTCTGTGATAGAAGGAGGTGAGCGTGAGCTCACCAAAAACGGGTAAAGATTTGGAAAGAACAGTCATTCTGGTGAAGGAGAAAAGAAATCAGCTACAGGCAAAGAGGGCTACTAACAAGAATAAGAAGCACAGATGAGGGCAGAACTCACGTGCTGGCAACTGAACAAATAAACACGATTCCATCATTTCTTCAGGCCCTAAAGCGGGAACACAGAAAATGGGCAGCATTGTTAATCCACAGCTGGAGATGGGTACGGCGTGGGGGACAGAAGAACAAAGGTGCAGGAGAACTGAGGATACGTATGACTCATTGAAAGTGACCAACTATGTCCACGTGGACGAAAGTGATGCCAGGAAGAATGTCATACATTTGGAGACAGGCAAGATTTCAGGGGCTGGAGGCCTCCGTGAAATCGGAGAGTAAGTTCAGCAAGTGGCAGAACTAAAAAGACAGGAAATTGTGTTCAGAGAGCAAATTTCCAAATTTATGATTTCAGAGGTGGCAGTCTGACCGGCCCCAGGAATAGATTGCTAGAGACAAGTGGAGAGACAGACAGCTGAAGTAAAGGTCAAGCCAGAATGAGATTAGGATGTTGGACAAGCAACCGACGTAAACATTAAGAAGACAAGAGATCAGGGAAGGAGTAAGAGTAAACTATTTATAAGGACCAGGAATTAAATTTTCAGTTACATTCTTAAATACAGCACCATAAGGAATGTGTTGTTAAGTATCCAGAATAAAACAGGCATGCCTTGCTAATAACAAAGCTTCATCTATTTATTTAGCCAAATAATTTTCAAAGATTCCCTGAATACCATTCCTGAAAAAAAGCTCTCAGAAAGACAAAAAAGAGGAAACTTTCTTAACTTGATTATCTGTCACAATTCGAGGGCAAGCATCACCATAATGGTAAAAACTAAAGACACAGACAAGCCAAAACCTGCGAGAAAATCTTTGCAAAATATATATCTGATTAAAAAAAAAAAAAAAAAGAAAGAAACAACCCATGCATATATCTGATTTAAGGACAGGTATCCAAAATATTCTAAGAACTCTTAAAATGCAACACTAAAAAAACAACCAACCACCACAGAAAACAATTAAAAAATGGGCAAAAGATCTAAACCTCACCAAAGAAGATATACACAGATAGCAACTAAGCATGTGAAAAGATGCTCAACATCCTATGTCACTGGGGAATTGCAAATTAAAACCACAATGAGATACGGCTCACCCCTATTAGAGTGGCAAAAATCCAAAGCCCCGACAACACCAAATGCTAGCAAGGCCGTGGAGCAATAGGAACTCTCATTCACTGCTGGTGAGAGTGCAAAACCAAACGGCCACTTTGGAAGACAGTCTGGTGGTTTCTTACAAAACTAAACGTACTCTTACCATATGATCCAACAATCACGCTCCTTTGTATTTACCCAAAGAGTTGAAACCCGCACGTGGATTTTACAGCGGCTTTATTCATAACTGCCAAAATGTGGAAGTAATCCAGATGTTCTTCAGTAGGTAAGTGGATAAACTAGGGTACATCCAGACAATAGAATACTATCCAGTGATAAAAAGAATGGAGCTATCAAGCCACAAAGAGACGGGAAGGAAGCTTAAATGCACATTGCTAAGTGAAAGTAGCCAATCTGAAGAGGCTACCTAATGTACCATTCCAACTATATCACATTCTGGAAAAGGAAAAATTATGGAGGTGGCAAAAAGATAAGTGGGGGAGAGGGAAGGAGATGGCTGGAGGGAGCAGGGGAAATGCTTAAGGCAGTGAAATTATTCTGTGTGATACTATAATGGTAGATACATGACATCATGCATTTGTCCAAACCCACAGAACTATACAAAATAAATGTGGACCCTAATGTAAACTACAGACTTTAATTAATAACATATCAATATCAGCTCATCAACTGTAACAAATGTACCCCACTAATACAAGATGTTAATATTAGGGGAAACTGGGGGAAGGAGGGAGGTAAGGGGATATCTGGAATTCTCTGTACTTTCTGCTCAATTTTTATAAATCTGCTCAAAAAATAAAGTCTACTAATTTAAAACAAAAACTAAAGGTATTACCATTTGAGTCACGCAAGAGAAAATAATGTCCGATATTGGTGAGGAAATCTATTCAAGAAATTTAGGGTGCCAACTCTGCCTGGGCTGGGTCTGGCTCTTCTACCTACTGGTAATGTCTTATGACTTGTGATCAAGTCATAAACTTCTCCAAATCTCAGTTTCTCTACTGGTAAACTAGGAGATCATCATCATCGTGGAGTTAAGAAGATTAACTGAGTTCATACACATAAAGCACTAAGAACAGTGACTGGAATTAAGTGTAACAAATATTAGCCCCCTGTTACTCAAAGGTCTGTAAACCTATAAATCAACATCACATGGGGTCTTGTCAGAAATGCAGACTCTCAGGCCTACCCCAGACCTACTGAGTCTGCACTTTCCTTGACATGTCATCTTTTTTTTTTAAGTTTTTATTTAAATTTCAGTTAGTTAACATACAGTGTAATATTAGTTTCAGGTGTACAATACAGTGATCCGACAATTAAATACAAGACCCAGCGCTCATCACAAGTGCACTCCTTAATCCCCTTCACTTATTTCACCGATCCCCCCCAACCACCAGCAGTTTGTTCTCTATAGTTAAGAGTCTATTTCTTGATTTCCTTCTCTCTTTTTTCCCTTTGCCCGCTTGTTTTGTTTCTTAAATTCCACATGAGTGAAACCGTATGGTTTGTCTTTCTCTGTCTTATTTCACTTAGCCTTATGCCCTCTAGCTCCATCTATGTCATTGCAAATAGCAAGATTTCATTCTTTTTTATGGCTGAGTAATATTCCATTGTGTGTGTGTGTGAAAATATATATATATATACATACATACACACACACACACATCTTCTTTATCCATTCATCAGTCAATGGACACTTGGGCTGTTTCCATAATTTGGCTATTGTAGATAATGCTGCGGTGAACATCGGGGTGCATGTATCCCTTTGAATTAGTATTCCTTATTGTTTGGGTAAACATCTAGTAGCACAATTGCTTGAATCAGCATTTTAATAAGATCCCTCAGGTAATTTCTGCACACATAAAGTTGAGAAGCACTGTATTAGATGGTATTATTATCACCATAACTATTCTTCAACATTGTCACTAAAAAAGGAGCATAAGCATTGGGAAAGTCCAAATTATTATTTGCTCATGATTATGATTAGTCTACTTTAAAAAGAGAGGGAGAATCAACTGTAATAGTTAAAGAAATTTCAAAATATTCTCTAAAGTGACTATAATTAAAACATGTAGTACAGGTACACAGATAAGCACCGCCTGTCAAAAGTATATGTTAAGGGGCGCCTGGCTGGTTCAGCAGGTAGAGCATGCAACTCTTGATCTCGGGGTTGTAAGTTCAAGCCCTACATCAGGTGCAGAGATTACATTAAAAATAAAATCTTTTTAAATAAATAAGATTCTGTGTTAACAAGACTATTTCAAATAAGTATGTAAGTGACAAACTATTAGGACAACTGGCTACCAAAATTTTTTTTTAAATCCAGATCCTTATCTCACATTATACTGAAAATACATTCCAAGTGGATTTAAAACCTAAATATTAAAAATAAATTTACAAAGCACTAGAAGAAAACTTAGAGAACTTTTATTGTTCAGATGGGTACCTGCACTCCTGAGAATACCATAAAACCCAGAAGTCCCAGCAGAACAATACAGAGAGGATGAGCATGGCCCCTGCACAAGGATGACACACAAATTCGTGAAATGTTCCATATTTTTTATACAAACATGTAAAAAAAATAAGTAAAATAAAACCTTTTAAATAACAAAAGATATACCACAAAAGTTAAAAGTTAAGACAAATTATATGAGAGAAAATACTTACACCATACATAACGAAGCATTAATAACCACATAGGACTTTTTAAAGTCCTACACATGATTAAGAAAATGAATAGTAACATTTCAAAAAACTAACAGAAAAGTGGGGGGTGGGGGAAATTAAAGTAGATTTTTTATATATGTAAAGAGACTGAATTATAAAAGCTGCAATAGCACAAAATAAAATAAACCCCCCAAATCCACCTACAAATAGTTGCATGTGCACTGAAAAAGATATGGAAGAACATATACCAAACTGTTAACAGTTATTTCTAGAGAGTAAAATTGGGAGTGGAGCAAGCGCTTTTTCCTTCATAAATTTCTATACACTGAACTCTTTACAATGAACATGCTTTTTTTTTTTTTTTAACTTACCTCTGTTTAATTATAAAAGAAAAAAGTACTGAGAGTTTTAACTTTAAAGGCGAACATTTTCACAAGCTTCCTGGTTTTCTCAGCAAGTACTTAACCCCTAACATCTGGAAAATATATTTTTGTTATCAAAATTTTCCTAAAAATCCTTTAAGTAAAAATATGCCAACTTCTCCTCCCCAAAGGGACCACAATGTCCAATTTCTAGTGGCCCTCTGTTCAAAGCTAGTTCCAACCTAATTTCCAAAAGCAGTGTCTAAACCAGACAAGAAATTTAGCAACATAACACAGAATATCGAAATGGAAACCACATGTCCAAAATATGCCTAATAGCAACAGACAGCAACTGTAGAAGAGTAACTGCAAGTAACTCCATATTCACTTCAGTTTCAATTCTGAATCATTTCTCGGTCACTAAACTGGAAAAAAAATTTTTTTCAGCCATTTGTCATCTCTGACTAAACACAGGCTTCAGCCCCCAAATCACTAAGTGTAGAGAAGTACATGCCCTCAAGAAGACTGCCAATGGAAGGGTTTTTCCAGAAAAAGTGGTTCACATACACAGCAGGAAAATCTTGTACTACAGGGAACTCGGTTACCACCTGAATTCCCTCAACTAATTTGGAAACTACTGGAAGTAAATGACTAAGAAGTAAAACATATGAGGAAAGATGAAAAAAATATTCCTACATATTGAAAGCCACATAAAGTGGTTCAAGTTGCTTTTTAGTTGCCTTTTGCTCAAGTTAGAATATTAAATTCTTCTGCTCTGTGTGAATCAGAAATTAGCTTCACTGGTTTCTTACACAAAATTTTCAGCTGCTATAATGAATTACATGACTACTTAAAGGTTTTTTTTTTTTTTTTTACTACTTACACTTAACAAAATGTACTACATGTACATCTGCCCAATACTAACTATTCTTCATGTCATTAGACCTGAATTGATTAAAGTGATAAAAACCACCAGTTCTTGGAACTAAATACCCTCCCCTTTCCCTAAAACTGTCACTCAAACATGATGAATCTAAAACAATCAGTTGCCATGTCTCAGAAGATATAAACATAACTACAATGAAGCCATAAATTAGTGAGGTTGGCATTCTCCCCACAAAGGAAAGATGAGATTCATTACCTTTCACCATATATGTAACAGGCAGAGTCTCTTGGTTTCTAGAGCATCCACTAAGCAGGGCAACATCTTCTGCTCAATGTAAATTCAGCTGCCCGGATATTTGCAACCAAAACAAACTGCAAGATCTAGTTTCTTTTTTTTCAAAAGGTAAACAATCCCTCTGGCCAAATTTTTTGATTTGCCAAAAAAAGATGTGAGTGAAAAAGAAATGATCAGGAGGACAGCATACCCAGGTTTTAAATTCTTAGTTAAGGCTCTTAAGATTCCTCGTCTTTTAAGAGAGGCACAGACCTTGTCAGTAATGTTAGAAATTGCACACTCCGTGTCTTGTATTCAGCCAAAAAAACCTCTTCAGGTACACTGATAATTTTATCCCATGCCCGTGAGCATGGTATCAAGAAGGTCTAGGAAAAGCATGCAGTAAGAGTGCAGCACTGAGAATTCATAGAGAGACCGGTCAAGAGAAAGCAGGTTCAGAACAAAGGTCAAAGTCCTTCAGTATTTGTAATACTAAGATCACCTCTGTGCTGAGACTCAAGCTTCCTCTCCGTATAATCTGTCAGTAACTACCAAGAAATGTTTTTAAACAACTGAGAGCGCTTGTTTTATCTAATTTATAACATACTTCATTATCATCTGAGACACCAAAAATTATACAACCTTATGCCTTTGTCATTATCTCTTAAAGTATTTGAAATAGAAACAGCATACTATTTACTACCTCCCAATCTTAACTCCTTTTTCTTCATTCTTGGAGACTACTGACTCTCAAAACTGGGTAATAAAGGCTGGTTCACCACTCCTCCAGTTCAGCTACAAGGCATTTTACCCTCAGTAGTAGCTTAGGATTTAACAAGAGCTTACATTTCTTTTCTACTGGTGAGCAGTACCACAAATTAGGATTAACAATATGACTGAGCATGTTCTCTTAATGAACTTTATACTTTATGATTATTAGCTACTACACAGATCTTGATTTGTGGATTCTTATACCTACAACAGCCCCTTTAGAAAAAGCACCTTTTTAAAATAGAACTTACGTTCTTTCACAGAAAAGGATGGGTAATTAGTAATTAAACAGCTTACAAACTGAGTTCTCTGGAAACACTCAAAATATTATTAAGTAACATATCTGTGCGGCGCCTGGGTGGCTCAGTCAGTTAAGCGTCTGCCTTCAGCTCCGGTCCTGGGATCGGGCTCCCTGCTGGGCAGGAAGCCTGCTTCTCCCTCTCCCACTCCCCTGGCTTGTTCCCTCTCTCGCTGTCTCTCTCTCTGTCAAATAAATAAATAAAATCTTCTAAAAAAAAAAAAAAAAGTAGGGACGCCTGGGTGGCTCAGTCGGTTAAGCATCTGCCTTCGGCTCAGGTCATGATCCCAGGGTCCTGGGATTGAGCCCCGCATTGGGCTCCCTGCTCTGTAGAGAGCCTGCTTCTCCCTCTCCTCCCCGGTTGTACTCTCTCACTGTCTCTCCTTCTCTCTCTCTCAAATAAATAAATAAAATCTTAAAAAATAATAATAAAAAAATAAAAAGTAATATATCTGCACTGCATTTGACTTCTAATTGCTAGAAAATTTGTGCTTGAAAAAATTCAGGCATCGATCCCATAGAAAATAATTTGTCTCTAGTGATTCTTACCCAACATAAAAATGAAATATGGTTTGACTTCCTGCCTTGGTTTGGTCTGATAAATTCCAAACGAATTTATTACTTTAAAAAATGAAAAGACAGGATGAAGACTAAATGCCAAAAGCACAATTCATAAAAGAGCAAATGGATAAACTGGAATTCAAAATAAAAATTCTTGCTCTTAAAAGACACTGTCGAGGGGATGAAAAGATAAGCCGCAGAATGGAAGAAAATCTTTGCAAAGCATTTATCTGATAAATGACTTGTGTCCAGAATATACAAAGAATTCTCATCGCTTCTCGGCCTTTTGGCTAAGATCAAGTGCGGAATATACAAAGAATTCTCAAAACTCAACATTAAAAAAATAAACCACCCAATTTTTAAAAACAGGCAAAAGTTTTGAACAAGTACTTCACCAAAGATACACAGCTAGCAAGTCAGTCCCTGAGAAGATGTCAATATCATTAGTCATGAAAAAAATGTAAATTTAAAGCACAAGATAGCATATACAACTATCAGAATGGCAAAAATTTTCTCATCCTAGCGTTGGTGAGGATATGGAGCAACTAGAACCCTCACACACTGCTAGACAGAATGTAAATTTATACAGCCACTTTGGAAGACAATTTGGCAGTTTCTTAAAAAGCTAAACACACACCTACCAGCCATATGACCCAGTCCTCCCACTCCAAGGTGTTTACCCAAGAGAAATGAAAACATAAGTCTACCCAAAGTTCCACATCAAGTCCCTAGTAGCTTTATTCACAATAGCCAAAAACTAGAAACAATTCACATGTTCATCAATAGAAAAATGGATAAACAAATCCTGTTATAGCCATATAATGAAACATTACTCAGATTCACCACTCAGCAATAAAAAGTAACAAACTACTGATACAGACAACAACAGTGAAGGAATCTTTTTTTTTTAAGATTTTACTTATTCGAGAAAGAGAGAGAGCACATGCATGAGCACAGGGAAGGGCAGAGAGAAAGGGAGAAGCAGACTCCTGCTGAGGAGGACACTGGGATCATGACCTGAGCTTAACTGAATGAGCCACCCAGGCACTCCCAACAGTGAACAGATGCTGAAACCTCCTGGTTAAGGTCATTTACATGAAATTCCAGAATAGGCAAAGATAACCTATAGTGACAGCAAATTAGGGGTTTTCTGGGGCTGAAGGCGGGAGTGGGAATGAATGCAAAGGGCACTAAAGGAACTTTTTGGGATAGTAGCAAAGTTCTACATGTTGATAGTGTGGTCATTACATGACTGTATATATTTGTCAAAATGCAAATTGTATACTTAAAATGGTTCAATTTTATTGAATGCAAATTACGTCTTAAGTTGATTAAAATGTTATTTTGGGGGGGAAATCTATAAAATTATAGTGTTTCTTAAGATGTTTATAGTACCTTCCACTAGATTACTTTCAAATCTTTGACACTCTTACAAAGAAGCTCAGAAAAGGCTGGGATTATTATCCCATTTTATAAACTGCAGGGGCAGAAGGGAAGCAGGATACACAGCGGTAGCAATCAGAAGCATGAGTCCGGGGCATAACATTACAGTGGGCAGATTTATCAATGGCAATCAAACTACCACCCAACAAACTGGCAGGACAGGGGAAAAAAAGTGCTGGGTCTTGAACTGCTGGGGAAAAACTGGCTAGAACCACATAAAAAATAAAGAACAAATATATATATATATATATTCCCAGGAAGAAGGTAGGTAAGAAAAGGCAAGAAATGCCTAGCGTCAACATTACCTATATGTACCACACATCTCAAAAAAGAAAACCACTCATGTGGAAAACAATTAAAACCAGTCATGTGGAAAACAATTACTTTTAAATAAGTAAAGTATGTAGAAGGAGCTCAAAACCCAATATATCAGATCTGAACCCAGATCTGCCAATGACTCACTCACATTTTATTAAGGTCACTAACTCTGAGTACCTCGGTGTCCCTCCTTTTATTTTTTTTTTAAAGATTTTATTTATTTATTTGACAGAGAGAGAACAAGCAGGGGGAGCAGCAGAGGGAGAGGGAGAAGCAGGCCCCGCTGCTCAGCAGGGATGCCGATGTGGGACTCGATCCCAGGACCCTGGGATCATGACCTGAGCCGAAGGCAGATGCCTAACTGACTAAATCACCCAGGCACCTCCCTCCCTTTTTTAAAATAGAAATATTAATTCTGGTCCCTGAATAGTCCTTTGGGGCACTACAGAAATAAAGAATTTATGTGAAAAAGAATTTTAAAATCATATAGTCAAGTTATATTCTCTGTGCAAAAGCATGCAACTAATAATATACTATATTATCATCAAATCAAATTAATAATTAGGTACCTTAAGAGTCAAAAACGGCTCCCTATAGCCTATAAGATCAAGTCCAAATGCCTCAGCTAAAAAATCATGTCCTTTATGAACCCAGCCCATCCAATTTATCTAAAATATACCAATCTAGGGGCGCCTGGCTGGCTCAATCTACAGAGCATGCAACTCTTGATCTTGGGGTTGTGAGTTTGAGCCCCACAGTGGATGTAGAGACTACTTAAAAATAAAATCTTTAGGGACGCCTGGGTGGCTCAGTCGGTTAAGCGTCTGCCTTCAGCTCCGGTCATGATCCCAGGGTCCTGAGATCGAGCCCCGCGCATCGGGCTCCCTGCTCAGCGGGGAGCCTGCTACTTCCTCTGTCTGCCGCTCCCCCTGCTTGTGCTCTCTCTCACTCTTGTGCACACGCTCTTTCCCTCTCTCTCTCTGACAAATAAAATTTTTTTAAAAAATAAAAAATTAAATTAAATCTTTAAAATGATGATGATGATGATGATGATGATGATGATGATGATAAAATAAGGGGTCCTGGCTGGCTCAGTCGAAAGAGCATGCGACTCCTAATCTCGGGGTCATGAGTTCAAACTCCACATCAGGAGTAGAGATTACTCAAATATTTTTAAAATAATTAATTAATAAAATACACCAATCCAAATCCATCCACTCTCCCTCAAACATAATATTTTCCTTCCCTGGACATGCTGTCCCCATACTACTATCAGCAATCCAACTCCTATATTTTGTTTAAAGGTGATCCCAAAGTCCACTGGCCTAATAAAAATTTTGCTTATCCTGAAAAACAAACAAACAAACAAACAAACAAAACTTCTTATCCTTAATCCAGTGTTCTTTTGGTGCTTAATCAGCACTATAAAATATGGCATTTAATTTTATGCCGTTATTTTCCTATTCTCTAATTATATTTTGCTTTTTAAACCTTACTATCTTCACCTACATAAAAAGACGCATCTTACGGATAGAATGACTTCTGTTGTAACTTCCCACACTGTAGCTCTCTCAGTGATGCTGCACTATGGACAGATTCAAACTTGAAGGGATGGAAAGCTGCACTGCATTCCATCTGGGCAACGTGGGCAGCAATCTGGGGACTTATGTGTCCTATCTGGAGTCAAGCTGGAAGAAGGCAGAAGGGAAGGTTTGACACTTCTACCTCTAAGTTGCTGGGCGTTTTGGTTTTTTGTGCAGTTCTTTTTCGTTTTTATTATGGAAACTTTTAAACCTACACGAGTAGAGAGAAACAATATAATGGTCCTCCTGAACCCATCAGCCAGACACAACAATTATAAATAAATGGCCACTGGACTCTAGACTCCTGACCACTTCTTCCTCTCCTCAGCAGACCCCAGATACCATATTATGTTATCTCTCTGTACTTCAGCACATATTTCTAAAGGTGAGTACTCTTTCTTTTGAAAATAACCACGATATTATCATTCCACCTAAAAAGATTGTAATTGCTTGACATCAAATATCAGTCAATGTTCAAATCTCCCTATTGTCATGTAATTCTTTTTAACAGTCAGTTTGTTCAAGTCAGGAACTAGGATTACTTCAAGAGGAAAAATGGTTTCCTTTTCTCCTGCTCCATGGTCTTCAATTCAATACACTCATCGTCTCAATTTTTAAGTGTAGGCAGACAAGCATTTCCTTTTCCCAGTACCCTCTGCTCTCCTTCTCAATAAAGAAAATATTCCTTCTTATTCCCAACACTGAAGTGCCATGACCTCAGAGCTTTTAGCACATTCAGAAAAACATTTAATTCAATGATCCAGCCTCCTTCCTTTACAGTTAAGTTGCCATATTTCACTTATTACTCAGGAAGAGTTTTGAGTTCTAACATTATATAAATATAAATAATGTAGGCCCCATTAAGAGATTATTTCCCATTTCTATTAATCTTTTTGAGGCGCTCAATTTTAAATTTTAATTTACAACACTGTCTGCTTCCCATTTTAAGTGAGTTAATAAATAGTTGGTGGGACATCTAAGCCTAAAAGATTACAAGCAGAGTGCTAAGATCAACATTAGCCAGGAACTTCATCCCTCATTAGTCACAAGGGGAACCAGATAAGAAGGTGTGCAATATCAGCTCAAATACAAATTCCCCACTAGAAAATAATAAAAATGCGGATAGTGAATCAGTGGAGTCATTTTCGTTCATCTTCAACACAGATTAAGAGAAACAGCAAATAGGCAAACAACTGGGAAGAATTAAATTTTTTTTAACAAAAGCATAGGAGTGCCTGGGTGGCTCAGTTGGCAACATCCGACTCCTGATTTCAGCTCAGGTCATGATCTCGGGTTGTGAGATCAAGCCCCGCATCGGGCTCTGCGCTCAGCTCTGCTTGAGATTCTTTCCTTCTCCCTCTGTCCCTCTCCCTGCTCGCTTGCTCTCTCTAAAATAAATAAATAAATCTTTTTTAGAAATAAAAATTAAAAATATAAAAGCATAATCTTCACAATGACTTCTAATGTAACTTGGACATTCAGCAGGGCAGGGTGAATCAAAACACTTCTTTCACCCACTTTCTTGGGCTCAGGGTTATGGAGGAAAAAAAGGACAGGACTGCCTCTGCCTTTAAGGAACTTACGCTCCAGGGGCGCCTGGGTGGCTCAGGCGTTAGCATCTGACTTCGGCTCAGGTCATGATCCCAGGGTCCTGGGATCGAGCCCCGCATCGGGCTCCCTGCTCTGCAGAGAGCCTGCTTCTCCCTCTCCCACTCCCCCTGCTTGTGTTCCCTCTCTTGCTGTGTCTCTCTCTGTCAAATAAATAAATAAAATCTTAAAAAAAAAAAAAAAAAAGGAACTTACACTCTAGCTGGTAAGATGAGACTAAGACACTTCAACAATCAGCCCACAGTATGAGATGTCACTAAGCACTACATTGTGTGAATCAAATTTAAAGTACTGTAGCTCATGGAAGAGATGGGTCAGCGAGGGCTAAAGAAGTCCAGGAGGATTATATAAAGGTCAGAAGAACAGCTAAACCTTGAAGGCAGGTCAGGTTAGGAACCAGTAACACCACGATAGACTATAAGCTCCTGTGGGCAGAGACCATGGCTTTCTCCTGTTCACCACCCCATCTCAATGCCTGCTACAGTGCCTGGAACACAGCAGATACTCAAATATTGGTGGATGACTAGAAGGATAAATAGAAGAAAGGAAAGAAGGGAAGAAACAAAGAACAGGCATTCCAGAAAAAAAAAATGTTTTAATGAAAGATTAAACGTGGCAATTTCATGAGACAGTGAGGAAACACATAATGGTGAGAAATTAGGTAAAACAGGTACACTGAACCCAAATCATCCATGGTTTTACAAGTTAGCCAAGAGAGATGTAAAACTGATCCCATATTATTAAGTACGAAAATGAACATGTACAGAAAGCACATTCAGTTGCACTTCCACTTTTTAAGAACACTAACAGTGCAAATGGCCATTTTTCCTAAGATGGTCATTCATCCTTGTAATATTCTAGGACATAACCTGGAAAATGTACTAACATTTCTCTAGAGAACTAATACCACTAGCTAATGCAGATGAATTTCTTTCCCTGAATATTTTTACTATCTGGAAATGTTCCTAGGTTATCACTAAGGTCAGTTTCTTTGATATTGTGTAATCAAATGCCTGAGACTCACCACAATTAAGTTGAGGGATAGGGGAGTGTAACCTAGCAGAAAAGCCAGTGACTAATGCTGAATCACAGCTTCCAGGTGATTATTTCACCAAACTGTCAACCTCCCATATTAACACTCCCTTACAATGGTCGTTGAAGTAAGTCAAAAGAATTATCCGGTAAGTATTCTCCAATATTTTGCAGGATAATGTTAAAGGATTGAGGGGAATAAAATCTAGTTGAGTCTGAAGTTTATAAGCCAAAATCTGTTAAGTCAAGAAGATTCTTACTCTCCTTCAAACTTCACAATAGGAGAATTCATAATTACAGTGAGTGGTCTTATTGTATATTGATTCCCCAGACATTCTACCACAAAAAAGGTCTAGGTCCTGGCTACCCCCAGCTACAGTCTTCTGGCAGCTATATTACCTCTATAGAGAAGACTTCAGAAAGAGCAATCTAATGCGGGAAGGGGACGCTGGAGAATTTTACTTAAAGCTGCACATGCATGGCAAGAGCACGACTTTAATTTAAATTATATGCTTATTCAGAGTGAGTCTGGTCAGTTCTTAGCATCTCCACGGGTCGTTTTTTTCCCTAGCATTCCTTCCACTCTTTCAGCCTAAAGCATCTGTAACAGGCAAGGTATCTGGTTACATATTAACAGTTACAATGACAGTGACAGAATTCTGGTTATTTAGAATTCCATTGTTCAATTTTGGTGCCTAATGCCTAGTATCATGGAAAGAACAAAAAGCATTGGAGTCATGCTGACCTACTTATAACTCTACCACTAAAAAGATATGTGACCTTGGACAAGTTACATAATCGAACCTCAGGCTTCCTCAACTAGGTGTAACAACAGATTCTTTGCAAAGTTGTTGAGAGGTTAGCCTGCATTATATTAAGTATCCGGAACACGGTAAGCACTTAGCATATGCTAATTATGATGGAAGACTAATAACCCAGGCCTATACTCAAATTTCCAAATAGTATTAACCATATGACGAAAGCATGAATCATGCTGATTTTGTCCTCCATGATGCTCACTCTCTCTAGTCCAGATGTTGGCTGACTTACCTACCCTCTTATATTTTCACCTAGTCTCTAGAAGAAGCCCCTCTCCCAGTACTCAGTCTTGAAGCCAAAAATGACCAACATTACAGCCATTCCCTTGCCATTAGCATACTACCATCCCCTCCCTGACTCTGGGGTCTCTAGAAAATCCTATTTTTTTTTATTGCCTGTTTCTGTTTTATGACCTATGCCAAATGCATTCCCCTAACAGATCTTAAATAATGTTTTCCCCCCAGTCTATCCTAGGGAACTCTGAAAGCCTCCAGTTTCTCTAAGAACCACTATGTTTTGGCTTACCTTACTACCATACTCCAAGATGGCAGTCAACCCATGTTGTTCTGCCAGTGCCTAAATGCCTTTATGTCTGCGTCACAAGCAGATACCCAGCCCCTCTCTGCCCTGGCAAACAGGATCCTGATTTTAGAATGACAGGTACACTCTGAAACAAATAATGCAATACATGTTAAGAAAAAAAAAAAAGAAGAAGAAGAAGAAGAAGATAGCAGGAGGGGAAGAATGAAGGGGGGGGAATCGGAGGGGTAGACGAACCATGAGAGATGATGGAGTCTGAAAAACAAACTGAGGGTTCTAGAGAGGAGGGGGGTGGGAGGATGGGTTAGCCTGGTGATGGGTATTGAGGAGGGCATGTTCTGCATGGAGCACTGGGTGTTATGCACAAACATATGAATCATGGAACACTACATCTAAAACTAATGATGTAATGTATGGGGATTAACATAACAATTAAAAAAAATGGTCTGAAGAATGACAGGTACATCCCTCTCTCTTAAGCTTGACTCATCCAGTTTTATTTCATATTATTCTCCCACCACCACTTCCCTACATCCTGGCAGGAACATCCCCACTTTGGGTAAAGTGAAAAGATATCCAATGGGAGTCAGAAGACCTTGCTTCTTCTACCTCTACCTCTGCCCCTCAAACTGGTTCTGAAGGGATATCTACTGCCTTCTGGGTCAAATGCTGGACTTACCTCACAGGATTGCAGTAAGACTCTAATACACATTTATGAACATGTTATACAGATCTGAGATACTATTAAACCGTAACAAGTTTCTATTATGACTTAAAACATTTACTTTTGAATATAAAACCGTAATATATTTCTTAAAATCCTCTAGTATTATTTATATTAGCAAGATCCAATATAACTCAGTCATCCACAAGGGGACCAACTTAAAAAAACAAATGATAACATTCTTTCATGGGAATACTGTAAAGCATTTCTTTTTAATCAGAAAACTCCTTACATAGTTCCATGTAATAATCCTCAAGATATAATAGTGAAAAAAGACACAGACTAGTGTGTAGAATTTACTACAATTTGTTTTAAAGAGGGGTACAGTAAATAGATATATACATTTACTTATACACACATAAAATATCTCAGGATATGTGAGACACTGAATACTGATTGTCTATGGGAAAGAGATCTGGATGGTTATAGGGTATGTGTGGGCAGGAAACTTTTCTCTGTATTTCACTCTTTTGTAGCTTGTAAATTTTTGAACCCCTAGATGGGGTTGGAAAAATCATCTCTTCGTACAACTATAAACCTAAGAAATAAGAGGAACCATTAATGAGGATGACGGCGCACCTGACAACTCATTTCCTGGGCCAGCCTCAACATCACAGTTACCGCCGCCTAACACAAACTACGTTCCCTTCCATGAGCTCATTCCATCAAGTGACTAGAGTTAATTTATTCCTTCTAGTCAAACTTCCTGGGGCGCCTGGGTGGCTCAGTCATTAAGTGTCTGCCTTCGGCTCAGGTCATGATCCCAGGGTCCTGGGATCGAGCCCCGCATCAGGCTCCCTGCTCGGCGGGAAGCCTGCTTCTCCCTCTCCCACTCCCCCTGCTTGTGTTCCCTCTCTCGCTGTGTCTTTCTCTGTCAAATAAATAAATAAAATCTTTAAAACAAACAAACAAACTTCCTGACTTGCTAATTTTACGTCTGTGTGCTATGCACTTCCACACTCAACATTATTTATAAACTCCTAAAACTTACTGTCTTTAGAGTTCTACTGTGTGCCCTAGAAGGGACCTCTGGATCATAACATTTCCTACTTTCAGGGCTGGTTCAGGGATCCATTCCAATGCTAACTTTTCCAAACCAAAGACTAAATTCTGTCTCTTAATTACTGAAGACTGACCACAGGATCCATGCAAATCATTAATCTGCAACTCAACGACTAGAAGGCTATGATGCAGGCCAACCCCCTATTTAGGTAAGAGTAAATTATGTTAATATCCTCCAATGTGGCAAAAAAGTACTCCTTCCAAACCTTGTAAAATAACTCTTCCATAGGATAAGACTGACAGAGGCAACACTCTCCCAAACCTAAGTTTTAAATGATATGCCTTGAACTTGACTGTAATCATGCTGGGATGACGTAACAGGACCTACAACACTGCTCCAAACAGCAGTAGGCGCTACCTCCATGCTTGCTCTCCTACGGCAGGCAGGTTATTTTTGGACCCAGCCTATGAAGTAGCACTTTGTTGACTATGAGCTTCAAACTCTGAATATTCCTTTCACATCCAACCTTGGTTCTCACTTTCTGGCACAGAGCTCTAAAACCTCAATGGAATACCTGATGAAACTCTGGGTTACTTCCGTACAAGAAGGTCAAGCTTACAAAAGCTTTCTAATTGGGAAACCTCTTCAATGAAAGCATATAGAAATTTGCTGAATCCTTCTCTTCCCTTCTCCCTTTTTCCAACTGCTATTTGCTTTCCTTGGAGCAAATCTCCAGTCAAACACAAAAGCCCACCACCTACCACAGCTCAAACACAGACAGGTGTTTTGCAAGTACAGTAAATCTCAAGAGTACCTAATCAACATGAGATAACATCTACTAACAAACTGTTCATTGGTGTGCTCGAATAGTTAACCACCCCAAAATCTCGCAGTTAAGACTAGCGTTGAGTGGGGCGCCTGGGTGGCTCAGTCGTTAAGCGTCTGCCTTTGGCTCAGGTCATGATCCCAGGGTCCTGGGATCGAGCCCCGCATCGGGCTCCCTGCTCGGCGGGGAGCCTGCTTCTCCCTCTGCCGCTCCCCCTGCTTGTGTTCCCTCTCTCGCTGTGACTCTCTCTGTCAAATAAATAAATAAAATCTTTAAAAAAAAAAAAAGACTAGCGTTGAGAAAAGTCAAGAACACAACTAAAAGAAAAGTAAGCCCATTTGCCATCAACAGAGACTTGTGAAAGGAAGAATCGTGTAAGTCCACCAGTCCTGCCACAAAAAAACCCTTCATTCCAGGGTTATTTTCAGTGGTATTTAATTCCAGGGTGGAGACTAAGGGTCCCAAACAAACCTACTTGAGTATTTTCCTACTTTAATACTTCTAGAATCCATGGTTAGGCTTATTAAGGAAAAGTCTGAAAGAGCTTAACAAAACCGCTATTTTTTTTCAAAGAAAATGGGTAATCGTCTGAAAATACACTTGTAAATCAGCAGTTATTTACAATTAAGAGTTTTGTTGAAGCACTCTGGAATAATGTTCCAATAGAAACGAAAGCAAGGATTCTTTCACAATTGGTACACTCTGTTCCATTAGCTCCGTTCCCCAGACATTAAACTTTTAAACTTCTCTAACACTCATAAGACCCTAATGTTGGTTCCTGCATAAGGACAGCCGGACACAAAATCCCAAGAGAATACTCTATCTCAGACTATAAGAATTTCTAATGTCTAAGAGCAGAGGGTACACTAAAGAAGCAGGAAGTGATTAGTTAGCAATGTTCCGTGAACTTCACCCAAGTCATAGCCAATGAATCAATCTAAAGCTGCATGCCACAGGAAAGAAACGTGTCATGCATGAGGTGAAAAATCAAGGTCGCTGAAGTGAATTCTGTAAGCCACTTTTTTTTTTTAGATTTTTTATTTATTTATTAAAGAGAGAGAAAGAGGGAGAGAGCACATGAGGGCAGGGGAAGCCAGAGGGAGAAGGAGAAGCAGACTCCCTGCTGAGCAGGGAGCCCGACGCGGGGCTCAATCCCAGGACCCTGAGATCATGACCTGAACCGAAGGCAGATGCTTAACCAACTGAGCCACCTGGGTGTCCCTACATACAACTTTTAAGTAATAACTTCTCCACTATCTGCTTTGCAGTCAGCTGGGTGCCAACACAACTTCTTCATGCCTTTTCTGCCACCTACCCTCTCTGTGTATTCTGCATTAAAAGACTGTGAGAAAAATGCTGTTTTTCTAGAGATGCCCAAGATTACAAAATGAGAGTTTTTAAAAAGACACTAGGGATTTCAAGGCCAGAACTAAGGATGTCATATTCTAGAAAAACTCCAGCAAGTAACACCCCCAAATCATTTCTACTTTGCAGGCTAACTCTCAGAATAGATTAAATGTTTAATCAGTAAGTTAAATGAATGTTCTCTAAGGGGCAGCAAGAAGTTTTACTAAAGGAGATCACAGTGCTTCCCAAACTGGTATATTTAAGACTGTTTGAGGCTGGCCTTCCAAATTTTGCTTTAAGTGGGAGGGAGCTATAATAATTAAAGCTGCACAGAATCAAAGCAAGTAAAGACAGTACAATCAATGGATTAGAAGAGCCTGGAAATGTACTCAAGCATCTGGAGATTTTGTAATAAAGTTGCATTTTAAAATCAAAAAAGAAATAACTATTCAAGATACTCTGTTGACACAATAAGCTAGGCATCTGGAGAAGAAGACGCATTCACTCAGTATATGGAGGGTGTCACATGAGGCAGGCACTGTGCTCAACACTGAAAATAGGAACAAGGGAGAAAAATTATACCATCCATTGCCCTCACAGAGCTTACAGTCCAGTGAGAGAAGAAAACTATTAATAACCACAAAAATAAATGTAAAGTTACAACTCTAGCAAATTCCACAACTGACCCCTTCTCATTCACTTTAAACCAAAATGCATTCCACATGAAGCAAAGATCTAAATTTAAAAACAAAACCATAAAAGTACTTGACAAAAACATGGGTAAATATTTTTATAAGATTAGAATGAGGATGGAAACCACATGAGCAGCCATAAAGTAAAAAAACAGAAAAACCTGACTACATAAAAATGTTTATATTTTTTAAAAAATACACATACACATAAAGTCACAAGACAAACTCAGAAACATACCTGTAATATTTTCAGAGGTAACTAATTTCCCTAATATTAAAAAAACTATTGTGCAATAATGAGAATGGGCCAAAAAGCCCAACAGAAAAGTAGACAAAGGATGCAGACAATTCCAATACAAATAACCAATCGACAAATTAAATGATAAATCACTAATACATAACTATAAATTAAAATGACATTTTTTTTGGGCGCCTGGGTGGCTCAGTTGGTTAAGCGACTGCCTTCGGCTCAGGTCATGATCCTGGAGTCCCTGGATCGAGTCCCGCATCGGGCTCCCTGCTCGGCAGGGAGCCTGCTTCTCCCTCTGACCCTCCCCCCTCTCATGTGCTCTCTCTCTCTCATTCTCTCTGTCTCAAATAAATAAATAAAATCTTTAAAAAATAAATAAATAAATAAAATGACATTTTTTTACCTGTCAGACTGACTCTCTAAAAAGATGGCTGGTTGCCAGTGTTAAAGAGAACAGAGAGAGCACTGTGGTACACTCCTGAATTGAGTGAATTAGCTTGGCCTTTCTTGGAGGGCAATTTGGCAACATGTATAAAACTTGAAGCATTCATATTTCGACGCAGGCATTCCTCTCCTAGTGAATTATTCTATTAAATTACTGAGAAAATGAAGCATCTAGTTTTAAAAGAAGATCCTAATATTGTAAATACCCTAACAGAAAAGAATACATAACTTTTGCGAAGTTTACTCAAAGTAGGATCTAATAAAACTCTTATATTTGATTTTTTTTATTTTAAAAATTAAGTCTGAGTCTTCTGAATAGTAAATAATGCAACAGCAAATAAATGGAATAGAAAAGAAACACTAGCACATGTGTGCAAATATAAATGTGCAGAAACATTAACAGATGTAATTCGTGATAAAAATCAATAAATAAAAGCTGAGAACAACCCTAAACCTATCAGTAGGGTACAACTTAAATAAATTATAGTATTCCCCTAAAATGGAATACTCTGCAGCCAATAAAAAGATTGAGATGAGGGCAAAATGTACTAACATGGAAGAATATCAGAGATATACTATTTAAATAAAAAAAAAAAAAAAAAAACAAGTAGCAAACCGGATGTGTGGTATGATCCCTTTTTAATGAAAAATATAAAATGTTAACACATGGATAGGAAAATACAGTTATAAAATGTTAACAATGTTTTCTCTGGAGATAGGAAAACAACCACTTCCTATGTTACATATTTGTAAAGCTTGATTATTTCATAAGACACATGTATCAGATAAAAACATACATAGATGTTTTTAGAGACTTTGAGGCTACAAAATGCCCTGGAAAAGGAAGAACTATTTGAAAGTGGGAGAAGGGAAGAGAATGAGTAAAAACAGAAGAAAAATATTCACAACAGAGCATATTATTTCAGAGTTAGAATAACCTGACAAATTAAGAAACTAGTGCATCAAAATTAAAAACTTTTGTGCTACAAATAAAACCATCAAGAAAGTGAAGAGACAACCCACAAAATGAGAGAAAATATCTGTAAATCATATATCTGATAACTTGTATCCAGAATATGTAAAGAATTCTTACAACTCAACAATAAAAAGACAAATAACCCAACTAAAATACAGGCAAAAATCTAAATAGACACTTCTCCAAAGATCTACAAATCGGCAATTAGCACAGGAAAAGATGCTCAACATCATTAGTCACTAGGGAAATGCAAATCAAAACCACAATGAAATACCACTTCACATCCACTAGGATAGCTAGATCAAAAAGAAAGAACACAAGTTTTGGCGAGGATGAAGAAAAACTGCAACCCTCATACATTACTGGTGGGAATGGAAAATGGTGCCGCCATTTTGGAAAACAGTTTGGCCACTCCTCAACAAGTTAAATGTGGAGCTGTATGATCCAGCAATGTCCCTCTTTAGTATATATATGTAAGAGAAATGAAAACATATGTCCACACAAAAACTTGTATGTGAATGTTCATAACAGCACTGTTCATAATAGGCAAAGGGCAGAAACAACGCAAATGTCCATCAATTCACAAATGGATAAAACAAAATGCAGCCTAGCCAGACAATGGAATATTATTTGGCCATCAAAAGTAATGAAATTCTGACATATGCTACCATATGGATGAACCCTGAAGACACTATGCTAAGTGAAAGAAACCAGACACAAAAAACCATACTTTGTATGATTCTATTTATATGAAATGTCCAGAATAGACAAATCTATAGAAATTGATTAGTGGTTGCTTAGGGCTGGGGGAAGGAGGCTAAGGAAGTGGGTAATGACTGCTAACAGGTATCTGCCATTTCTTTTAAGGGAAATGGAAATGTTCTAAAATTGATTGTGCTGATGGTTGCACAACTCTGTGAGTATACTAAAAACACTGAACTGAGTGAATTGCATAATATGTGAGTTACATCTCAATAAAGCTCTTAAAAACATATATATGTAAGCAAAAAAAGAAACTGGAAGCTCCATGAGGTTAAGTGATTTGGTCAAAGAAAACTGCCAGCTATCAACAATTAAATCTGCAAATGTGTGCCTTGACTCCCACACCAATGCTCAATTCATTGCTATGGACCGCCTCAGGCAATTTGGGTGGGTCCCTAAGGTTCCCCCGAAGAGCTGGAAAAGCAGAAAACACAGGTACTAGCATAAGAAAAAAAAAGAAATTTAGGTAGTAACACAGCTGAAATGCAGTTTTAAAATTTAATGTGACTCCAAAATGGAGTCTTGAACTAAAAAAAAAAAAATCTAACCACCACTGATATAAGAGGTTGTGCTCAGGAGAACAGTACCCCTTTTACTAAGAGCTCAATGAGAGCAGGGCACTGGATGCAGCTGCTGACTGAAAAGGAAGAAGAAAAATGAGATCAGAAGAGGCAGCAGGCTGAAATCACTAGCCACTCTTCTGCATATGTCAGAGGCCAATGAGCAACATGCTTCAAACAAGTTATTTTATTCGCAAGGGGTGTAAAATCCTTTATAGAGATCCGAAAGTATCACCCCCAAATTTAATTATGTCCCAGGACTACTGTACACATGTAAGATAGTTAGGTATAATATTTGAATATGGTGTCTCTGCAGCTGACTTAGACACAGAGATCATTGCTGGAATACAACTGTCCCATTTGACTAGAATAACAGTATCACTGTTGATGGAGAAATGAAAGTAAGCCAAGAACATGCAATCACTAAAAACATTATTTTGAGGGTTTGGAAAAACGAGCTACGAAAAAAACTCAGCTATTGTCCGAACACTGCTTTATGCAACACCATAATGAACGTTTTGACAGAAAGAAAGGACAACAGGAGGCAGAAGTAAGAAATCCTGCAGGTGCCCAACTAATCCAAATAAGAAACACACAGCTCTGCTCCTGCCTTCCACAATAAAAACAATTCTGTTTCTTGTGGCATATGAACCAAGATTTTTTTTGCCAGGAACAGAAAACAACTTACTACATGAAAATGTCAACTTGTTCCATGGAACGCTACACTGGCAGTGAACAGATATAAACCTTTTAAACTAGAGAGACTGGCTGTTTCCTCACCAAATTTTTAACATCACTGGCCCATTATCAAATTCAGTTCAGTTCATGCAAACTCTAACAGAAGTGGACAAAAATACCACCCTGAAGTATACACTAGAAATAAAAGATTCTAGAAAATATCTTGTCCCCAAATTTCTAAGAACTTTCACTTATTTCTAATTTTATGTTCGTGTAGAAGCTCTCTTAACCTACCTCCACCCATCCAACCTGCCTAAATCACCAATGCCCCCCCCTTGGCTCTGTGAAACAACTGATGTCCCAGCATGCAACCTGGCCCTGATGAACAGTCACTCTTACTCCACGACATTTCTGCTCCCACCCACTGACATGCACGCTTACCAAGAATTGTTTTTTCCCAAGCCTATTTCTACCAGGTGCTCTTGTTATTAGTTATGTGAAATCAGGGAGAAAAGAAAGGCCTGTTTCTATGAAAACTAAGTTGGATGCTTAAAGAGACTTGGTAAAGTCAAATTAGATGTAGATGAGACAGATGTAAAAGACTGGGGGGGAGGGAATCATAAAACTCAATCATAAAACTCAAGAGGGATTCTGTACTCATACTGCTTCACAAATGCCTTTCAATTCATGCTCTACTTTAAAAAAGCAAAACAAACTGGAAATCATAGATGATAAACCAGGGGTATGTTTAATGCAAACAAGATGAAGGAACTCCAATCAAGACATCAATACAAAAAAGAAAGGCCTTGGCCCTACATCAAAAGATTAGCCAATGTGTTTCTTAAATTGCAAAGAGAAAGAGAAGGAGGGGAAACCTATAGATTGAAACAAATTAAAAAAAAAAAAACTTAAGGGATATCAATCAATAATGTACAGACTTTATTTAGAACCTGATTCAAACACGTAAGTGGTTAAAAAAAGAAAAAAATATATATACGACAGGGAAATTTTAACACTGATTTGATACTTAATGACAATAAGGAATTACTGTTGTTTTAGGTAGGATAATAGTCCTGGTGTCATGTTTTTTGAAAAACAATCCTCACTTAGAGATACATGCCAAAATATTTATGGACAAAATGACAGAATTCTGTAAGTTGCTTCAAAATAAACCAGAGAGAAAGAATCGGGAAGGGGTACAGATGGAAGATTGGCCATGAGGTGGTAACAGCATGAGCTGGGTGATGAGTCCATGGGGGTTCATTATACCAGTCTCTCAACTTTTGTTTATGTTTGAAATTTTCCATAATAAACACTTTTAAAAAGATTAGTGAATGAATGCTTATGTATATTTTAAATTAAAATACTAAAAGTATGTATGCATCATTATTTCTGATTTCCCTGCTTCATTTGTTTTTTTGCCCCAATTAACCAAGCCAGTCATAATCCAAACTGATTGCGTAAGAGGTATTCTATTGTAGATAAAAAAGCATATCGCCGGATGCCCAAAATACAGCAGTAGTTACCCCAAAACATTCTAAGAACAATATCCCGTATGACCCAATTACCCCTGAAAACCTCTTAACTAACACAGAGAGTACGTAAGCAAATCCAAACATCATAGCGCTGCTACATCAGCATATTTATTCAGAAAATTACTTCCCTTACAATTCCCTTCACCATCTTTTTACCTGTAAAAAGGGAGGAGTAAATTACAACCTTCGTGAATCTCTGAAATTCTCACTCGGGTTCACCAAAGAAGAGTTCTTTTAAAAGCCAGAGTTCGGGTAAGGCTCCCCAATGTAGGTTTGCATCTGGTTGTGAAAGGTCAGGGGAGAAGGATGCTTCGCCAGCGACTGAAAGGTAAGAGTCGCACTCTGCTCTTCCCTCGTCCAGGCCGGGCTCAGGGAAGGAACGAAAGGCAGCTGCTCTCTTGTGACCCGTCCCACAGGGGACACCCTAGGCAGAGGGGATACAAGATAAAGAAAGGAGGCCTCCTCAGACGTGCCCAGGAGGCTGATCCTGGCATAAGCTTTCTGGAAAGCAATGTGGCAACATGGATATCAAGTACCCTGAAACCATGTGTGCCCTCTGACCCAGTAATTTCACTTCCAACAATCTATCCTGAGCAAAAAAATCAGGAACGCATCAAAGACCTCATGTGTACAAAAATGGGCATCACAGAGAACCTGAGAGTGAAAAACTGGGAAGAGCCTTCAATTATGAAAAAAGTTTCAAAAAATGACAGTAGACAGACAATGGAAGCATATACAGCCATTAAAATTGATTTTTACAAAGAGTTTCTAATGTTGGGGAAATGCTTATAATGATAAAAGGGAAAAGGAAGAAACAGTATAACAATATGATCCCAATTATGTATTTTGTAATATTAATAACTGTTGCCTCTAGGTGACAGGATTAGGGTGATTTTTTCCCCCTTTGCTTCTTTAAAAGTTCCTGAGTTTTCCCCAAATTTCTTCCATGAGCAAAAATTACTTTTATCATCAGGAAAAAAAAACAAAAACAAAAACAAAAACAGGGCAAGGGGGTAGAAGAAAGTCTAGTATAATAAGCTATGGGGCTGGAGTTAAGCATTTACGCTGGCTACCTCTTGTCTTCCTCCTTCTCAGGCTCCAGCTGTGAGCGTTCAACTGCTCCTTTCACATCACCTATAGCGTATCCTGACGAGAATAAAATCTATCTTCTTGTCCTCTAGGACCAGTAGTTGCTACTTTTTCCATACAGATGACACAACAAATACTAGTTGAATTAATCCATTAAAGGTAAGGACCATTAAAAGTAACCCCTTTAAGGGCCAGTGACCCAGAAGTCATTTTGTTCTGTTTTTAAATCATCACTTAGTATAAAGAAAAGAACCAGAGGTAACAACACAGAGTTTAAAGTTATTTCAGGAAGTGCTAGCAGCCCAAGACAGACTGGTGAGTCTGCAAAGGAAGAGAGGCTCCAAGGCAGAAGAGACAAAGCGAGGCTTTGGCTGACCATGCTGAATACACCGCCGGCCTTCTCAAGGAAATAACCCACCGCGAGCCTGGATACCAAAGAACCTTCCCTTTAAAGTAAGGGGCTAGAATTTCAATGGCAGGATTTACTTTAGATATACTGAACTTCCTAATAATGAAAGTTTGAGATATGCCAAAAATAAATTACTTGCCAGAAAGCTTGTGAAATCTCCTTACCCAGAGATTTGTGAGAAAAAAATAGAAAATTACTTTTCTTTAACATCTTAACTGGAGACAGAAAATTCAATTATAAAATTCTAAGATCTATGGAGGGTATAAAAACAAACTCAGCTCCCTTTTTTTTTAATCCTGATATCCATTCACTAAATGAGTATTTACAGACCTTGTAGTAAGCACTGAGAATATAGCAGCAGACAACAGATGAAAACCCCTGCCCTCATGGAGCTTACATTAAATATCACATTGTGCCTCCTAACGAACATTAAAAGCTAGATTATTTTCTCTCTTTAACTTTAAGTAAAATTATTTCTAGAAACTTCAAGCATGTCACAAACAGCATCAAGCATTTGGACTGATCCAGAGGAGAGCTTAATAAATATTTCTGAAACAAGACTAAGAAAAAACTGTGTGGCTGAGTACTGGGATGGCAGGGAGACTTTTAACTTCATTATATATAAACCTGTACTTTTTGAATTTTGTGCCAGATAGCATCCATTCCCAGCTTTTAATAATTTTTCCAAAAGTTTAATGGCTGGATGGATGGAGAGGTGGATGAATGAATGGATGGGATGGATGGAATGAATGAATGAATGAATGAATGAATGAATGAATGAAAAATTTTTCGCAAAAAAATTTGGTCTTAAGAAATGTGATTAGCTAACCTGAATCTTGGCATTCAGTTCTTCGGAAGGGAGCAATGGGAAGTAAAGCACACTGCTGGTAAGCACGTACGTACACACTAGTGCCGAAACCAGGCAGGAATTTGAAAATTCTCAGAACTTCCTAATCAAAACCTAAATATAGTCTAAGACAACTGGCCAAAAGTATCCAACTGAGTGAGCACAGCCCACACAGACAAGCTTGAATAGGCCATGGGTGTATTTCTCCTTCCTTTTCAGTTTCTAGGAAATGAGGCTGAGTATTCACAATCTGATTCCTACCTTTCTGACAAACTAAAACTCTGACATGACCTAAGTAGCAGCCAGAGCCTTCTTCTCTTCAGTGGATCGCACACCTCCTAAACAAATACATTCCTCAACAGAACTTCACTATGGCTCATCCAACACGCTTGTAGTAGCTGAAGGAATTTTATTCTGAACAGATCCAAAACAAGCCCTTTCAAGCTAATTCATCCAAGGCTGTTGAGGCTTCTCAAAGACATTGCCTAGGCCAGTTATTTAACACTTAGTTATTACATTAGGACAAAAGTCCCTGAGAATGTATATAATTTTCATTCTCTGGATGTTATCAATCATCTATGAGAAAGTATAACTATACTATTATGCCAAAAGGGACCAAGCCACTCACTATTAGAAGGGGGTAGGGACTCACTTGATGAGTGAGTTCATTCACTTGGGGAACAGGCATAGTAGCTCTTAGTAATCTCTACACCCAACGTGGGGCTTGAACTCACAACCCCAAGAAGAAAAGTTGCATGTGCTACCAACTGAGCCAGCCAGGCACCCCTAGGTGTAACTCTTAAACCAGAAAGGAGAACCACGTAAGAGGAGCCCTAGATAACTGGTCCTCTTGGTCCTCGCCTCTGTCATCAAGGGTTTATATCTTGGTGACCAGTTCTCTTAATGAGTTACAAGACGGCACCACGCCCTAGAAATTTGTAGTGATCTGGTAAGTAAGGAGTTCATCTCAAAAAGGTCCTTTCAAAGACAGACCAGACCAGACCAGTCCAACAGAGCAAAAGTATAATTACTCATATTCCCTGGGAGTAAGCTAGATATAGTGGTGAAAGAAAACTATATAAGGCAGACTGTGTTTATGGTCATTGTCTTTTCTATGTACATTGCTTTCCTTTTTTTACTTTCTTAGTATTTTGAAAGGCTTTTTTTTTTTTTTTTTTCAAACTTACTTATTTTTGAGAGAGCGAGCATGAGCCGAAGGGCAGAGGGAAAGGGAGAGAGAATCTCAAGCAGACTCCTCACTGAGTGTGGAGCCAGACACAGGGCTCGATCTCACAACCCTGAGATCACAACCTGAGCCAAAACCAAGAGTCAGATGCTTAACCTATTAAGCCACCCAGGCACCCCATGAAAGGTTTTTTTGATGACTCAGTCAAGTCAAGGTGGCACGAAGGGGTATTTGAATAGAATTTAAAGGCAAAGTAATGGACCCATGGAGGACTGCTGGTAAGTGACAGAAGTGACAGAGTGAAATACAGTGTTGACATATTTACTCTTCCTCCCGACTTGGAAATTTTTCATCTCATTATGGCATCTCACTTTTGGAATTTGTTTTACTAGAAATGATAAATCTCTTAGACTTTAATTAGTAGGTACATCTTGTTTCTTTAATAAAAGATCACAATGGCAAGGACAATGTTTTCTATGACTGGAGGAGTCAGGGTAGAGTTAACTAGGAATAGGGATGCCTGGATTCTAATTCCAACTCCCCCATTAACTAACTGTAGGATTCTGGGCAAATTGCTGGGGGGAAGGGGGGGTGATACCAAAGAGACAAAAATCTAATGGATAATTAGTCCAAACTACTTTAATTAGTCCCTAAAAGCGTAAGATTCTAAATTCCATTAAATCCATCTTTCTAGACTCTGGAAAAGAAAGAGGTGGAATAGAACATGTCTAAGATCTTTTTTGTGCCCCCCCAAATCAGCAAATATTGTTGGCCGATCATGTTTAATTTATGTGGAAAATGTATGTCATTCTTTTATAGACGTGAAAGAATGTAAGCTGTTAAAATTGAACACCTCCCCCATCTGAAGAAATGCATTAGAAAAAGCATTTTTACCCTTAACCATAAAATAACCAGCATGAATTTTTAAAATCATAAATCAGAGGATACCAGAGCTCTGCTGTGATATCCTCTGACGCCAATCCCATTTCATACTCAATTCCATAAAATGGCCTATAAGTCCTATATGATCTGGCCCCTAATTTTCTGACCTTACCCCTACCATCCTTCCCCTTGTTCACTAGTTCTAGGCACCATGACCTTAGTAATGGACCCATTACTTCTAATCCAAAATCTATCCAAAATCTATCCAAAATCTTCTAATCTTTGGATAAACCAAGCTCATTTCTATCTCAAAACCACTGTACTTGCTATTCCTTCTGCATTGAAAATTCCATCTTCCATATCTTCCCAGGCTGGCTTATTTTCATCATTCAGGTGTAAGCTCAAATATCATTACCTGGTGGGGCGCCAGGGTGGTGCAGTCGGTTAAGTATCTGCCTCTAGATTTCAGCTCAGGTCATGATCTCAGGGTTGTAAGACCAAGCCCTGCATCAGCGTGGAGCCTGCTTAAGATTTTCTCTCTCCCTCTCCCTCTGCCCTGCCCCTCTCTAAAAAAAATAAAATCAAATAGCCACCATCTTATAAAATATCTATATACATATATCTCATCACCTTGGAAAGGCATTCCCTGACAACTCTATGCAAAGCAGCACCCTTCCCCAGACACTCTCTAGCCCATTTATTTTCTTCATGGTATTCATCACTATATGAAGTTACATATTTACACGTTTCTTGTCTGTCTCCTTGAATTAGAAAGTAAGCTCCAAGAAGGCAAGAGCTTTGTCTCTCTTGTTATTGGTAAATTCAAGAGTCCAGGATAGAACCTGACCCAAAATCTGGATTCAACAAATACATGCTGAATGAATGGATGGATAAGGGAAAGGTTCCATCCCTGTGCAAAGGTATTTTTGATGTCTTTTAGAATTATAAGAGGTTCTAGTGAGTAGAGAACATTTCTTTTTCTCTTCAAAGCATCCATTTTGTTCTCTTTTATGCCGTGAACTAGAAAACATTTGCCAGATTGATGCTTGGAAAATGAAAACAGCACTTCTGGCACAGAAATAACTAGTCTGGGCACCTCTGGCTTGAGCCAGATCTATGACTTTCTAGGGAGCTGGCACCAAAGTCAGAATGTTAAAATAAACAGCTTTGATGTTGAAAGTGGAATACTGGTATTTTGACTCTGGAGAAACTAGTCCAAATCAATCTTACCTCTTCACAAAATCTCAACAAAGTCAGTAACCCCATCACAACTGTATCAAAATGAAGTCTGTCGTCTTTCAACAGTCATTTTTAGATTACCTAAAGATGGAACGATCTTCCTCAAATGTATCTAGTGTAATCTTCCTTTCATTTTCTTTTTGATACAATTCTCTTTGCTATTTACCAACGAATCTCACTTTCAGCCTTCTCATGAGCATAAGCATCTTCTACTCTCTCCATTAAACTCTTACTTATAGAAATGAAAATACTACCCCTTGCCCACTCTGAGTCGTTCCCTTCATGGAAAGGAATGTGCACTAAACCACGCAGCACACACATATGTCATGCATGGTCCACGTTTGGAATGGGGTCATGGGGCAAAATGTTTTCTGTATGTAATATCTAAAGTTAAGAATCCTGACCTTGGCCTTCAAAGTAGCACACTGTGCACCCAAATGCAAATGTATTCTTAAGTTTGTAGGAATATTTCTTCATATTCTCCACCAGATTTAAATGAATCTCTGGTGGGGGGGGGGGGGTAGTACACGCAAATAAACTCTGTTCCATCACCAATGTAACAAAGAGTAGTTAGTTACAAAAACACACTAAAAATGCGGGGCAGCCCAAAGCAAAAGCTAGTGTTAGTTTTCATCAGACAAGTCTCACATTTGCTTTAAAAAAAAAAAAAAACTTTAGGGGCGCCTGGCTGGCTCAGTCAGTAGAGCATGCGACTCTTGATCTCGAGGTCATGAGTTCAAGCTCCATGTTGGGCATAGAGCTTACTTTAAAAAAAAGTTTAACTAATGGAAAATTATGTTTTAAAATGTCAATTTCATGAAATAAGCCCATAGTCCATGGGAGTTCACCCCAAATACCTCAAAGTGGCATCTGAAATAATAGCTAACTCATATTTTTACACTGAAAGCATATCAGGAAGATGACATCTACCTACACAAAACAAATGGCATATGTATTCATGGACTGTTCCAAACAGATGAAAAGCAACAAGAGCGCAGCTCTGTCCTACTCATCTTTCTTACTACAGCAGCTGCTGCTGACATTTACTACATGCCTACTATGTGCCAGGCACTGTTCCAGTACCTTCCCATATATTATCTTATTTAATCTTCCTAACACCCAAACTTGGGAGGTAAGTACTACTGTCATCTCATTTTAAAGATGACCACATCTGAGCACAGAGAAGGTAAATAATTGACCCAAGATCACCCAGCTATTAAGCAGAAGAGGATTCAAACCCAGGCAGCCTTATCCAAAGCTCAAGCTCTTACCACAACCCAGTAGCAAGCAAGTGATACATATGCATTGAAATAACACTTTATAAGTATTTGACCAATGGCTTGTATAGTCTACACATTTTAAAAATGCATACAACATATATCTACTTTGTTCCCATTCATCCAATCAGTAAAGGTATAATTAGGCACAGGCAACAGACTATAAGCAATCCGAAAGCAAAAAATCTTTTTTTCTATCTCTTTAATACTTGACAATGTCCTACCAAAAGAATAGAGCCAGAGAACCTCAGACTAAGACTTCACAAAAAAAAAAAAAAAAAAAAAAAAAAGGAAATCAAAGAAGGTAGGACAAAGACAGCCAGGGTGAGCTGCTGACCAAAGTGGGTCACAGATGAACCTCCTCTCCTGGTTCCTGTTCCACAATGATGCTCTAAGCACCGCAGAACTGCCAATATCAAGTCTGAGCCCACGAAGGCCAGGCTGCAGAAGTCCCCAACAACCTAAGGAACAACAGAAACTCTTTCCTCTTCTCTACTGATTCTCTTCAGCCCAGGATCCTACTCCAGGAGGTTTGAGAGTTAACAGAATTTGGGAAAGAGCCAGCTTCACCACTTCTTTTGGACGGAGGGCAGTAGCTTAGTCAATAAATGAAGTTTACTTTAGCCTCTTAGTCCTTGGAATGGACGGTGTGTGTGAGAAAAGGTAATCATAAATACTTCCCTGATTTTCAGAAAGCACCGATTACCTATGCTCCTTCAACTAATACAAGTATTTTCTGAATTACCTGAGTCTGATTGTTAGACACGGTTTTAAGAAAAGCCCAGACCATTCAGTGGCTTACAGGGGGAAGAGGAGAAAGAAAACAATCACAGACCTCTGAAAGATGAAACAAAAAATTATAGATTCTGGAAAGAGATGAAAAAAAAACCAAAAACCCTCTCTTTGGTTCCAAGTGACCTGACTGCAGAAGTAAAATAAACGCTGCAGTGCATGGGGAGAAACATCTATCTCCCTGAGCAACTGAAACAGCAGCTTCTGCATCTACTAGAACCTACTAGACACCTGCCTCGCCATTATATAACCACACCATGGCCTTAATAGGCCATCACGCTGTATGTCAACAGCTGTTAAGCACATCTAAGCTGTCAGCATTTAAGAATCCCTTCCAACGTGGATCCAGATAGCCAGGGAGCAGGCCAAAATATGCTCATCGTTCACCCAGAGCACATGACAACTCCTTGTGAATTAAGCTTTACTCATGTCGTCAGAGTAATTTAAGCAGCAAAAGATAGGGCGTTTGTAACTGTAACTAGGAAATTGCACACTGCTACAGAAACACAAATGAGTGCTGGTGTGGTCCTTGCACACATGCAACTCATTGTCCAAGCCATTTCGTTCGGTCTCATTCAGGATTTCAAATATTTCCATACATACGAATTACATAACTGCACACCACAAATGATCAAAGATAAAAACCAACATAAACAGTGACACCCGTTTATAAACAAGCTAATGTTTAAAATGCTGCAGTCCTAAAGGACACCAAGGCCTCAGAGAAAAACCAAGAAACACACACACACACACACATACACACATACATACGAAAATTAGAAAGCAAGCAGATCAGCCATAATTAGCCACTGGCTTTGCTGACTACTGAAGATAAAAATGTCTCTTTTATATATAAAGCCAAGAATCAACTGTTTGCAATTACATTTACAAAAACATTCGACCCTGTCTGTCACAGATTTTTTTATCAATATTTTGGTGTATCCAAGGGCTGCAAGACACAAAATTATTTAAATCATAGATACCATAAACCAGGAAACCAATTAAGTTCATGGAGTCCATCCCCCAGAGGTCAGAGCAAAATAATCACAGGAGCTCAATGTGATTACTTAGAAGAGAGGGGGAGATTTAAAAAAAAAAAAAAAGGAAATGCTGAAACAAGGAACAAAGCTCTCGAACAACTAGGGTTGTTTATAAACATAACTTTGGCTTAGGGAACAGTAAACAGAACTGTAAACACCTGGGGGTGGGGGACAGGCAGAGATGCACCAAAGTCTTGGCTCAGTCTAGTCCCCCTTCAGGGTCCGAGGCTGACATCAGAGAACCCTGGACTTTGGTATATCATTCAGCTCAGACCTGCAGACTTGAGGCCCTCTGATTAAAAACTGACAAAAAGGCTGAAGGGGGCCCCCCAGAGGAAGTGAAACTGACCAATCAATTTTCCACAGCCACCTACCCTGCCACCCTGGTAAAAAAAGGCCCCTTGTAGGCTTTGACAAAAAGGAGGGAAAAGGGAACTTCAGGTTGTGAGTGAGAAGGAGAGAAGGCCCAGTAAGTTACTGGCTTTTGAAAACAAGCAGCTGCCATAAAAGCAAAAACAAGGTCGGCGATGATAAGGGCTAGGCTGAGGAGGTGAGGAATTGATGTGGCTTTGGTAGGAAGCAGCAGCAGCTGTAAGGGTTCTTCATCAGGTTGAAGGAAAACACAAACTGCAGTTTTAGATATAATGAATGACTACACTGAAAGTATTCATTCAAGTGAGCAAAGCAAGAAATCTGGAGTACAAATGGGCTTTGTGGGTCCTCTCAAAACCAAAAGATTCTTCCTGATGACTTTGATTCCAATACTTCCAATGTAGAAGGCTACCCACATTTCCTCAAAAATGAATTTTATATGTAAAACCGTGTATGTGTACTTATATGGCTTCCTAATTGACCTTGGCCAATTTCACTACTACAGCCCCACAAATCCCTTGAGAACCAAAGGACCCAATGAGTGTAATGCTCCAGTGTCTGGGTTCCTCATCCACCTCCTAGGTCACCCACCAGGCTTTACCCCCACCGCTGAGAGCCCATCCTGCGCTCTATAAAGCCCATGATTCCAGACCCTCCAACAACTAAAAATAACCAGCAACCCAGCTCTCCCAAATTATTTAACCCCTGACTACCTACTGCCACCATGAACATGGGGCGCCCTGGGCCTCTGTTCCCTGAGCCCCTTCCTGCGGAAAAGCAAAGTAATTTTCTTCCTTCTTATTTCCCCATTTTCTTCCTCGCCTCCTCCAATAATCTCGTCTGTCCTCGGGCTCCCATTCCTACCATCCATCAGTCTTAGACGATCAAACGCTGATTGGCATCTGTCATAAGGTACCAGGTCCCTCATATCTCCCAGTACCCTGCACCCACCACACACCCCTAGTACATGCCCCTATCGTCCTTGTTCCCCTAATTCCCCCCCCCCTCCGGCTGACAGTTTACCCTTGTCTTCCCCCATCCTGCTGTCCACATTTCCTATCCCCCTGCCCTCATTCCCTTAGGATTTCCTAATTGCTGGTTCCAGAGTCCTCTTAGCTTACAGTCTCCGGCTCCGTGAGAGTTCCAAATCTCTTCTGTCCAATCACCCCTTCCGCTACCCTCCGCAGAGCCCCGGCTGAGCACCCCCTCCCCATCCCCGGCTCCCCGGTCCCCCAGGTCTCCGCGCTCCAGGGCCCCCCCCCTTGGCCCCCTCGGCCACGGAGTTTCCCTCTGCCGGCTCCCCGGCGTCCCCTACCTTCGGCTCGCCCCCTACTCACTCCCCTCCGACAGCCCCCCTCCCCGTCCGTGTCCCCGATCCCCAACGCTCTCCACTATCCCGAGCCCCGCTCGCCGCGCCGACCCCTCAGCCTCCCTGTCGCGGGTCTCTCCTGCCCCCGCCACACTCGGACGGATGGTCCCGGGCTGCGCAGCCCCGCAGCCGCCCGCTCCCGCCGCGCCACTACCTTGGCCTTGGTGACGAGGTGCGTGGCCCGCTTGACCACAGCGAAGTTGCCCTTGCCGATGGTGCGGTCGATCTCGTAGTAGCCGATGCGGGCAGGCACCGGCCCGCGGGAGGCCGGGGCTGGGGGACGCGGCGGGCCAGCCGCCGGGGGCACGGCAGCGGGGGCGGCCGGGGGCCCCGGGGCGGGCGGAGGCAGCAGGCGGCCCGCCGGCCCGGCTCCCCCCGCTCCGGCCCCGGCAGCCCCGCCAGCTCCGCTCGCCGCCGCCGCCGCCATCTTGTTGTGCAGTGAAACCTCCCGGGCCGCGGGGAGCCGGCGGGGGGGAGGGGGCGGGGGGGCGGGAAAAAGAGGGGGGGCCTGGCGGACGTCACTCCGGGAGGCGGGGCGCCCGCGCCGCCGGGGCCCGGCGCCATGGCAACCGCGCGTCACGTGCCGACGCGCGTCACTGCCCGCAGCCATGGCAACCGTGACCTCACCGGCGAGCTCGACCTTCCCGCGTGGGCCCTGCTCCTCCGGCGCTGGCTCCCGGGTGCCCCCCTCTGGGGATGGGACGGTGGGCACCGCAAGCGTGCCCGCCAGGTCCCAGCCGCCGCAGCGCTCCCGAGGCGGGGGTGCCGGACGCCGGGCTCCAGGCCGGGCCCCCAGTCGCCCCGGGAATGGCTAATACGACCCCTGCTGTGACCTCCGTCCCAGTTCAGCAGTCACCCAGCCTCCCTTAAAACAAAATATTTCCTCATCACCAAAAATACCGGCCTTGTCCCACTTTAGCGCTTGAGGCCACAAAGGCAGGAATAGCTACGAGAAACTGTAACCAAGCTGGTAGCGAGGCAGGGGAATTCTTCAGTAAAATTCCTTCTCCTGACACAGCCCTGCTCACCCGGTGCAACTAGTCTGATTGTCACCGAATACAGGGGGGATAGGGAAACTGGGATTTGCGTGTTCAAGGGTGGAGAAACCAGCCCAAACATGCGTTCCAGTCATTGGGTGGGTGAGGGCCAGAGAGGCTACGTCATTTTCCTCCCACCCCGTCTCCGAACAATTCTATAGCTAGATGACTGTCACAGGGTCTGCGTCCTATTTCTGTCACTTGTATAACCCTGATGGAGCGGTGGTGCACATTGTCCAGAGAGCCACGTCATGGTTAAGGACAAAACCGTCTGTTAGGCAAACTAAATAAAGACTAAAAGAATAATTCCCTCCTCACAGGGACTCTCCGAAGACATTAAAGGTGATCAAATTTATAATCCCAACAATAAATCTCATATTCTTTTTTCTTCCTTCGTCTGCTATCTGGCGTTCCACATCCTCCGGGGCCCCTCACGAGCTCCGGGGTTTCCCTTCTACTGTGCCCCACTGCTTTTATTAACTAGATTAACTTAACCGCTTTAGGTGGGGATGGGGCAGGGATAGGCAACCGGGCTGTCAGTAGCACGACGGTCTGTGGCAGGCTGGGGGCAGGGAGAGGGAAGACTGTGAATACTTCCAGTGTTAAAATGTATTCCTTCAGTCCAGTGCTGATCTATCCACTTGCACGTCTCTCTATGTGGCAGAACTGTCTCGTCAGGCCATTGCATGTACAATATCCAAAACTGACACCCAGGGCACCGTGAACGTGTGAGGAAAGCACATAGTTACTCACTCCAACCAAAAGCTGTTTACTGTTTACGAGCCCTCTGGTTCCCCATCTGACTATGAGTAAAGGCGGGCACTAGGATGGGCCAGAGAGGTCATCCCACAGTTGTCTTGTATCAGTTCCCTGGTAGCTGTTCCAAATTGCCAACACAATTAACAGTAATTGGCTCCTTGACTAGCACATAAGGATGAGGATGAAATGGTCCTCAGCTTCCGGCACTGGTTAAGCCCTTTCCTTGGTTGAGCTCATTCAATCCCAGATAAATGATGGGGTGTTCCCAGCCTCGCTTACCACTTCATGACCTCACTCACCTGCCTCTGCGTTAACTTCAGAGCTGGGCCCCAGAGTCACAGTTTTACCATCTCCCTGGGGAGGGAGTCTCAACAGAAACCTTAGCTAGCTGGGAAGGCAAGGGGAAAAGAATCTTTTACTCTGGAAGCTGCAGGAGTAGCACCAAATCCATTCTCGCCGATGTCCTTACAGCCTCTCCTCCACTCATAGATGTCACTGGAGCATCAAGTACCCCGACCTCTGGCACTCTCTGCAGGGTGTCAAAAACAAGAAGCCTCTGAGGAGAAACAAGGAAATGGAGCATGGGTCTCACTTCCAAAGAGGAAAGGCAGATCGTGCTTGTCGCCTAATAAAGACTGGACTGTGTATGCTGTGTGTTAGATCATGTGTGCTCCCTGCCTGTATGAATTGGGGCCAGTAGATGGTGTGTTCTATGGAGACTCAGACAAAGACTAGCTGGAAAGCTCCCTGAAGAGTCCTCTTTGGTGAGAAGAACATGGAAAATTCGGGAGGGCATTGCACAGTGAAAATCCTCAGGGGACAAGGAAAACAGTTTAGATGTATGGATTTAATAAGGATTTCTTGAATGCTAAGCCTGAGGTAGGTTTAGGGAGGAGCTCACAGTCAAAAATAACAATGTGTGAGACACTACACTAAGCAGTTTACATAAATGAACTCACTTAATCCACAACCACCCTATGAAACAGATTCTATTATTATCCCCATTTTGCAGATAGGGAAAATGAGGCACTGCAGGATTAAGGGAATTGGCCATGGTCACAGAACTAGAATTCAAACGCAGGCGGCATGCCTCTTGAGCCTGAGATCTTCCCAGACTGGATTATAAACCCTGTCAAGGGAGAAGCTGGTATGAAAAAATGCCTTCTCCAGAAGCCCAGGTTGACTGAGCTCAGTTTATACCCAGGGAAGAAGAGGACTTCGGGAATTCTTGAGAGCAGGACAGAGCTGGAACCAAAGCGCATCAACAAACAGCAGACTACAAAACAGGACTGAGGTCCCTACTAGGGTGGCTTCACTTGTAAGTCGCGCCACCATGAGACTCACTGTTTAGCGTGTACTTCTCCTGCCTTTAGAAAACAGGTGGGTAGGTGTGTTCCCGCCTAGCCGCAAACTCCAAGGAGTGGCCCCAGGGCTGAGTTCTCAGAGCCGCTGCAGTCCCATGTAGAAGCAGAGAGCTAGCCACCACCCAGTTCCCAATCAGCTCCACAGCCAACTCACTCTTTTCTAGAAAAGCAAAAGATTAAAAAAAAAAAAAAGGCAAAAGATAGATTCAGAGATGAAAATGAGACATTTTCCTATGTAATGTCATTGTGCTTGTTTCTAGAATTTGAAAAGGGCAAACCAAGGCATTCCTGATGTATACCATAGGCCCTTAGACAGTTCTAGAAATGATACTAAACCTCTGAGGACCTAAGGTCTGCCCGGAAAAGAATATAAGCAGTAGGAGGTAATACATTAACTCTTTTATGATTTTAAAGGCGCTCTAGCCTATCTGCAGGGCAGCTTACCAGCGACCTGAAAGAAAACTGCAGCTTCACAATACAGCTCCAAAGATTTCTCTGAGCCGTCAGGGCCTTGAAGAAAGTCCAACCCTCACTTTACGTTGGCCCAACTTATTACTGCTCTGAAAAAAATCTAACGTTATAGGAGCATTCAGTTGATAGAGGGGCATCATTCAGAAATTTTGTATGTCGGAAAGCAATGCCATATTTACATGCCATATATTCCCAAACAAGGGAATTATTAGCCGGTTATAAATTCTGCCGTCACGTAGAAATCAGGGCACTGCTTGATCACATTGTCCAAATCCTCGGTGTGCCCGGTTCTCCGGATGAGCTGAATGTGCGTCTGTTTTTGTGAGGGCTGTGTTCTGCATTACTACCTCAGCTGGGAGAGTGCTGCCTTCCCCCCTCCTAGCCCAGATCAACCTAGTCAAGTCCAAATGCTCCCCCTGGGTGTCAAGAAACAGCTCTAAGCAGCCATAGTCTCCTGCTATAAAATATCCTGGGGAAGGGGCTTTCGAGAAGCTAAATAAGCTTTCAGTCAAGGATTTTCTGTTCGGCTTGCCCACATTTTTCTTTTTAATGGAGCCATTCGAGCTATTACACAAAACCTAAAAAAAAATTATCCTCATTACTTTCCATATGTTCTAGGATATGGTTGAAGCATTTTTAGATTATTATTAATTACCCTTTAGATCATCCAAAAGATTTTTAAGTATGATTTTTTTTTTAAAGATTTTATTTATTTGAAAGAGAGAGAGAGAGAACAAGCAGTGGGGAGAGGCAGAGGGGGAGAGAGAGAGAGAGAGAGAGAGAAGCAGACTCCCTGCTGAGCAGGAAGCCTGACACAGGGCTCCATCCCGGGACCCAGAGATCATGACCTGAGCCAAAGGGAGATGCTTAACCGACTGAGCCCTTAACTATGATTTTTTTAGACGTTTTCTGCACTCTTAGATGTGACTATATCATCTTTTAGGATCAATGTTTTTCCTCAGGGAGATACGCCTTTGGTTTTATATGAGAAAATACATTAGGTACAGAAAAAAATTCATTCAGGACAACTTTTTTCACAAAAGGATACACTCCTTAACGAAAGGTACACGTAGTTACTCTGCAGTCCACTCCTTAATACCAATAAAATTTTTTTCTTATAATGTGCTTCTTTCTCACAGAGGGACAAAGAGTGGTACTCAACAAATACTAATTAAAATGTTGGCGTATTTGGATCCTTTTCTTTCCCTTATATAGAAGTGTACCTAAAATTCCAGGAATTCACAACATCTCACATTAGATGAGTGGAAATTCTTTATTTCCCTGGCTCTGAAGGTACAGAACTGCCTCTTTCCTGTTTATTCCTTCATCTTCACATCTCTCCTGACTAAAGAGCCATCCTCCCTGCCACACCTGCCTTGGGAATTGCCTCTCAGTTTTAAGTGCTCACCTTCAAACAGCCTTGCCTGTTTTGAAGACAGCACAGAGACTCTGCCTTCCCAGCGGCTTCCTTGCATTAACAGGGGGGTTTGCTTAGGTTTTCTACCAGCCTCTACAGCTGTTGGCTAAGCAAAACGTATGCAACTGGGATTGACTTCCATAGGTAGCCGATCTACCTTTGTTTGCTTCATTTCCACCACAATTTTCCTCAGTTAAGCTAGAAAATCCATCTTGCACCTCAAAGGCGGGCTCTGCGGGAGAGGAGCCCTCTCCCTTGCCTGTAGAGACACCTGCTGGTCAAAGTTTAAACTACAGGCAGTTGAAAACCGCAAACCCACATCAGGAGCCAGAAAGCTGGAATCTAAATGGAAGCCGGCTCCAGGAAGCTGGATGTCCGTATGGCCAAACAGAAAGCACAGTGGGCTGAAGTTACCCGGGCGGTGCCCGGGCGGACTGAGGTAACAGTCTGCCCCTGTGGTTTTGGGCCACCCAACGATGTCTCCAGTTAGCCCCAGGGTTCTCAAGGCATTTTAAAAAGAATTCGTAAGGATGAAATTAATGGCCGCTTATTTTTATTTAAAAAATAATTTCATCTTTGGCATGTTTAAGGAGCAGCCTGGCATCACAAGTAAAAAGGGTAAGGGTTTTATAGTTAGACCTAGATTTTGTAGTGGGCTTTTCCATTTACAAGGTCACCTTGAGCCTCAGTTTCTTCTTCTGGAAAATCACTCCTACCTCATGGACTTGTTAGGAGAATTAACTGTTATAAATACGTACAGGGACCTAGATTAAAGTCTGGCACATGGTAGACACTCGAGTATTAATTTCCTTCCCCTAAAAGCAAGTAAACAAGGACAGGCCTCTTTCCAAATCACCTGGAAAAGATGAGGAATGATGGAGAATAGGATTAGGGCTGTGAAAATAAATTAACTTCAGGGGCACCTGGGTGGCTCAGTCAGCAAAGTAGCGGACTCATGATTTTGGCTCAGGTCTTGATCTCAGGGTCATGGGATCGAGCCCCGCGGGCAGTCGGCTTGAGGATTCTGCCCCTCCCTCTGCTCACTCTCTCTCTCTCTCAAATAAATAAATAAATCTTTTTTAAAAATTAACTTCAGAGTTAAAGGGAGAAAATGATAGTTTTAAGTGTTTTGGTTTGGTTTACTAAACACACATCATTCAGTCTTTGGAAGTTGGACAGATTTGCGTTCATGATACAACCATAGTCCAGTAAAAACCTTCCCAATCTCACAACTTCATAAAGTAGTTATTATCCCCACTTATAGATGGTTGGGTTACTTGAACCGTCTGATGACTGACTCACACAGCCAGGAAGCGGTGAATCTGAGAAGCAAATCCAGGCTTTTTTTTTTTTTTTAAAGATTTTATTTATTTATTTGAGAGAGAGAGAATGAGAGAGAGCACATGAGAGGGGGGAGGGTCAGAGGGAGAAGCAGACTCCCTGCCGAGCAGGGAGCCCGATGCGGGACTCGATCCAGGGACTCCAGGATCATGACCTGAGCTGAAGGCAGTCGTTTAACCAACTGAGCCACCCAGGCGCCCGCAAATCCAGGCTTTTAATCGCCAAAGCTAGTTGTCTCTCTGAACTTGAGGGCATACCAGTGTCTGTGGTCTGTTTAAAAAAAAAAAAGATGCCAAGGATATTTTTTTCTTCTCAAATTTATTTAAAGTAGATGTGTAAGGGGCGCCTGGGTGGCTCAGTCGTTAAGCGTCTGCCTTCGGCTCAGGTCATGATCCCAGGGTCCTGGGATCGAGTCCCACATCGGGCTCCCTGCTCAGCGGGGAGCCTGCTTCTCCCTCTGCCACTCCCCCTGCTTGTGTTCCCTCTCTCGCTGTGTCTCTCTCTGTCAAATAAATAAATAATCTTAAAAAAATAAATAAAGTAGATGTGTAAGAAAAATACCAAAATATTTCTATCACTGCTATGCAACAATCTGCTTAAGAAATTGTGTGCATTTTCAGGGCGCCTGGGTGGCTCAGTTGGTTAAGCGTCTGCCTTCAGCTCAGGTCATGATCCCAGGGTCCTGGGATCGAGTCCCGCATTGGGCTCCCTGCTCAGCGGGGAGTGTGCTTCTCCCTCTCTCTCTCAAATAAATAAAATCTTAAAAAAAAAAAAAGAAGAAGAAAAGAAATTGTGTGCATTCCCAAACTTTCTGCAAGTGCCTTGTGAGAACTCTATAGGAGCTCTAAGAGGAAGAAAAACTCAATCCTGGCAGCATTTCTTTTAAAATTCATTTAAAATCATATATGTAAAAAATTACTAATTATATTTATACGAATGCCTTCCTGTTATGCAATAATCTACTTTTAAGAAACTCCAAACACCCATGTGTGATTTTTAACTCTATTTTTCTTTCTTTTTTTTTTTTAAGATTTTATTTATTTGACAGAGAGAGAGATGGCAAGAGAGGGAACACAAGCAGGGGGAGTGGGAGAGGGAGAAGCAGGCTTCCCTCGGAGCAGGGAGCCCGATGCGGGGCTCGATCCCAGGACCCTGGGACCATGACCTGAGCCGAAGGCAGACGCTTAACGACTGAGACACCCAGGCGCCCCTCTATTTTTCAAAATACAATTAAAATGCCCTAATTTCTTTTTTTTTTTCTTAATTAAGATTATTACATTGAGTTCAATGTTAAGGTAAAAATCGGGGCAGAACACGATGAGGTACGTTTTAGGGTCTGAGCTCTGAGAGTCCAATCCCCAACTCCAAGCTCCAAGTTGAGCCACATTCTGCTAAAAGCTGGATTGTGGAAACCATAGGTATCAAATACTCGGCCCTTACATTTCACACCAACTTTAATAGCGGCTTTGATTTCTCTAGAGATTTTTTTCCAGTGACTTCCAAGCATCAAATATTTATGGATTCATTGTTTGGTACAGTTCGAACTCTCAGAGCAGAGGACTCAAATGCCTTTACAACCTGGCCCCAACCTCTTTGTCAGCATTTCAAATTTCAAGGATTTTCCCACTCCACCCTTCCCCACCCAGGACCACTGCAGGCTCCCTTATGATCAAAACACATTCTGCACTTTCTCCTTACCCTTTGCTCCTGAGTGTCTGTGTGTTTGGAATACCCTTGAAGCTCACCCAACTATTTGAAATTCTACTACTCCCTTAAGGTCCAGCTCAGCTCAGGATCCTCACAATCCTTGTAAAAAATCAGTCATAGTTTTCTTCTGGGTCTCCTGAGCATTTTGTCTATTCAGAGCACAGTCTTCTGAGCCAGATTAACTGGGTTCAAATGCTGACTTCACACACAACTTACTAGCTGTGCAGTCTTAAAAAAATTAATGAGCGTCTCTGGGCCTCAGTTCTTCAGGTATAAAATAGGGATAATCATAACACCTATTTCATGGGAGTGTCGGGAAGATTGAATAAATCACTACGTATAAAGTACTAACAAAAGCGCCTGGCACATAATTGGTGCTCTACAAATGATTGCTAAAATTATTATTATTGTGAATCTATTGTAGCACTTTTAACAGTCTAACTTACATTACATTACATTTATGGCTCTGTCTAATTAGATTATAATCCCCAAATAGGCAGGAACCATATCTGTTTAATTCACTATTCTATATCCAGCACTTAACACTGCGCCTGGGACATAGCAAATATTTCTTAAATAAATGAATGTCTCCATTAAATTGTGATTTCCTTGATGCCAAGGACTTGTATATGCTCAGAGCGTTTCTTCATTCCTTCATTTCTATACGTCCAGAGCCTAACACACCACGCAGCACTCGGTCTATATTGGGCAAAAATAAAGCAAGAGAAAGATAGAGTTTGTCCTAAAACATACATTCTCTCTTTTGAGAGTTTATGGAGACATGACGGGCACACTAGAGCTGCCGTCTAAAATCTAACTTTGATCTGAGCACTTTATCTTGCAGAAATGTGGGGACTCTCGAGGCACTTCTGGAGAAGCTAAGAGAAAAGCGAAGGGTCTGCTGGGCAATCAAGCACCCTCCAGAAGATTGAGACCATAGCACGGCCCAGGGCTCTATCCCTGCAAGGAAAGAGAAAGCAGGAAGAAGGGATAGTTGGCGAAGATCCCATTCTGACTTTGCAACAAGGGAAAGGAAAGATGGAAGAGTCCTAGCTACAATTAACACATGCCCCCAAGGCTGCAAAAGAGCTAAGAATAGTTTCTCCAAACAGGTAGTTTAATGTCGTTCTGTCCCCAGGACAAGTAGGAAGCCACTGGCTGAATTTTTTCACTACCATCATTTATTAGACTCTTTCCAACCAGGCCTCCAGGTAAAATAAAGCCTCTTAAAAACTCTTCTGCCGGGGCCCCTGGGTGGCTCAGTCGGTGAAGGGTCTGCCTTCAGCTCAGGTCATGATCTCAGGGTCCTGGGATAGAGCCCTGCATCAGGCTCCCCTGCTCCCCTGTCTGTTCATGTCTTCTGCCCATTTCTTAACTGTATGATTTGGTTTTTGGATGTTGAGTTTAAGTTCTTTATAGATTTTGGATACTAACCCTTTATCAGATATGTCACTTGCAAGTATCTTCTCCCATTCCATGGGCTGCCTTTTAGTTTTGTTGTTTCCTTTGCTGTGCAGAAGCTTTTCATCTTAATGAAATCCCAATGGTTCATTTTTTGCTTTTGTTTCCCTTGCCTCCAGAGACGTGTTTACTAAGAAGTTGCTACGGCCAAGGTCAAAGAGGTTGCTGCCTGTATTCTCCTCTAGGATTTTGATGGTTTCCTATCTTACATTTAGGTCTTTCATCCATTTTGAATTTATTTTTGTATATGGTGTGAGAAGGTGGTCCAGTTTCATTCTTCTGCATGTTGCTGTCCAGTTTTCCCGGCACCATTTGTTGAAAAGACTGTCTTTTTTCCATCGGATATCCTTTCCTGCTTTGCCAAAGATTAGTTGACCACATAGCTGTGAGTCCATTTCTGAGTTTTCTCAGAATAGAAATCTATCTATGATAAACTTCATAGATCCATTGATCTATGTGTCTGTTTTTGAGCCAGTACCATACTGGCTTGATGACTACAGCTCTGTAATACAGCTTGAAATCAGGAATCACGGTACCTCCAGTTTTGTTTTTCTTTTTCAGGATTGCTTTGGCTATTTGGGGTCTTTTATGGTTCCATACAAATTTTAGGATTCTTTGTTCTAGCTCTGTGAAAAATGCTGGTGGTATTTTCATAGGGATGGCACTAAATGTGTAGATTGCTTTGGATAGCATAGACATTTTACCGATATTCTTCCAATCCATGAGCATGGAATGTCTTTCCATTTCTTTGTGTCCTCTTCAGTTTCTTTCATAGATGTTCTACAGTTTTCAGAGTTTAGATCTTTCACCCCTTTAGTTAGGTTTATTCCTAAGTATCTTATTGTTTTTGGTGCAATTGCAAATGGGATTGATTCCTTAATTTCTCTTTCTGCTGCTTTGCTATTGGTGTAAAGAAATGCAACAGGGGTGCCTGGGTGGCTCAGTCATTAAGCGTCTGCCTTCGGCTCAGGTCATGATCCCAGGGTCTGGGATCCAGCCAGCATCGGGCTCCCTGCTCAGCGGGAAGCCTGCTTCCCCCTCTCCCACTCCCCCTGCTTGTATTCCCTCTCTCTCGCTGTCTCTCTCTGTCAAGTAAATAAATAAAATCTTTTAAAAAAAAAAGAAATGCAACAGATTTCTGCACATTGATTTTATATCCTACAACTTTGCTGAATTCATGTATTAGTTCTAGCAATTTTTTGGTGGAGTCTTTTGGGTTTTCTACATAGAATATCATGTCATCTGCAAATAGTGAAAGTTTGACTTCTTCCTTGCCAGTTTGGATTTTTTTTATTTCTTTTTGTTGTCTGATTGCTGAGGCTAAGACTTCTAGTACTATGTTAAATAATAATGGTGAGAGTAGACATCCTTGTCTTGTTCCTGACCATAGGGGAAAGGCTCTCTGTTTTTCCCCACTGAAGACAATATTAGCTGTGGGTCTTTCATATATGGCCTTTATGATGTTGAGGTATGTTCCATCTATTCCTACTTTGTTGAGGGTTTTTATCGAGAATGGAAGCTGTATTTTGTCAAATGTTTTTCTGCATCTATTGGCAGAATCATATGGTTCTTAACCTTTCTTTTATTAATGTGGTGTATTAATTGATTTTTGACAAGGATACCAAGACAATTCAATGGGGGAAATAATAGTCTTTTCAACAAATGGTACTGGGACAACTGGATATCCACATGCAAAAGAACAGAGTTGGGCTCCTACCTCACACTATACACAAAAATTAAATCAAAATGGATTATAGGCCTAAATATAAAGGCTAATACTATAAAACTTTTTTTTTATAGTTTTAGAAAATGTAGGAGTGGGACGCCTGAGTCGCTCAGTCACTTAAGCGTCTGCCTTCCACTCAGGTCACGATCCTGGGGTCCTGGGGTCCTGGGATTGAGTCCCACAACAGGCTCCTTGCTCAGCGGGGAGCCTGCTCTCCCTCTGCCCACCGCTCCCCCTGCTTGTGCTCTCTCTCTCTCTGACAAATAAATAAAATCTTAAAAAAAAAAAATGTAGGAGCACATCTTCATGACTTTGGGTTCGGCAATGGGTTCACAGCTACAACACCAAAAGCACAACAGACAAAATTAATAATAGATAAATTGGACCACATCCAAATAAAAACAGAAATAACAAATAATTTTGTGCTGCAAATAGTACCATCAAGAAAGTAAAAAGTCAACTGACTGAATGAGAAAAAATATTTGCAAATCACATATCTGAGAAAGACTTGTATCCAGAATATATAAAGAACTCTTACAACTTAGTAATAAATGGACAGTCCAGTTACAAATAGGCAGAGGATTTGAATAGATATTTCATCAAAGAAGATATACAAATGACCAATTAACACATGAAATATACTCAACACCATTAGTCGTTAGAGAAATGCAAATCAAAACCACATACTTCACACCCACTAGGATGGCTAAAATAAAAAAGATGGACAAAAACAAGAGAATGTGGGGGGCACCTGGGTGGCTCAGTCAGTTGAGCGTCTGACTCTTGGTTTCAGCTCAGGTCGTGTTCTCAGGGTTGTGAGATAGAGCCCTCCATGGGGCTCTGAGCTCAGCGGGGACTCTGCTTGGGATTCTCTCCCTCTCTCTCTGCCCCTCCCCCTACTCACTAACATGAGCTTTCTCTCTCTCAAATAAATAAATAAGTCTTTTGAAAAAAGGATGTGGAGGAATTGGAAACTTCATACATTGCTGGTGGAAATGTAAAATGGTATAGTCACTTGGGAAAGATGGTTTAGCAGCTTCTCAAAAAATCAGACATAAAGTTACTATATAACCCAGCAATTCCACTCCTAGGTATATCTAAGAGAACTGAAAACATGTTCATACAAAAATGTGGACATTAGTGTTCATGGATACCATAATAGCCAAAAAGAAAAATAACCCAAATCTGATTCAACTGATAAATGGATAAATAAAATGTGGTATATCCATATAGTGGATTATTATACAGCAATAAAAACAAATGACATACTGATACATGCTACAACATGGATGAGCCTTCAAAACAGTACGCTAAGTGAAAGAAGCCAGACGCAGAAGTCACATATTGTATGACTCCATATATATGAAATGTCCAGAATAGGCAAATCCATAGAAACAGAAAGGAGACTAGTGGTTGCTTAAGGCTGGCAGGGTTGGGCAGTAGGAAAGAATGAGGTGTGATTACTAATGGATAAAGCATTTCCCTTTAGGATGATGAAAATATTTGAAACTTAGATCATAGTGATGATTGCACAAGTTTGGGAATATACTAAAATCATTGCATTGTACACTTTAAATGGGTTAATTTTTATGATATGTGAGTTATATCTCAATAAAGGTGTTAACATTTTTTTAATTAAAGAAAAACTTATCATGAAGAAATTCTCTACCAATGGAGACTCAGCTGAAGGGAGTTCAGTAGAGAGGGGACAAAAAATACATATTATCAAGTGTTTCACCCAAGCACCAAAGGTCTTTGCAAGAAGAGACACTTTCAGGGAAGACAGTGGGAAAGGTTAAAGTCTGCACTACTTTTGACTTGTAGAATCCAGAATCAGAATCAGTTTTCTCTCTATAAAGAATACATATTGCATGGGGCGCCTGGGTGGCTCAGTTGGTTAAGCATCTGACTCTTGGTTTCGGCTCAGGTCATGATCTCATGGATGTGGGATCAAGACCCACATCTGGCTCCCTGCTCAGCGGGGAGTCTACCTGAAGATTCTCTCCTTCTGCCCCGCCCCCCCCAACTTGTGCAAGTCTGATGTGGAACTCCATCCCAGGACCCTGGGATCATGACCTGAGCGGAAGGCAAACACTTAACTGAATGAACCACCAGGTGCCCAGTAAACAAATCTTTAAAAAAAAAAAAAAGAATACGTACTTCAAGAAAGGGAGAATGTATGAGAAACACCTCTGGGAGGGAGCCTTTCACAGAAGGAAGAACTAAAATATTCCCCATTTACATTCATCAATTTTACTGAACAAGAGACAAACCTCACTTTGTAGGCAATGATTTAAATAGACCATACAGCTAATCCCACTGATTCCTGGGAAAACCAGCAACCTTGCCCTGGAGTCCCTGAAGAATCCCTCATGGCTATAAAAAGCTCAGATGGTTCTGTGGCCGTAGCAATGTCTTCTTATTTCCTATCTATCCCTTGTTAATAGACCTCAAGGGTTGTCAATTACAGTTTCCTTGTGGAGGCAATCTCCTGGGCTGAATTATTTTCAGCTATTATGTGTTTACTTAGTACCCTGTTTGTTGGAGGAGTTAATCAAAAGGACATGACCACCGGTGGACACTGAAGCTGGACCCTGGCAATCAGAGGCTCCTCATCCCTTCCCCTGTCCTTGGAATGTATGCTCGGCCTACTGTTCCACTTGTCCACAGTGGAGCTGATCCAAGGACATAGCCTTCGGAGAGTAAGGTTTTGTTGAGACCATCTGAATGGTATATGTTACTGAACCCAGTTAAGGCCTCCACAGAAGCTTCTAAGATTCTGAGAGGCAAATGTGGGTATCTGCTCATCTTGTGGCCTCCCAAGACAAGCCTCATAAAGAAGTCTCCTGGCTTACCAATCTGGAGTGGTCTGCCTCTTTCTTTAGACTCTCCTTGCCCTCCATGTAAAGGGGGCCCATTTGTGGACCAACACTGCTGACTTGGAAGAGTTGAATGTATATAAGGCTAAAACTGCTGTTTTACAGTGTCTGAGAGGCAGCCATGAGATCTGCTGTTCAGAATATCTAACGGATCAAAGGGGAGATGATGAATTACATCTCCTCCAAGAATGGGGTTTGAACAATGAGTTGGGGAAAGAACTAGAATGATATTCTCTGGCTTACTTCCTCACCCCTAGTTGAGCCAAGCTAGAAAGATAACGGAAAGAGGTTGGCATGGTTTTCCTGCAGAAGACAGTACAGCATGGCTAAGCACAGAGCACCAAAAGTAGTGGGATAAAGGAATGACCTAAAACAAAACCAAACAAACTGGCCACCACATGACCATAAGTTATATAAACCAACAAGCCACGAACACCTCCCACATTGTATGCATGAACTAGATTCACTGAAATACACTCCTTGTTTTTAAGAAGCTGGTCTTAGAAAATAACTTATAAAGACAAGGGTATGCTGTAGTTGATTCTGTAGCAAAAAAATCCCTTTCCCAGGGAAATAGCCTGGGTGTATTTTAGGTTGCCTAGCATTACATCTGATAATATGAGATATGTGACCAGGACTTAGGAAGAGGGACAGCTGAATGTCTGAATTGGTGGGCTGGTAAAAAAAAATGCTAGGTTGTCAAGGGACTGAAAGTTACAGAGAAGGAACCTAGGATGTTAATTCAAATCGATAAAATCAGAACATTTTATACCAGAAAGGGTCCTGGATCTTGTATTTCAATTTTCTTATGGTACAGACGAGAAAACTGCGTCTCGGACTGATGAACCACCTATCCAAGCACTGGAGATATTAAAGGACTTGCCTGAGCTCACACAGGGAGTAGCAGGTTTGGAATTCGAAGCTACATCTTCTTCTGATTCTTTACTTATGAAGCCAATACTCTTGCCTTCATGCTGTCTCCTCCCAAGAGCAAGTGAAGAAAAGCCAAGAAACCCAAAGATCCAAGTAGCAGCAAAGGATACTCTCCTTTCCATGATGATGACAAGCCAGAGATTTGGAAGTCAAAGACAGAGAAATAATAGACAATGAAGTCTGTATCAGTCAGCTCAGGCTGACCTAACAAGATACATACACTGGGTGGCTTCAACAACAGGAATTGATTTCTTGCAGTTCTGCAGGCTGAGAAGTGCAAGATCAAGGTGCCAGTGAATTTGATTCCAGGAAGAGGGACTCTTGCTGGCTTGCACACAGCGGCCATCTTGCTGTGTCCTCACATCTCAGAAAGAAAGAGAGTACAGGAGCTCTAGTCTGTCTTTCTCTTTTTAAGGGCACTAATCCCATCATGAGGGCCCACCCTCCGGACCTCATCCAAACCTAATTACCTCCCAAAGGCCCCACCTCCAAATACCATCACATTGAGGGTTGGGACTTGGACATCTGAATTTTGGGGGGACATATTCAGTCCATAACAAGGTCTCAGCGGTCCAAGCAAGAGAAGACCCCAAATATAGGAGGGCAAGTTGAAAAAGGAAAGAAAAAGTACAAATGGTTTTTCTCATGCTTCCTGCTGAGGTTTGAGGGATGAGGAGGGGTCGAATGGAGGGAAGGTTGCAGCTAGATTGAGAGTAGAAGCACGGTAGCTGCTCCCCTCCCCACCACTTGTGCTCCGGTGGAGTAACAGAGACCGGTGCTCAGGCAGTTAATAGCAGCTCAAGGCTCCCCTCCGCCACTGAGTATCTTGGTGACCTTGGGCAGCTTGGGATATCTCATCTGCAAAATAAGGACAGTAATAGCCTCACTACAGGGTTGCTGTTAAAACTAAGGGAAGTGGGGACACCTGGGTGGTTCAGTCGGTTAAGCGTCTGCCTTCGGCTCAGGTCATGATCCCAGGGTCCTGGGATCGAGTCCCGCATCGGGCTCCCTGCTCCGCGGGGAGCCTGCTTCTCCCTCTGCCTCTGTCTCTCTCTCTCTGTCTCTCATGAATAAATAAATAAAATCTTTAAAAAAAAAACAAAAACTAAGAGAGGTGATGTTTACAAAAGTACTTCGTAAATTATAAAGGGTTATGCAGGTTTGTTTTGCTCACTGTTAGTTGTCCTGGGGCTATGCTAGTGTGACCCTGATCTCAAGTTCCTTGAGATCCTAGAAGTATAAATAAGGCTTGCAAACATGAAAAACCTTTAGGATAGCACATGGCTGCACAGGGTCGGTCAGGAATCTCATTTTGCCCACTGCAGGTGGCTCAGGGAGGGCTGGGTGTGTCTGGCTAGCTGGTAGGGTGGCTTTAACATGTTTATTTGCAAGAAGCCTTCGGTGCCTCATTGGAGAGACCTCCTCCCAGGAGAATATGGAGCCAGGCCTGATAGGTTCCCCAAGAGCTAGTGCCTGGTTCGTCAGAATGGAGTGTGGTCTTTGTTCCTCTGCCACAACTACTTAGATAAAGTCCAGGCCTCAAAGGAAAGACAGGTCTTATATAGACATTGAGAGAGCTATTTTCCCATCTCTATAACACATTGGAGCTCAAACAACTTGTTTTGGGACATTTCCCACCGCCACCAAATGTATAACACGGAAGAATGAGAGGACTTATTCCCTACTCTGTTACCGACCAGCAGGTGCTCCTCTGAGACCCGGTAGGAACCCAGTGGGAAAGACCCAGGGCACCCAGGAGAAAGAGCAGAGTCATGGCCATGCCAGCCTGCACAGTGTCGATTTCCAGCCAGGACCACAGCACGATTACTGAATGCAGCAGTGTGCATTGTTTCCAGCAGAGCAGTGACAGTCCCCTAGCAGAAACTGCCACACCCAGCAGCCTAGTGGAAGGCAGTGTCCTGGAGCTGCTCGCTCTTGATAGAGTACGGTGGGTATTTTAGAAATGAAGGATTTAGACAGTCTCGGGAGCTACCAGGAGCACTGAGGGAGGGGGATTTGCAGACAGCTGGGGCCCCTACGTCAGCAGGTAAGCCCTAAAAGCCAGCAAAGGTTCATGTAATACAGAGTCATTTCAGATAACAAAAAAGTTAGTAAACTAGAATCACTAACATCCCAGACGAAGTGTCCACTGAATCTTGAAGTTGCTCATGATACATGTTTAAATATTGAAAGATGGGGCACCTGGCTGGCTCAGTCGGTAGAGCATGTGACTCTTGATCTTGGGGTTGTGAATTTGAACCCCACAGTGACTGTAGAGATTACGTTAAAAAAAATTACATCTTTTAAAAATATATATATTGAAAGGTGCCTCTTAGAGAGTGAACACTCAACCATTAATTCTCCAACACCCCAAAGTGCCAATAGAGTTTGAAAAGAGATATTTTTAATGCCACAGTGGTAGACTAAGAGCTGGGAAGCAAGTCTCCCTAGGAGGAAATTCTTGCCATTCACCTATACTCAGAGCAGCTGCGGCCTCTGCTCTTTCCAAGGAAAGCCTTCCTGCCTTCTGCCTTGCCCCAGGGACCCAAAGGACACAGAGAAGCCTTAGCTCTTACCCTGGGGAATAGGTTGTTCAGATGCCCTTATGCCTCTCAAGAAAAGTCACAAACAGGTGAGAGCTTGGGATGCAATAGCTCTAGATTATCCAGGGTCCTTGCCCGCTAAGAGTCCCTGCAAAGACAGTTGCCAGGGTTGCTTAGGGAACTTGCAGCAATAAATCTCAAGTGGTCTGGTGGTTGCCATAGGCAACACTCTAGCTTCCCTGAAAACAAGAGACAGGTGCTCTCTTTGCAGCTTTCATACACTGGGGATGAAGTTATGGGGGGAAGGGAAGAAAATTGATTGTTCCTAATGCTGAATTCATTTTCAAGATGACTACTCAATGAAATAGAAGCTGAATCTCCGATAGGATTTCCTAAGGTGGAAAGGATTTCGGTCTTCTGTTTGTGGGGAGAGACAGTAACTAGCAATCTAGCTAAGTGACAAGTAAGTCAAATGAAATATAAGGAAGATAAAAGTTTCTAGGTCTTTAAGCTTCCTGCCTGAATGTAACCAAAGAAAAGGGTATAAATCAGTGGTTCTTAATCTTTAGTGTCTATAATAATCACCTGCGGATTTGCCCCAGTAAATTCTAAATCATTAAGTCTGAGTTGTGGTATAGACAATAGCAGCTTTCTTTTCTTTCTACCACTGTCGAGAGTCTGCAAGCAACTTACTCAACTAAAACTTTGGAGCCTACATGAGACTTGCTGAAATGATTCAGAGAAAGCTAGAAAATTCATAAAACAAAGAAGCCTGAAGACTTGATCTCCTCCTTGGACTCTGATCCTTTTGCTGATAAACTCTTTCCCTAACCCAAGATGCCATCCCCATCCACCACTTCTGAGATTGGGGCAAGTCTTGAATATATCTAAAGCAAGAGTGATGAAGTACCTCTAGGCAGGATTTTACCAGTGCATTCTTCCTATTGTTACGGTATAGCTACACTCTGGGCTAGAAATGCTACAAATGGTGGAAAGGAGAAAAATGTGGTCCCATCTAGGCTTCAGGTACCGATCCTCTTCTAAGCCTGTAAAGTGAATTTCATGCTTCTAGGGGCTGGAGATACTCCCTCAATGGTCTTCAAATCACAAAGTCTTTGATCTAATGATAAGGTCAATTCTGACTACATCCTCTACTTAGTTCTGGTTACTCATTGTTTTAGTTCAGGCTGCCATAACCAAACGCTATAGATTGGGTGACTTAAACAATAGCAATTTATTTCTCATAATTCTTGAGGTTGTAAGTCCAAGATCAGGGTGCTAGCATGGTCAGATTCTGATGAGAGCTCTCTTACTGGTTTGCAGACGGCTGCCCCCTGTCTGTGTCCTCAACGAGGCAGAGAGCAAATGCCCATCTCTTCCACTTCTTATAAGGACACTAATCCAATCATGGGCCCCACCCTCATGACCTCATTTAAACCTAATTACCTCCCAAAGGCCCAATCTCCAAACACTATCACATTTAGGGCTTAGCGCTTCAACAAATGAATATTGGGAAGATAAAAACATTCAGTCCATAATATGGGTTGATTGCTTTATCCATTAAAAAAAAATCTCAGAGTTCATTCAGCCCAGGACATTTTCCCCATTCTATAGCTTTTTAAACATTTTATCATGAAAAATCTCAAACATGAAAATACGAAAAAAACATAGTACAATGATCCTCTATTTGCCTATCACCCAACTCGATTACCAACCCTCTGCCACTCTTTTTTCAAGGATTCCAACCTCCAACACAAGACAAGTAGTTTCTCTGAAGGCAGAAACTGTATTTGTTTAGTTTCCCTAGTATCAAGTAAAATGCCTGGCTCATGGGACTTAATAAATTATGGGTGAATTAATCCACCATGAGGATGGCACTGTACTACCATGCTAGACGTTTCTGGAGACACCAAGATAAATGAGACCTAGCTCCTGCCCCCAGGGAGTTTGGAATCCAGAGGAGAGCTAACATAGCTCACCTCGCGGTGGGCAAGAAACACCTGCCAGGTTGAGGGTATGCTGACTACTCCTACACAGCAAGTATCCAGGTAATGGAGCACAACCAGACTCTCAGCAAAGAGTCACTCTTCCTACCAAAGGAAAAAACTCTTATTCTCCTCATCTCCTTAAGGCAGCTGGCTCAGATAAGAAATAAGAACAGAAAGCTACAGGGTCAGACAAATGGAAGGAGAACCCATTCCCTGGAAAAGAGGTGTTTCATGAGGAATGTCAGTGTGTGCAAAGCTCTTCTGATAGAAGGTGGCTAGCAACTGGGTATTTATTTATTTATTTATTTAAAGATTTTATTTATTTGACAGAGAGAGACACAGTGAGAGAGGGAACACAAGCAGGGCGGGTGGGAGAGGGAGAAGCAGGCTCTACGCCAAGCAGGGAGCCCGATGTGGGGCTGGATCCCAGGACCCTGGGATCATGACCTGAGCCGAAGGCAGACGCTTAACGACTGAGCCACCCAGGTGCCCCGCAACTGGGTATTTAAAAGAAACGTTGAGCAGTCACAGATAAAGACCTGGAGAAATGCCCAGCAATAATAAGGACCCAGTAATAATAAGACTGGATGGGACCGGGGTAGCAGGGGCAGAGAGGAAGTGAAGCAGGAGAACCAGGAAGAAGAGATAGGCAGAGGAGACCAGAAGTCTTTAAGCCAGTAAGAAAAAAAAAAAAATTGCATTACTGTAAGAACTTACTTTAAACTAGCTTTTAATATGTTGAAAACTATTTTAACTCTGTGGTAAATTGTATATCTTATCCCACGATGTCACTTCATTTTCAGTAAATCCCTACTAAATATGCCTTTAAGGAGGGTAGTTTTGGTCAAGGTGCATACCACATAGTACTAAGACATATATACATATATACACAATATAAGATGCCCACGGAAGATATGGGTGAAGTATTATGGAAGCTCAAAGGAAGGAGACAGTTTCCTTTCAGCTTATCGCATCAGGGGAACTTTGTGGAAATAGGCATTTCAACTGGATCTTGAAATATTGGCAGGACAGGGACACATATGGGAGATCAGAACAGGGCATTTCTTAATGGCCATCCTTTTGTTTGTTTGTTTGTTTGTTTGTTTGGTGCTTTGTTTTTAATACAAAATCCATATCATTTACAAGTTTAGAAATTAGTAATAACTCTTAACTAGTATGGCTAAGGAACTAGTTTGGATACAGTGCCAGATCTTCTGTGTGCCCACTCTGGGCTTGTTTCCACCCTGTTTGGCTGGGATGTTTTCTTGGCGCAGGATCCTGAATGTTATGTTTACGCATTTGCTCAGCTTGTATCCACCCCCATCCTGTTCCCACCATCACCCCATCACCCAAACCTGGGTATGTTGTCTTTCTTAGCTTTCTAATAAAATGCCCATATGATCATACATAAACACATAGAAAGCCAGATATTAGGGAATTTGTTTCTAATAAACAGACTTTATATTTTTTGAGCAGTCAGGTTTACAGAAAAATTGAGCAGAAGGTACAGAGTTCCCACATGTCCCATACCACTCCCACCCACACATTTCCCCTATTATTAACATCTTGCATTACTGTACATTTGTTGCAATTGATGAGCCAATATTGATGCATTATTAACTAAATTCCATGTATGTATGGTCCATAACTTATATTAGGGTTCACTCTTGATGATGTAACTTCTACGGGCTTAGACAAATGTGGAGTGACATGTACCCACTGTTACAGTATCATACAGAATAGTTCCATTGCCCTAAAAATTTGCCGTGCTCTACCTATTCATCCTTCCCTCCACACTCCAACCACTGATCTTATTTCTTTTTAAGATTTTATTTATGTATTTATTAATTAATTTATTTATTTGAGAGAGAGCGAGAGCGCCCACACAAGAGAGAACATGAGTAGGGCGAGAGGCAGAGGGAGAGGGAGAGGGAATCCCAAGCGGACTCCGTGCTGAGCATGGTGCTCCACTCAGGGCTCAGTCTCACAACCCTGAGATGACCCAAGACGAAATCAAGAGTCACTCAACTGACTGAGCCACCCAGGCACCCCCATTTTTTTATGGATTTTATTTATCCAACCACTGATCTTTTTACTGTTTCCATAGTTATGCCTTTTCCAAATGTCATATGGTTGGAATCATACAGTACATAGTAGTTTTTTTTTAGATTGTCTTTTTTCACTTAGCAATATGCATTTAAAGTTTTTTCATGTCTTTTCATGGCTTGATAGCTCATTTCTTTTCAGTGCTGAATAATATTCCATTGTTTGGGTATATGACAGTTTATTTATCCACTCATCTACTGAAGGACATCTTGGTTGCTTCCAAGTTTTGGCAATTATGAGTAAAGCTGCTATAAACATCCATGTGCAGGTTTTCCTGTGGACATGTTTTCAACTCTTTGGGCAAATACCAGGGAGCATGATTGCTGATTGCTGTAGCATATGTTAAGAGTATATTTCATTTGAGTTTGTTTTTTTTTTAAGAGTTTGTTTCATTTTGTAAGAACCCGCCAAACTGTCCTCCAAAGTCACTGTATAGTTTTGCATTTCTACCAGCAATGAATGAGAGTTCCTATTGCTGTACATCCTTGCCAACATTTGGTGTTGTCTGTTTTCTGGATTTTGACCATTCTAATAGTTGTGTAGTGGTATCTCGTTGCTTTATATATTTATTTAATTTTTATTATTTTTAAAAAAGATTTTATCTATTTATTTGAGAGAGAGCACAAGAGAGAGCAGGAGCCGGGGGGTGGGGGGGTGGGGTGGGGAGCAGGGGGAGAGGGAGAAGTAGGCTCAATCCCAGGATCATAACCTGAGCCAATGGCAGACACTTAACCAACTGAGCCACCCAGGCGCCCCAGTATCTCATTGTTTTAATTTGCAATTTCCTAACGACATATGATGCGGAGCATGTTTTCATATGCGTATTTGCCATCTGTATATTTTCTTTGGTGAGGTGTCTGCCCATTTTTTAACTGGGTTGTTTGTCTTCATATTGCTGAGGGGGTTTGTTTTTGTCTTAAAAAAATTATATTATGTGTGTTTCTTTCTACCTTGCTTTTCTCACTTACTATGTTGTGGAAATCCCTCCAAACCAACTGGTATAGATCTTCTACATTGCTTTTCATAGTTGTATGATATTTCATGGCATGAATGGTCCACAGTTTATTCAAACGTTTCCTGTGGATGGTTATTCCCCTCGCATCTGGCTTTTGCCGTTACCAACACTGCTGCCACGCATACCCTTGTGCTTATATCCTCACACTGTTGCTTTTATTTCTATTATGAAAGGAGGGTTCAGGAGGTGGGTAGGAGTACAAACCCTGGATTCAGATGGCCTAGATTTGAAACCCCGTTCCTCACTTATTATCCGTGGTCTATAATCACCTGATCTCTCTGTGCCATGGGTTTCTCATTCCTCGCTATAAAATAAGGATAATAATAGTTCTTACCTCGTAGGGTCATCGCAAGGATTAAATGAGATAATATGTTATTGTGATGGAACAGAGCCTGGCACAAAATATGTACTCAATAATTGTCACCCTTCATTATTTTTCTAAAAGATTTTATTTACTTATTTGAGAGAGAGAGAGCACAAGCGAGAGAGCACAAGCAGGGGGAGCAGCAGAGGGAGAGGGAGAAGCAGGCTCCCCACTGAGCAGGGCCCAACACTGGGCTCGATCCCAGGACCCTGAGATAATGACCCGAGCAGAAAGCAGCCACTTAACCAGGCGTCCCTGTCACCCTTTATTATTATGAGATAGATTCCCAACAGCGGGATTGCCTAGGTGAAGGGTACGTGCATTTTAAATTTTAACAGATGTTTCTAGATCGCTTTCCAAAAGGTCAACAAGATTCGTATTTCCACAAGATACGAATATCACGGTCAGCGGTAGGCATGTTTATTCTTTTTCATCCTCGCCCATTTGATAGGCATAAATGACAGCATTGTACTTGAATTCGCCTTTCTCCGACTGCTGGGAAGATGAGCATCTGTTCGTATGCTTTCTTGTCATTTGTGTTTGCTCTTCTGTGAATTGTCCATTCAAATCTTTTGTCCACTTTTCTCTGTGTTGTCTTTTTGTTACAAAATTTTAAAACCTCTTCACAGTTTATGGTTCTTAGTCCTTGTATGTCCTTTGTATTGTGAAAATTTTCTCAACATATTAATAGTCTTTTGGCATTGTTTATGGAATCTTTTTACACAAAAGCATTTTTTAATACTGTTAACTCTGTTCTCGTATAATTCCTAAGTCTCCTGTCTTGATTCAAAGGTCACCTAACATTGAGCTTATATATATAGGTGCCTCAGTTTTCTTCTATAATTTGTATTGTTGTTTACATTGAAGTTTTTAATCACTTAAAATGAATTTTTTGCATACGACGTGAGGTCATAAAGCTTTTCTCTCGAGATGGATAGTCAATTGTTCTAGCACCATATATTAAATAAACCACCTTTCTCCCATAAATTCAAATCGCATTTTCTTTTTTTTTTTTAATTTTTTTTTATTGTTATGTTAATCCCCATACATTACATCATTAGTTTTAGATATAGTGTTCCATGATTCATTGTTTGTGCATAACACCCAGTGCTCCCAAATCGCATTTTCAATACTAAAATTATCATATATATTTGAATCTATTCTGGATTCTCTTTTCTATTCTCATATATTTTTATGACAGAGGCTTTATGATATAACATCTGTTAAGCCTGGTTTATCATTATTGCTCTTTTTCATAATTTTCTTGTCTATTCTTGAATATTTTTTCTCCCACATAAACATTGAGATAATCTTATCAAAATTTAAAACTCTGTTATGAAATGTCGCAAAGTTTATAACTATCGGTAACAAAGTATATGTATATATTCATATATATATGTACAATCTTCTGAAGGCCTACACACTAACGCATGCTTTTTCATTGTACTACATGCATTGTACATCCTTATGTGTGTATTTTAATACACAGGGAATTTTATTTTTTCTAAAAGGCAGAAGAGGATAGAATATATGTTGATACGGAAATATGACAAAATAATAATTGGTGAATCTGGGGTGTTTATTTGTTTGAATGATTCTTGCAAGTCTTCTGTTAAGTTTAAGTTCTTCAAAATAAACAATTCGGGAGAGGGGCGCCTGGGTGGCTCAGTCGTTAAGCGTCTGCCTTTGGCTCAGGTCATGATCCCAGGGTCCTGGGATCGAGCCTCACATTGGGCTCCCTGCTCCGCGGGAAGCCTGCTTCTCCCTCTCCCACTCCCCCTGCTTGTGTTCCCTCTCTCACTATGTCTCTCTCTGTCAAATAAATAAATAAAATCTAAAAAAAAAATAAAATAAAATAAACAATTCGGGAGAAATAAAAATAATAAGTCATCTGGGAGTGTAGATGGGGGGATAAGGCAAATTAAAAATAGCTGTAAGTTGATAATTATTTAAGCTGAGTGATGGGAACAGAAGGGTCCACTATATTATTCTTTCTGTTTTGTGTATTATTAAAATATAGAAGAAGTTAAAAATTTTTTTTACAAATTGAAGTGGGATTTTAAGTGGAATTTCATTTAATTTTTGTCGTCAGTTGGTGACATCTTGTTTTGAGTCTTCTCATTCAAGAATATGGTAGATCTTTCCCTTTATTCCAATTTAGTTGTATGTCCTTTGGTGAGATTTCTCTTAGGCCTCAGGTTCAGTCATCCTTTGTTCCCACAAATATTTGCTAAGGCTCTTACTAGGGCGGGCACTGTTCTAGAGACTCAGGATACGTCAGTGAACAAAACAAAGATCCCTGCCTTTACGAGGCTTAATACTAGTGAGGGGAATCAAACAATAAACCATAAAAATTATTTTAAAATGAGCTATAAAATATGTTAGAAGGGGACAAATACGATGGATAAAAAGTAAGAGCACAACACGATAAAGGATTCAGTGGTGCGGGGAGTGGGTGGTCAGCAGGCCTTTACTGAGGAGGTGGCATTGAGTAAAGACTTGAAAAGGTGAGGGAGTTAGCCCAACAGGAACTGGAAGAAAAAGACTGAGGAAGAAGGAAAATGTTTGTATGCTGAAGAGAATTATCTGATGACGAGCAAAACATGATGCTTTTTGGAAAAGAAGGGACAATTGCTGGAGTGGTGTCCTTCATTACATGACAGGGATGGGATCTAGGGCACAGTGGATAGGTTGGCTTAAAGCAGGAGCACAGAGAGTTTACCCATGATCATAGGAAGTTGGGTAAATGTGGTGTTGGGAGCCTGCGAAAGTCTTCTTCTGTTCACTTCAACTTTCTCAGGAAAGTAGGAGCCAAAGTCATGATCTGGGTGGACGTCAGGATGTTTTGAGGAGAGAGAAGCTATGCAATTCTCATCCAGAAGAACGGATGACTCAACCAACTGTATCATGTACCACGTATATGTTGTAGCATGACTGCTGGGCAGCATAAGGGAACACTTGAAACTCATGGTCTGTACTGTAAAGTGGGACCAGCCAGCACGGCTTTGTTCTTGCTCCAATCGCTCTCAGCTGTTCAGAACAGGTGAAAGTGTTTATGTATCCAGGGTTGTGGTTATACCAGAAAAATATGATGAATCAAGAAAAGGGTAAGAGAGTTAGAGTACATACAGAGGAAGTGATATGACGATTAATCATGGAATTTAAACTAGGTAAAGGAGGGAAGAGAGGACATCAAGGGAGAGAGTATAGGGAAAAGGTATGAGGATGATAGGAGGTCCTGGGGGGGTTGAAGAATTGTGGGTGTCAGGGTACTGACAAGATATGGTGGTCAGAAAAGAGTGACAGGTGGTTGGAGAGTGAAATGCAGGCCCTGATGAAAGGTTGTGGATATTGATAAAATAAGACGGGAAATAGGGTGGAGAACAATAGGAACGGAGGAGAGGAGGTCAAGGGACTGAGAGGCAGGGTGTTAGAAAAACCATGTACATGTCTAATGAGATTACCAAGAATTAAGACATGACTAATTCTGGAGAGTAAGCCAGGAGCTAAATTAGTAAATAAATGAGGGGGTGTATTGGGGTGGGGAGAATGTTAGTAGATGACCGGAGCTATGAGGGGTAACGGGTGTTATCTGATAGCATGAGATTTTGATCTTGGGGTTATCAGGGAGGAAAGACTGGGGATGATCAGAAAGTGGCAGGACACCTGCCCCATGTCCAGACCCAGAGGTATGACAGTCATGGGAGTAAATACAGCCACCACTTGAAATGGCTTTTAGGGCAAGAAGATGGAGGGACTGTTCAAGAAATATTTGAGAATATAGGTGATTTTGCTGATAATGGATCACGAATTTTAGAGTTAAGAGTGGTAGAGTTTTAGGAATCGCGAAGAGTGAGAGAAGGGACACAGTAGGGGATATGCCAACCTTTATGGGGATTAGGATGTGGGATATGAAGTGTCAGGGAAGAACCTCAACCTCTTAGAGGAAGGCAGGAAGTAACAAAACTCCAAAGATAACTAGGCAAGGAGGGGGCTGGTTTGCACAATTCCTTGGTGGCTAAAAGCTGATAGGGAAACTTAATGGATCAGAGCAGACAGTTTCTTACTTACAGCACAGCAAACAGCAGGAGTACCAGCCTAATTGTGCCGATTCCCTTTGTCCTTAGGTCCCCCAGGATGACATAACAGGCCCAGATGGAGGCTATAGGGGCAGGTGCTTATGCCATGACTGAGAATTGCAGGGCCAAGGATTCAGCATATTTGTATACTGAGCCAGTCCCCCTCCCTTGGGGGCTGGGAGGGTACAGTTGAACAAACAGACAGTAGTCATACCCCCTTTACCTTGACCGACTTAGTTGCTCAAGTGACTATTGAAACTGCCCAGCGGGGCGCCTGGGTGGCTCAGTCGTTAAGCGTCTGCCTTCAGCTCAGGTCATGATCCCAGAGTCCTGGGATCGAGCCCCACATCAGGCTCCCTGCTCGGCGGGAAGCCTGCTTCTCCCTCTCGCACACCCCCTGCTTGTGTTCCTTCTCTCGCTGTGTGTCTCTCTCTGTCAAATAAATAAATAAAATATTAAAAAAAAAGAAAAAGAAACTGCCCAGCATCAGGGGATATTAAGTCTTGCAGTTTGGTTCCCTCTGCAGGGACATTCAGGGCCCACAGTAGACTGCCTCTTCCAACAGGAGGGATTACATGGGCTTTTTGAGACATAAACAGAGGTAAAGGACATCATGAGATTGGTTCTAATGGATTCAAGACAGACATTCAAGTCAACTGAATGTCACTGGGGACTAGGGAGTGGTGGATATCTGGGCATCACTTTTTCACCCTTGTTAATGGAGGCAAGGGAGTCTATGGATGTTGAGTTCTCAGTTCCACTTCATGTCTCTTCTTGTCTTCTGATGATGTAGGTAGAAGGCCTGAGGGAGAGGAAAGGTCACGGTCAGGTTCTCAAGTATTCAGATTCACTCTTGGCCCTGTTAGGGGAGGGGCAAATTTATACCAGATGCAGACTCCACTTTGACACCTGTTGAAGAAGTTGAGATTTCTCAGGAAACCAGGGGTTAGTCTGGGGATAGGGACTCCCTCTTTGACACCTGATGGGATAGAAGACCAGGGAGATGTGTGGTCTTAGTTGGGTTCATGGGCCAGTGCAGGGGCCTCTCTTCACTCTTGATGATGGGGTAAAAGAACTCAAGGAGACATTGTCTTAATTCCTATACACAGTTCACTCTGATCCCTGTTAGGGAAGGGCAAACCTGTTTCTTCTGTCTTTGCCTTTTCTTTTTCACTGTGATAAAGTATATATAACATAAAATGTACAGTTTTAACCATTTTTAAGTGTATGGTTCTGTGGCATTAAGTACATTTCACATTGTTGTACAACCATCACCACCAATCATCTCCAGAACTTTCTCATCTCCCCCAGCTGAAATTCTGTACCCATTAAACACGAACTCCTCATTCCACCCCCTACCCAGCTGCTGCCAACCACTGTTCTAATTTCTGTCTCTGTGAATTTGACTACTCCAGGTACCCCACGTTAGTGGGATCATACAATACTTGTCCTTTTGTGACTGGCTTATTTCACTTAGCATGATGTCCTCAAGGTTTATCTATGCTATAGCCTGTGACAGAATCTCCTTCCTTTTAAGGCTGAATAATATTCCATTGTATGTATATGCCACATTTTATTTATCCACTCATCCATCAAGGAACGCATGGGTAGTTTTTGACCTTTTCAGTTAAAAATTCTGTGGACGCCAGATGGCCCCTTTTCCCCCTTGATGGGGATAAAAAGTCCATACAATTTGATCATAATCATAACTCATAATCCTTGGTACATATGTACCCACTAACATTGGTCCATGTATGGTCTTATCTATTATTTATTTGTTTATTTGTTATTTACATAATGACCTTACTGCCTAACTTAAAAAGTGGAACTTTGCCAGTAATTTACACCTATTTGCTTCTTCCTTGTCCTCTTCCCTTGCTCACTTTCATTTTACTTTTTCTCACACTGTTTATGTATGAAAAAATATATCGATCATGACACTATTTGTCAAAAGCAATAGGACTTTATAACACAAACAGTGCATCTTAACGTATGCAAACTTAAAAAAATCAACTAGAAGGACAGAAGATCCTAGAATGGAATGTAGGTTGTGACAAAAGAATCTAAGTGTATTATAAATGACATAATTTCACAGAAGGGAATGGGGAAAGAGAGGTGTTGACTTAAGAAACTTTGGGGACTCTACACCATAAGATGAAAGACAAAAGGAACTATATGTATGCTTTGCCCTCTAGTTGGTGAAGTTGTTTACCTTAGAGGTATGGGTTAACAATTCTAAAACTACCATACAAGTATACTGGGAATGAACAAAGAAGTATGTGGATGGCAGATGGTGGGAGCCAGGTTTCTCACTGTTGGAGTGAGAGGTTATGGAGAAGGAAGGGGAGCAAACTAGAATGAACCATATGGCACTGGGTTATAGTGGGAGATATCAGAGTGAACTCATGTTTAGCTCAATAGATACCAATAGCTACGTGGAGAGATAAGGATACTCCTTGTGTATACACATTAGTACAGGTATGTTTATTTCCTAGCTCTGTCCTTTGAGAGGCCTACAGGCAGGGACACTCAGTAGCAGCAATGAGGACACCCAGCATACTTGACTGTCTTATATAGTCTCTTCCCTTCGTGATATTATGTTTCAGGCATCATAAAATTCACATTTTTCCATGAAAAAATATGTTTTCTTGTTTTGTTCTCCGTCTTCAGTATTAGAGGCTTTTCTCAGATATCTGATAATTTTGGCTGTCCACACTGCTCTTGGTAAAGAGTGGGGGACTAAAGAGCTGTTGAAATTTCTGAGCACATATGTGGGGCTTGTTCACTTTGAGCTTCACAGAAAGGATGATCTGCGTTGGTCACTTGCTGGGATGCCCCAGAGAAATCTCTTTCAGTTGCCTGCCTTGACAGTAAAGGGAGCCAAGTGGGAGAAAGGGTTAGAAGGTCTGTGCATTTAGCATTCAGTATATGAATAGTCACTCAATCCTCCTGTTTCACTGTGCCTGTCATCCTCTATGAGATACCACTTCACATCTATTAGAATAATTATCAAAAGAAAGAAGAAAGAAAGAGAAAGAAAGAAAAAGAAAGAAAGAAGAGAGGGAGGGAGGACAGAAGGAAGGAAGGAAGGAAGGAAGGAAAGAGAGAAGGAAGGGATGAAGGAAGGAAGGAAAGAAGGAAGGAGGGAAGGGAGGAAGGGAGGGAGGGAGGATCAGAGCTGAAATTCAAATCCAGGTCTCCTGACTCTCAATGATATAGTCTGTCTATTATAATTGTCTATATCACATATTCGTAAATTAAACTTTATCAGCTAATTAACACCTTAGATAAAATATTTTAGCAAGCAGCTATCCAATGTGACACCTTTCTGAGAATCAGGTCCTTACCTACATAACATAGTAGCCTTTCCATGAAGAAAGAGATCCCCAGCAGGGATCACTGCTAGCAAAGCAGAGCGGGGGGCTGTCACCCGTTCTCATTCATTCTAGCTGGGGAAGCAAGGAAAGCTTTACAGAGGAAGGGCTATTAGAACCGAGCAAAGCTTTAAGGAGAAGTAAGATTTCCTTGGCTAAAGGATGGGGGGAAAGGACAGTCAAGGTAGAAGACAGCCAGAGCAAAGGCATGGGAAATGAGTGGTGGGGTCTGCCTGAGACATGGCTGGTCAATGGAGTGGCTGGAACAGATGGAGTGTGAACTGGGGGGGTTTGAGGGGTGGGAGATGACGCTGGAGAGGTAGTTCAAGACCTAAAAAGGAGGGGTGCCTGGGTGGCTCAGTCGTTGGGCATCTGCCTTCGGCTCAGGTCATGATCCCAGGGTTCTGGGATCGAGCCCCGCATCAGGCTCCCTGCTTGGCGGGAAGCCTGCTTCTCCCTCTCCCACTCCCCCTGCTTGTGTTCCCTCTCTCGCTGTGTCTCTCTCTGTCAAATAAATAAAATCTTAAAAAAAAAAAAAAAAGACCTAAAAAGGAGCAGAGAACAAAAGCCACAATAAGGAAACTAGACTTTAAGAGGAAAAGAGAGCAAGTCACTGCAGCGTAGACTTAGAGCTCAGGAGCCCCAAGAGTTTACAGCAGAGGGAAAGGACAATGATCATGGGCTGAATACCTGGCACCAGGGCATTTAGGGGCTTAGGGAAGGGAAGAGAGAAAGATAGGGAGGAAGGAGAAAGATCTTTCCTGGCCTATACTTAGCCAGGGACATTATAAGGAGGGGCCAGAGGCAGGTGTTAGATAATTACAGAGTTCAGTGAACTGTAAGAAGTGTAGCTCGGATGTGGAATCAAGAGACCTTAGTGAAAAAAAACTGGTGTTGGGGGGTATTATAGAGGCTGGGGGGCAGTGTTAGGGAGGCCCATTCTTCAACAATAAAAGCCAAGACAAAAGTCTTTGAGGTCCCCAAAACCATCATAGAGGCAGTCAAACTCATCATCCAAGCACTGCTTCCATACAAACTATGAAATTCACCTTTGTCACTTTCTCATCCATGTTAGTTTCCTTATCTCTTGTCAGCTTTCTTTTGGTGGTTTTGCTGTCAAATCTGCAAATTGGAAAGGTCTTGGGGCTTGTCTTGGGAAGTGACTGGGAAGGGAAGTTGGGCTGACTATGTCCACCTTCAGAGTCAGGGGAGAGGAATAAACCCGAAGAGAGAGTGACCAGTGGTGGGTCAAGTTCCACATGCAAAAGCACATTTTTTAAAAGATTTATTTATTTATTTTAGAGAGAAAGAGAGTGAGAGCGGCAGGAAGGGGCAGAGGAAAAGAGAGACTCTCAAGCAGACTCCCCGCTGAGTGCGGAGCCTGACACAGGGCTCGATCCAACAACCCTGAGATCATGACCTGAGCCATAATCAAGAGTTGGTCATTTAACCAACTGAGCCACCCAGGCGCCCACAAAAACACATTTTAGAAAGCATTGCTTCGGGTTGATGCAGGGAGGTGCAGATTTCAACAAAACACGAACAACCTCAAATCGCCACCAGCCTGGGCTGAGCCACCATCATCTCTTACCTGGGCCACTGCAATAAGCCCCCGACTGGTCTCTCTCTGCTCCCACTCTGGCTCTCCCTGTGCTGACAACTCTCAGCCCAGAAGCTTGAGAAATCCTTTTAAAATTAAAGTAGGTGCATACTTCTCAAAACCCTACAATGATTCCCCATTGTCCTCAGGATGTCACTCAAGGTCCTGCCCCTGGTCTACAAGGGCCTTCATATTCTAGCTCCATCACTTCTCCCTGTTTCCAACCAGGCCTCCCATACTCACTCTACCCTAGCCCCCCTGGCCTCCTTGCTGCTCCTCAGGTATGCAGGCCTACACCCCCCTCAGGGCCTTGTCCATTGATATTCCCTCTGCCTGGAATGTTCTTCTACCAGAGACCTACACAGATAACCCACTCCCTTTAAGTCTTTTCTCGGTGTTGTCTTCTCAAATGACGCTTTCCCTGAGCAAACGGAACTCATACTACTCCACCAGCCCACCACTCCCAGCCCTGCCCACCACTTTACAGCTCTTTTGTATTTCTGTAGTACGCATCTCTGAACACACCATGTCCTTGACTTCGTTTTGATTATGATGATATTTAACGTTTATTACCTCTCCCCACTAGAATGTAAGCTTCAAAAGAGTGGGGATCCTTGTAGCCCAAGGCCCTAGAGAGTGACTGGCACATGGAAGCATTCACTAAGCCTTTGTGAAAGAATGGAGTGGATGAAAAGGTATGGATTCTTGGCTTTGTGCTCACCTAGAAGATCTCCAGGAGTGGCATACAAAGCTCTGACCTTGGTCCCTGAGCTGTTTTGTTCTTTTGGTTGAAGAAATACAAAGTATGGGACACCTGGGTGGCTCAGTCAGTTAAGTGTCTGCCTTTGGCTCATTTCATGATCCCAGGGTTCTGGGATCGAGCCCCACATGGGGCTCCTTGCTCAGTGGGGAGCCTACTTCTCCCTCTGCCACTCCCCCCCACTCATGCGCACTCTCTCTCTCTGACAAATAAAATCTTAAAAAAAAAAAAGAGCTATTGGTGACCAGAGCTAGCCAATAATGTAATGTACTGCCTGAGAAGAAGTAAGTTCCCTGTCAAGTGGTCACTTACATCAGAATTTGAGTAAATATCTGTATGTAAGCAGTGCCATAAATAGGTTTCTATGTGACTTCTAACCAAAGATTCTCTCCAACTCTAAAGTTCCCTGATTAACAAGTCAGAAAACAACAGATGTTGGCAAGGATGCAGAGAAAGGGGAACCCTCCTACACTGTTGGTGGGAATGCAAGCTGGTGCAGCCACTCTGGAAAACAGTATGGAGGTTCCTCAAAAAGTTGAAAATAGAGCTACCCTACGACCCAGCAATTGCACTACTGGGTATTTACCCCAAAGAAACATATGTAGTAATCCGAAGGGGCACATACACCCCAATGTTTATAGCAGCAATGTCCACAATAGCCAAACTATGGAAAGAGCCTAGATGTCCATCAACAGATGAATGGATAAAGAAGACGTGGTATATATATATATGTGTATATATATATACATATATATATACATTGGAATATTATGCAGCCATCAAAAAATGAAATCTTGCCATTTGTAACGACGTGGATGGAACTAGAGGGTATTATGCTAAGCGAAGTAAGTCAATCAGAGAAAGACAATTATCATATGATCTCACTGATATGTGCAATTTGAGAAACAATGCAGAGGATCATAGGGGAAGGGAGGGAAAAATGGAACAAGATGAAACCAGAGAGGGAGACAAACCATAAGAGACTCTTAATCTCAGGAAACAAACTGAGCGTTGCTGGAGTGGTGGGGGGAGGGAGGGATGGGGTGGTTGGGTGATGGACATTGGGGAGGGTATGTGCTATGGTGAGCGCTGTGAATTGTGTAAGATTGATGAATCACAGAACTGTACCCCTGAAACAAATAATACATTACATGCTAATAATAAAAAAATAAAGTTCCCAGATAATGGCTGTGTTACTGCTCCTACTTAAGCCCCACCATTGCCTACCTAAGTAACCCACTTTCCTTGTTTCAAGCCTCTGCTGAGGTTAATCCCACTTTTTTTTTTTTTTTTACAGAGCGAGAGAGGGAACACAAGCAGGGGGAGTGGGAGAGGGAGAAGCAGGCTCCCCACTGAGCAGGGAGCCCGATGTGGGGCTTGATCCCAGGACCCTGGGACCATGACCCGAGCCGAAGGCAGACGCTTAACGACTGAGCCACCCAGGCGGCCCTTTTTTCAGTACTTTTGAAAAGCTCTTTCTCATCCCACACAGAGGCTGTGCCTATTCTGCTTCGGTAGTTTGAAGTTTAAATACCCACATTTGGAACTCAGAACTGGCTCTGGGTCCCAGGCCCACCACTTCTGGTGTGGCTTTTGGCAACTGACCTGACTTCTTTGAGCCTTAGTGTGTATCATCAAACGAAGAAGATGGTGATGAGGACATGTGTTTCAAGGACCCACATCATGTGGAAGTGCCCAGGACTGTGTCTACTCCTCAATCCTGTCACCCTTCTTCTGTATGGCTCTTTCCCTTCTCTCAGGGCCATACGAGGGAGCGCTTGCTTGCTTTTGAATTGTTTCACCTGTTTCATTTTGTCTTCGCTGCTAGATTGTTAGTCGTGAGCTCTGCAGGCAGGGGCTAAATGTTTAAAGTCTCTCACCTGTAGGGCTTGCCTGTCAAATAAAAGAGCTGGACCAAATAATCCTTTTAGTTACAAACACTATTGTTTCAATATGCCTTTTGTATCCCTGAGGCAGCTAACACAGTCTGACTGCATTTTGGTGTTTAATAACTATTTGTTAACTGAATACCTAAAAGCTTTTCATTAGTATTTTATAAAGATCAGCTACGATAATGTATATGAAAGAATTTTTAGGGGCGCCTAAGGCTCAGTCGGTAGACGGTGCGACTCTCGATCTCAGGGTTGTGGGCTCGAACCCCATGTTGGGAGTGGAGATTACTTAAAAATAAAATCTTTTTTAAAAAAAACTATTTTTAAAATTTGAAGTTGTCATTACATCTCTCTCTCTATATCCATACGTATACATGCATATATAATATATACTACTATAGTATTTATGTTGTTGGGCTAGTAATAGAAGTACTGGTACAACGAGTAGTGGTAATAAGACCATCCATGATTTGAGGCAATTCTAATTTATTCAGTAGTGCAAGGGTGAGACTGGTCTCATGTGACCTTGGGCCCAACTTATGCTTGTCCAGGGTGATCCCTCTGATATCAGAGAGGTCTCCTGTCATTGGGAAATGATTACTTACTAGTTTTACAACACCTGTGTACAGAACTCATGCTCTAGGTTAGACAATGTGAAGAAAGTAAAGCTGATTTGGCCATGATTCCAATCTGGCCAGGGCATCAGCTAATATGAGGTCATTGCCAAAATATTTTAGTCTTGAGAGATCTTAAGAAAGGGAGATTTTGCTCCTGCTGCTTCTTCTGCTTCAGGCCTTTAATTGTAGTACACCCTCTACTTCTTCCCTTTATCCTTCCTGCTTCACACCTGACAAGTCCTATTCATTCTTAAAGATTCAGTTCAGGTGTAGAATGCTCCCCCTCAACCCCCCCCCACACCTTACCATCACATAACTGAAGGCCTATTTATACTAGTCCTTTTGCACAGAACATCATGTTCAGCCATCAGGAAAATACAAGGGCATACTGAAAGGCAAAAAAACACAGTTTGAAGAGACTGAGCAAGCATCAGTCCAGACATTGTATGGTGGAGTTATCAGACCGGGAATTTAAAACAACTATTCTTAATATGCTAAGGGCTCAAATGGATAAAATAAACAGTGTGCGAGAATAGATAGGTAATGTAAGCAGAGAGATGGAAATCCTAAGAAAGAATCAAAAAGAAATACTAAAGGTCAAAAACACTTTAACAAAACTGAAGACTGCTTTTGATGGGCTTTAATAGACTGGACACAGCCCAGGAAAGAATCTCTGAGCTTGGGGCAGTTAAGCATCTGCCTTTGGCTCAGATAATGATCTCAGGGTCCTGGGATCAAGCTCCACATCCGGCTCCCCGCCCCTCTGCCTGCCACTCCCCCTGCTTGTGCTCTCTCTCTCTCTGTCAAATAAATAAATAAAATCTAAAAAAAAAAAGAACTTAGATCTTTAAATAAATAAATAAAAATAAAAACTAAAAAAAATAGTCTTTTACAAAAAAGATTCAGTTCAGGGATCATTTCCCCCGAAGCCTTTTCTGACCACCACACCTCCAGGGTGGGCTTTTCATATCTCAGAGTATTCAATGCTCTCCTCTACCATTGCATACTATATGAGAATCACTTGTCTTTATGTCTATATCTATGACTACACTGTGTTCCTTAAGGGGAGGATGTTATGGGGCGCCTGGGTGGCTCAGTCGTTAAGTGTCTGCCTTCAGCTCAGGTCATGATCCCGGGGTCCTGGGATCGAGCCCCACATCAGGCTCCCTGCTCAGCGGAAAGCCTTTTTCTCCCTCTTTCCCACTTGTGTTCCTTCTCTCGCTGTGTCTCTGTCAAATAAATAAATAAAATCTTTAAAAAAAAAAAAAGTGGGGGGAGGATGTTACCCTGCTCATCTTTTCTCCCCATGGATTAGCAGTGTGCCTGGCACAGAGTAAGGATTCAGTAAGTATCTACTGAAGTGAAGAGAAATGTAATGTCTATGACTTGGACGTTGCCTTTAAGAATATGCAGCTTTTACAGCATATGAGAAGGTGCAGGAAACTGTCTGCCAGAATGAAGATGAACTCTGCCCGGTTAACTCCTGAGTTTCAGCTTCCCACTGCGTTGCCAGACTTTTAGGATTCCTGTTGCTGAGTCCTATTCCCGATTTTAATTCCAGCCTCTGCCCACTCAGCTTTTATGGTCTTCTTTCCTGAGGCCTGAAAATCGACCTTGACTTCATTCATCCACCAGTTACCAAAAAATATTCATTATGCCAGGCACTTCCTGGAACTGGGGTTACAAAGAGAAATGAGACAGGGCTCCTGCCTAGAATGCATATTGAATTAGGGAAGGAGGCTTGTAAACAAAGGGTTCAAAGAAGGAGATGCACACTACAGTAGAAACATCCATGTTTTCTTGGCTTCAGAATTCAGGGTTTTATCTTGAGAGCCTGAAAATCCATGATATAAGGATTTGTAATTTTAATAAGGTGGAAATTTGAATGAAAGTCTCTTCAAGGTTGGTGGGCAATGAAAACAAAGCATTTAGCCAGAAAGCAAGGCCCAGATGCCTAGATAGGGTGTGAATTTCAGCCTGGCATTTGGGTTCTTTACTCCTCCTCAAGCATATTGTTACAGTCACAACAGAGATCAAGTGATTGCTTTAAAGTTTCAAGAACATTTCATCAGAAAATTATATGCTATTATACGGTTCTCAAAAATAGAGTTCTCAAAGACAAAATTTTCTCATAAATGTCAAGGATATATTATATATACTTAAGGATAAATTTATCAAATATGTAAACCTACAAAATATTGCTGAGAGAAATTTAAGAAGATCTAAAATAATAGCACAGTAAACAGTAATCATCAATCAGGGGCACCTGGCTGGCTTAGTCAGTTAAGCATCTGACTCTTGGTTTTGGCTCATGATCTCAGGGTCGTGAGATCAAGCCCCACGTCAAGCCCTGAGTTGAGCCCCCAGTTGGGCTCCAGGTTCAGTAGGGAGTTTGCTTCAGAGTCTCTCTCTCCCCTCTGCCTCTCCCCCCGCCACTCCCGTGCACACTCTCTCTCTCAAATAAATAAGTCTTTAAAAATAAAATAAAATCTTTTTTTAATTACTTTAAAAGATTTTATTTATTTGACAGACAGAGAGAGAGAGAACAAGCAGGGGGAGGGGCAGAGAGAGAGGGAGAAGCAGGGTCCCTACTGTGCAGGGAGCCCGACGTGGGACTCAATCCCGGGACTCTGGGATCATGACTTGAGCCGAAGGCAGATGCTTAACCGACTGAGCCACCCAGATGCCCCTAAAATAAAATCTTTAAAAAAAACTTCATCAATCAGAAGACTCAACATTGTAAAGGAGTCAATTCTCCCCAAACTGGTGTATAGATTCAATGCATCTCCATCAGAATTTCAAAAGGCCTCTAGTAGAATTTGATGAGCTCATTCTAAAATTTGTATGGATATGCAAAAGCCCTAGAACACTCAAAACAATTTTGAAAAAGAAGACAGCTGGAGGACTTAACACTATCTGATCTCAAAAGTTACTACATAGTTACAGTAATTAAGACGGTTTAGCATTGGTGTAAAGGTAGATACAGAGATGGATGGAAAAGAATATACAGTCTGAAACTGACCCACACTTATATAGTCAATTGTCTTTCAACAAAGGGGCCAAGATAATTCAGTAGAGAAAGGAAAAGTTTTTCAACAAACAGGGCCAGAACAATCCCACATCCATATGCAAAACAGTTTTGTCCTTCACACCACACACAAGAATCACCTTTAAAAGGATTACTATCTGAAATGCAAAAGCTAAAGTTATAAACACTTTTAGAAGAAATTCATTGTAACAGTAGGCAAAGATTTCTTAAATAGGACACAAAAGCACAAACCATAAATTTAAAAAAATGATAAATTATATTTTGTCAAAGTTAAAAATTTTGTTCTTTGAAAGATACCATTAAGAAAATGAAAACTCGGGCGCCTGGGTGGCTCAGTTAGTTAAGTGACTGCCTTCGGCTCAGGTCATGATCCTGGAGTCCCGGGATCGAGTCCTGCATCGGGCTCCCTGCTCAGTGGGGAGTCTGCTTCTCCCTCTCCCGCTCCTCCCTCTTGTGCTCTCTCTCTCTCTCTCTCTCATTCTCTCTCTCAAATAAATAAATAAAATCTTTAAAAAAAAGAAAAAAGAAAGAAAATGAAAACTCGGGGCTCCTGGGTGGCTCAGTTGTTAAGCACCTGCCTTCCGCTCAGGTCATGATCCCAGGGTTCTGGGATCGAGCCCCACATCGGGCTCCCTGCTCGGCGGAGAGCCTGCTTCTCCCTCTCCCACTCCCCCTGCTTGTGTACCTGCTCTTGCTATCTCTCTGTCAAATAAATAAATAAAATCTTAAAAAAAAAAAGAAAACTCGTGGCACCTGGGTGGCTCAGTGGGTTAAGCATCTGCCTTTGGCTCAGGTCATGATCTCAGGGTCCTGGGATGGAGCTCCCTGTCAGCAGGGAGTCTGCTTCTCCCTCTCCCTCTGCCCTTCCCCCCTGCTTGTGTGTGTGCTTTCTCTCTCTCTCAAATAAATAAAATCTTAAAAAAAAAAAAGAAAATGAAAACTCTACACTTGTCTTGATGAACACTGAGTTATGTATGGAATTGTTGAATCACTATATTGTACACCTGAAATGAATATAACACTGTATATTAACTATACTGGAATTAAAATAAAATAATAATAATAAAAAAGAAAACTCAAGATATAGATTGGGAGAAAAATGTTTGAAATACATATATTTGACAAAGGCTTTATAGTCAGAATATAAAAGAACTTTCACAACTCAGTAATAAGACAACCCAATTTTTGGGCACCTGGGTGGTTCAGTCGTTAGGTGTCTGCCTTCGGCTCTGGTCATGATCTCAGGGTCCTGGGATCGAGTCCCGCATCGGGCTCCCCGCTCCGTGGGAAGCCTGCTTCTCCCTCTCCCACTCCCCCTGCTTGTGTTCCTGCTTTTGCTATCTCTCTCTGTCTCTCTCTGTCAAATAAATAAAATCTTAAAAAAAAAAAGACAACCCAATTTTTTTAATGAGCGAAAGAGTTGAACAAGCACTTGGCAAAAGAAAATATATAAATGGCTAAAAAGAATATGAAAAGATGTTTAGTATTATTAATAATCAGGGAAATGCAAATTAAAATCAGTGAGATATCACTACCTACCCATTAGAATGGTTAACATTAAAAAGATTGACAATATCATGTGTTGTCAAGGATCCAGAGCAACTGGAACTCTCACATACTGCTTTGGGGAGTGTAAAATGATAAACCACTTTGAAAAGCAGTTGGGCAGTTAGAAATACAGTAAAAAATATACAGTATTGGGACCCCTGGGTGGCTCAGTTTATTATAATGGGAAACATGCACTTGGCAATATAAGTAGCAATTCTGTTCCTAGATGTTTATCAGAAAAAAGTGAAAACAAATACCTTCACAAAGACTTCTATATGAACTTTCATCTTAGTCTTATTCATAATTAGCAAAACTAGAAACAAACCAAATGTTCCTAACAGTTGACTGGATAAGCAAATTGTAGAATAGCCATACAACAAAATACTATTTGGCAATAAAAAGGAATACATACAACAAGGATGAATCTCAAAAATATGTTAAACAGAAGAAGCCAGAAACAAAAGAGTACCTACTGTCTGATTCCATTTCTATGAAATTGTCGAAAAGGCAAAAAACTAAAATAGCAGAAAACAAATCAATGTTTGGTCATGTTAAAACGACTCAGGCAACTTGAATAGGGTCCCATCCCACCTCCTAAACACAGGACAATATGGTTATCAATAAGCTTAATAATTGCAATGGAATAACACACATCAAATGTGTTTCAATTTCAATTCATGAGTTTGTAGTGATACAAAAACATAAACACACACGTTGCTTACAAAAATAAGACTATGACAAATTAACAATTGTCAGTGGTGGAAACAAAAATGCTGTTATAATACTGTTTTTTAAATATTTTTAAAATATTTTTTTTAATTTTTAAAAATATTTTATTTTTTAAACATTTTAAATATTTTTAAAATATTTTATTTATTTGTCAGAGAGAGAGAGAGCACACAAACTGGGGGGCGGTAGGCAGAAGGAGAAGCAGACTCCCCACTGAGCAGGGAGCCCCACAGGACACGGTACTCCATCCCAGGACCCCGGGATCATGACCTGAGCTGAAGACAGACATTTAACCAACTGAGCCACCTAGGGGTCCCAATACTGTATATTTTTTACTGTATTTCTAACATTTGGCCTGACCCCGGAGATTTTAAAATTAAGAAATATTTACTCAATGTATGGTTATTGAGGCAAATGAAAATGTGTTTATTTGTGAGGATGTAAGTGAACTTGTTTTCTTCGGTAAAAACATTTTTTAATGTTGTTTTAACAATATGCAACACTTTGAAACTCTTTTTATAAACCATCTGATCTTGGGTTCTACCCACAGAAATTCCCTGAATTCATACCACGTGTCCATTCGCAGGCCACATAGCTTTCCCTCCTTCTTTTCACGTCTGAAATGCCAGGTCCTCTGAAACCTCCCAGTTTCATTACTGTAAGTAATGAAATGCCAAGCAGTCTCCTAAATTCCAGGCCACTTGGGTAGTATTTTGACACTTCTCATTCTCAAAGTCCTAGGTTTACATTAGATCCCTTTTACTTTTGCCCGTTTGAGGACTCCAATCAGTCCACAGACATTTTGTCAGGATTTATATATTTTCTCCCTTTAGGGTAGCATTTAATCAATAGGGAAACCAGACTATAAAGTATCTGGATGGATTCATAAAACCCATCATCGTTAATGGAAAAACAACTTGAAGCACAAGCTCTCTGGATAGTTTTCCGTCAATTTGTGTCATAGTCAGAAAAGTTGTTTTTACCTATCACCAACTGGGACTGTATGGAAAACACCGACTCTGAATGGGACCCGGGGGGGAAGGGGATTTGTGTGTGGGAAGTGAGGAGGAGTGAGATAGGATGTGGATGCCCTCAGAATTATGTTCCTGAATGTAACTGGGAGGAGGGTAGAAATTGAGAGCTAGAAAGGACCTTAGCAATCATCTAGTCCATTCTTTTTATCTTACAGACTAAGAAACAAAGGCTTGAAGAAGTAAAATAGCAGTAGCCCGCAGACAACACCCCGGGACACCCTGAAGCCTAGTTCAGGGTCCTTTCCACTGTACCACCTGCTTATTTTTGAAAATGATCTATTTAGAAAGCTAAAACAGACAAATTCAGGAAAGAAGCTCTTGATAGATTTCAGGGTTCGATGACATTGAGATTTTGCCAAAACAATAAAAACTGCCCGAGCCATAAAGGTATTTAAATATTTGCAGAAGCTAGTTTAACTAGGTTTAGTATTTCCTAGGGGTACACCTCCCTTGTTTATGTTTCTTAATTAAAAAGTTGAAAACAAAAAAGTAGGGAGAGAGGCCATGGGTTCCACACAGGCACAAAATCAACCCTTGATCATTCATTCCTCATGCAGCAATATTTAACGTCTACTGTGATTGAGGCACCGTGCCAGGTGCTGGGAATCCAAAGAACACAGTCCCTGCTCCCTCGGAGCTTACACTATAGCAGTGAAGACAGAGTATTAAAGTAGTAATTACATTAAAGTGTGTTGAGTGTTACAATTGGGGAAATGCCAGATTCTGTGGATTTATCCCCTGAGAATAATTCAAGCTGTTTCTCTTCTGTTATCAACATATTTCTGGGCTGCCTCTTGAGTTCCCCAAACATGAATTCTTTTCAGTATAACACTTAAAACAACAAACATTTACTGAGCACTTACTGATGTGCCATACAGTGTCTGCAAGAAAATTCCAACGTAAATTAGCAATGTAAAAATCATTCTATACAAGGACAAAATTATTTTGGATTATACATGCCTGGTAAATGTAGTATCACTCGACAGCACAGGTGAGCTGAAAACCAATTTGATATATCTTGATTTTTATAGTATTCTTAACAGGTGTTCTCAGCAAAATTACCGCCGGCCCCCTTGCCCCCCATCATTTCAGAGCGCTGGAAGGCTCTACCTACTACCTGGCGTAGGTCTGAATGAAGTCTGTCCAGCCTTAAAGGGCCAGCTCAGGCGTGTGCTCTACCAAACGTCTCGCTGCCATAAGCCTGCGCACATCTTTCGCCCTCCCTGTCTACTCTTACAGGTCCCGCATTTATATAGCATTTGGCATGTACTCTTTTTAGTGTTGACTTTGTATATGTGTGTCTTCCCCTAAACTGGATGGATTGTTAAGGGCTGACTCGCCAGCCCCGTATGGTATCACCTTAAGAGGCGGTCCCCCCACACCCGTCCATTCATCACAGAAACAAATTCCACTCATAATGTGGCAGACTGTCTCATTAACTTTGGGGCCCTATTTCCCTCCCAGTTACAGCAATCTGGTTGATTCCACGGGGTAGAGAAAGAAGCCAGGTTGGCCGGGTGGGAGAGGAATGGCGTCAGTGTGAGGTCACGCCACATTGTCCCAAATGCCATCTCCACTCCGCGGCGACATTAACGCAGGATTGAGGGATGCAGCCGAAGGAAAGACAGTTTGCACCTCATGCAGACTACGTGCAAAAAGAGGGCAGGACAGAGAACAATGCGGGGAACCTCGCAGGGCGTGGCAGGGCACCTGAGCGCCAGCAGTGAGTGCCCGCAGATAGGGAAAGCGGGCAGCGGGGAGCCACGCGGAGGCCGCGCAGGATGAGGCGGGACTTCCGGAAGCCATTTGCTTGAGTGGCAGGGGAACCGGAAGTGGGGGCGCTGCCGCTGGTGCTGGGGCCCGAGGAGGGACGCGCCGGAGCGGGGCCGCCGGGACTGAGCGAGCGACAGACGCGCCACCCGCCGACGCCGCAGCCGCTTGGGGCCCGTACGGACCCTCTGCCTGAGTGAGTGCAGCCAGGGTCGCGGGGAACCGGAGGCTTAGAGGTGGGGGTCGGAAGGGCCTGCGATTTGTTATTGTGAGAGGCCCGCGCCCTCCCCTCCCCCACTGTCCGGCCCCCCCCCCCGCGCCCCCCCCCCCCCCCCGCCGACCCTCGGGGGGCCTCGCGCGCGCGCCTTCTCCGCGGCCCAGCGCTGCTTCCCCAGCTGCCCGTGCTGTCCCCGGCACTCCCCGACCGCTCGCCGCCCCCCTTAGAGCCTCCCGCCGGCACCCCACCCCCAAACCTGCCGACTCGGCTCCGCCGCTGGCCGCCGTCTCCACCCGCCTTTCCCAGGGGAGGGGTGCAGGGGGACTACGGTGGCGGGGCGGCCGCTCCTCCCCGGCCCACCCCCTGGAGCAGGCCTCTCGGCACCCTAGCTCGCGGTGGCCGGCGGTTCGCCGCCGCCAGCCCCGTTTGTAGCAACTCTTCTGCCTTCGGTCTCAGCTGTTGCCTCTTCCCTCCATCCCCGCGCCCGAACCCCTGACCCTCCCTCCCCTTTCCCCCGTCGGAGAGGCCTTTAACCCGGGCTCAGGCCCGTTACTCGGTGGCTTGTTGACCGAGCACTTTTTCCTCCCCCTTTTGTTGAAAAATTTCAACTCTTTAGAAACTTCTCCGTTTCCCCTAATGTATTCAAAAACCCGCAGACTGTCAGGGCTCCGAGGGGATTATTTCTTAGAGGGCCATGTTGCCCAGCACCTCATTTTAGATCTAGATGAGGCCCAGCAAGGTTGGTGATTTGCCCAAGGTCAGCCAGCTGCTTAAAGAGGCCAATGGACAGATTTTCTCTGGTGCTTTTCACTTGGTCCATCCATGTCCGTTTACAGGAGCGAGACCTTCTGGCCTGCAGGTTTGCGATATACCCGTTGCATGGTGACTCACTGTTCTGCTTCCCATAGCTCTCAAGACAGCGTTGCTTTCCATGATTTACGCACGGACCTTAAGAAAAGCAAGCACTTCAATCTCTGGCCTCTTTTTTAGAGTGTGTCTGCAGAGAAAGGGAAGATCATCTGCACCCACTCTAGGATCTCATTTTGTACAGTTTTAAATTGGGGCGAGGGGGATAAAGGTATGGAGAAAGAAGAAGGAAAAAATACAGAGTGTTGTCTCTCCTGAGCGTTTGAATACGGCTTTGCCTTGGATAAGCCTGTGTCTTTAGATTCTCTCCTGGGCACATTGTTCTGATATAAAGGTTGCCTCCTTGTGGGGGAGCAGGGGAGGAGTAGGAAATCATTGTGCTTTAATTTGTTGGCTTGGGCGGGCATTTGATAATAAATTATGGATGTGCTGGAACCCTGGGACCCACCCGCCAGCCCACTGAGGCAGGGTCTTCTGGATGAGGCTTTTCTTCCCTTTCAGAATATTGCTGCCAACTCCCTCTGAAGCAAAATGAAGAGGCTTAGGTCAGAGTGGACACATTCTAAATCCTTTAATTCTTGGTGCAACTTTTCTCCTCCCTCTGTTTCCTGGTTAAACTAAAGATCCAGCTGAGCTTGAGAATTTATATTTCTTTGTTGTTGGAACTGGTTTCTGATTAAACATGCTACACCAGCTACACCACATACTGGTATAAGTATCTGGAAATTCTGGTGTTCACTGTCATAGTCCAAGTTAAGGTAGAAAGAAGATAGAAAATGCAGGAAAATTGGGAAATGCTGTGCAAGTTGCTTACTCCTCATTTTCCCAAAGAATTTACATTTTAATGGACAATCAGAGATTCCCTGGAGTAGTCTCTCCTGGTAAATTAACCAAACTTTTGTTCTTCAGACCTTTATCTCCGTTCTCCTTGGTTTCTCTAACTGAACCTGCTGTTTGTGATCAGAAGTTAGTGACTTAAAATAATCCCCCCCAAAGGGATTATTATGAATCAGGAAGGTGAAATGGGAGTCAGAATCCACCTCCCTATTGGTACTTTTTTTATTATGTTACTGATTACGGCTTCACTATTCCGAATACTGCTGTGTATGGTATTGCTCTGAGGCAGGAAACCCAAAATCATTCAGGTTTTTGTGTCCTATCACAGGCTGTACTCTGGATAGCTCCTGATTCATTCTTCATTTCTCTTACAAAGAATTCAACAGCTTATTTTATTTGACTCCCAAATTATTTGAATCTTCTAAATGCATAGATCCCTAGATTGTACATTTCTAGCTTCGTTCTTAGGAGGTTGCATGGGTTTGTGGCTCACTTTTTCTTTACCTGCCCTTTAAGGATGTTATCAATCCATAGCCATCAGTAAAACTGAAAGCTACTTTGTATTGTGAGAATTTGATTTAGCAAAACAATACAAAATCCCAAGTGTCTGAAGGCACAAAGAAATTTTTGCTCAGGTACTTTGCCTTTGTTGAGGAGGAAGGATGACCTTGTATTCATAGTTACGGAAAGAAAAAAAAAAAGACTAGCTAATTGGGAATATTTTGCAATCTTCTCTCAATTCTACCTGCCTGGTAGCCTTAGATAAGTGACATTTTTTCCCTCGGTTTCTCTGTCCCTATTTCTTCATTTTGTCCATGAAGAAATTTAGTACCAAGATGAAAGTGTTTTGCTCAGGGTATCAGGATGCCATTAAATTTGGTTAGTAATAATAAGGTAGATAGATGAATCAGATTAGTAAATGAGAATTTATCGTGGCTTTTCTATATCGAGCCTGACACCCTTTGCTCAAGAATGATAGGCTTTAGAGGTATAGCAGCCTGAGTTCCAATTTCAGCTCTCCCCATCATGGAGCAGGTTCTTTAAATCTCACTGAGCTTCAGTTTTATTTAAATAACAAAGCGCCTAGCACAGTGTCTTGTAAATAGTAAGTTCTTAATTTTAATTGTGATTATTATTTTACAACAGTTATTTACCTGTTGGAGGAACTCTGAAAATCCATGTTAGTAAATTGAATCCTAGATCTAGAAAGATTTTATAGCTTAAATAGACCATTGGTCTTGAAAGTAGAGTATGTGCACTCCCTGGGGATTGCAGAAGATGAACCATTGGAATACAGGAAACAATTCAGAACTTCTTACATTTATTTTTTATGTAAAAGGAAAAAGTAAACTTTACTAATATTTAATATATAGATTAACAGTAACTTATACATTTAATTTATAAGTAAATATATAATAGGACACATTTCTTTTTTTTTTTTTAAAGATTTTATTTATTTATTTATTTGACAGAGAGAGAGAGAGTGAGAGCAGGAACACAAGCAGGGGGAGTGGGAGAGGGAGAAGTAGGCTTCCCACCGAGCAGGGAACCCGATGCGGGGCTCGATCCCAGGATCCTGGGATCATGACCTGAGCCGAAGGCAGACGCTTAACGACTGAGCCACCCAGGCGCCCCAATAGGACACATTTCAAAAAGATTCTAGAACATTAAAGATGTTTGGGCACCACAAATCTGGACCAATCTTTACTCATATGCTTTAGTTCACTTTATGCTTTCTTGTTAGGGATTCAGCTTGCCTCTTTTTGAATCTCCATTGGAGGAATCTACTGTGAGAGACAGGCCATGTCATTTTGTAGTCATACTTGTTAGAAATTTGTCTAACTGTACATTCTATCCACTGGCCTTACCTTCCTATTTGGGGACATGCAAAATAAGGGTAATATCTCCTCCTAGTAATCATCAAATAGTTTGGCAGTTATTTATGTCCTGTTTTCCTCTTCCCTAACCAGTTTTTCTACAGATTATAAACATACCTCTTTCATTCAACTGTTTCTAATAGGACAGGCTTTCTCTTACCAGCTTGGCTCCTTTCCTCTAGACACCCTCCAGTTTGTCAAAATTCTTTAAGCTTTTCAAGATCCGAATATGGAATCCCAAGAACTGAAATGAAGTTGAAGTGCCTGCATTTTGTCTTTTAAGTGGTGAGGGATATATTTGAATACGTGTTATTATGAAGGTACCTTATATTCGCAGTTTGTCACCCTTGTTCTTTAAACAATCCCCAGGAACAATAGTTTAATTATATAATCATATAGTGAGAGTGGGACAGATTTTTCTTCTCTGTTTCAGTAGTGGTCTCTCAGTTAATTTTGTGTCAGTTAACTTTTACCTCAAAAATACCTAACATGTTAAGTGTCTCTCCATGTAGGAAAACAAATGACAACAAACTAATGAAATAGTTGGGTTTTTAAAAATTAAGGGGTGTCTGGGCGGCTCAGTGGGTTGAGCGTCCAGCTCTTGGTTTCAGCTCAGGTCATGATCTCAGGGTCCTGGGATCCAGCCCGAGTTGGGTTCCCTGCTCAGCCTGGAGTCTGCTTGAGATTCTCTCCCCCTCCCCCCCCTCAAATAAATAAATAAATCTTAAAAAAAAAAAAAAGATTCTGGGACCTGGGTGGCTCAGTTGGTTAAGTGTCTGCCTTCGGCTCAGGTCATGGTCCCAGGTTCTGGGATCCCCACTTGGCAGAAGGCCTGCTTCTCCCTCTCCCTCTCCCTGTCACTCCCTCTGCTTGTACCCTTTCTCTTTGTCAAATAAATAAATAAAATCTTTTAAAAATAAAATTAATTAAAAAATTAAAAAATTTCTCTCTCCTCCTTTCCCTCTGCCGCTCCCCCCTTTTAAAAAAAGGTAAAGAAGAAAATCTATTTAAAAATTTAGGAAATAGTCTTTTGAATTAGTGGAAAGTGAAGCTGTTTGTTGCTGTACTTCTTTACATTATATATGTAATTTTGAAATCCATAAGGTGGGAAAACTTGGTTGCCCCTTGTCTGTCTTAAGGCTAATAACAGCTGTATGATCGGCAGGAAAGAAAGCTATTTTTATTTTTTTTATTTTTTATTTTTTATTTTTTATTTTATTTATTTATTTGACAGAGACACAGCGAGAGAGGGAACACAAGCAGGGGGAGTGGGAGAGGGAGAAGCAGGCTTCCCGCGGAGCAGGGAGCCCGATGCGGGGCTCGATCCCAGGACCCTGGGATCATGACCAGAGCCAAAGGCAGACGCTTAACGACTGAGCCACCCAGGCGCCCCAAGAAAGCTATTTTTAAAATTAAAACTACTATTAAGCACCATGTCAGATTTAACCTGAATAGCCAGACTTCAATCTAGAATTGAATTTAGACCCAAAGAAACTTTTGTATGGAACGTATAGAATGTTTTACTAGTTTAAAAACAAAAGCAGGGCCCCTGGGTGGCCCAGTCGGTTAAGGGTCCGACTCTTGGTTTCCGCTCAGGTCATGATCTCAGGGTCATGAGATCGATCCCCAAGTGGGCTCTGAGCTCAGCGAGGACTCTGCTCAACTTTCTCCCTCTTCCTACATGTGCGCGCACTCTCTCTCTCTCTGAAATAAATCTTTAAAAAAAAAACACCTAAAATTAAATGTTTTGTTTTTGTTTTGTTTTTTTTAAGATTTATTTATTTGAGAGAGAGAGACAGAGATAGTGAGAGAGAGCACCAGAGGGGAGGAGAGGGAGAAGCTCTATCCCAGGGCTCTGTCCCAGGACCCGGGGATCATGACCTGAGCCAAAGGCAGACCCTTAACCAACTGAGCCACCCAGGTGCCCCCAAAATAAAGGTGTCTATGTGACTGTTTGTCTTAATCTCCTTTAATCATTTTTTTTCTTTTTCCTTTTTTAAAGATTTTATTTATTTATTTGACAGAGACAGAGACAGTGAGAGAGGGAACACAAGCAGGGGGAGTGGGGGAGGGAGAAGCAGGCTTCCCATGGAGCAGGGAGCCCAGTGCGGGGCTCGATCCTAAGACCCTGGGACCATGACCTGAGCTGAAGGCAGACGCTTAACCAACTGAGCCACCCAGGCGCCCCTTTTCTTTGTCCTTTATGAATCTTTTAATTTTCCCATACTTTTCTCAGGCAGTGAAGCCTCAACCAGATACCATAATTTGATTGGAGCTATACAGATTCATCTTGCAGTTCTTCCCAATTCTTGTATTTTACATTGATGTTTTTAGCTCCAGGTAGTTTATGCTTTTTGGGTGAAACGGTTAGGTATAAGGCCTCGGGGCGCCTGGGTGGCTCAGTTGTTAAGGATCTGCCTTCAGCTCAGGTCATGATCCCAGGGTCCTGGGATCGAGCCCCGCATCACATCGGGCTCCCTGCTCGGTGGGAAGCCTGCTTCTCCCTCTCCCACTCCCCCTGCTTGTGTTCCCTCTCCCTGTGTCTCTCTCTCTCAAATAAATAAAATCTTAAAAAAAAAAAAAAGATACAAGGCCTCTTTAGGGAGTCAGCATGAACTGCTTTGTGAATTAGTGGGCCAGATGTGACATTACTGGGGTCAAGCAAACCTAATTTCCTCCGCTTACTGCACAAAGTACCTAAATTATCTGATCCTCGTTTTTTTCGTTTTGCAAGGATTGGAAGTGGTATGTATAAAAAACATGGCATATGTAGTCCTTCATAGATAGCTATTATTTTCTGATAGTTGCAAATTTTAGTAATCTAAATAAATATATACAGATTGTCCCTGACTTAATGGTTCTACTTATGATATTTTGACTTTACAATGGTGTAAATGCCGTATGCATTCAGTAGAAACCGTACTTCCAGTTTCGAAGTTTGATTTTTTGTGTGTGTATGTGAATAAAGTTTATTGAAGATACGGAAAAAGCTCTCAAGAGTGAGGGGGTCCCCACAGGGTTGCGTACAAGGGCCTTTAAGGTTGGTCTTTTGTAGAAAGCTAACCAGGGAACCTAAATCCTTTAAACATCTCTATTTATAACACCTTCGATGGCTTACTTCGTTTTTAGGGGCTAGTTATTCTTTGTTGGTCACAGGTGATTATCATAAAGACACCGGACCCACCCCACACACCTAGGGCAGGGTGGTTCCCCACCCCACACGACCCACCCCACACGCGCAGGGCAGGGTTCGAAGTTTGATCTTTTCCTGGGCTAGTGACATGCGACAGGATCCTCTGGTGATGCTGGGCAGTGGCAATGAGCCGAAGCTCCCAGTCAGCCACATGACCATGAGGTCAGCATCCGATACAGGGACAACCATCTGTTTACCACATCCAGTACAGTATTCAGTAAGTTACAGGAGATACTCAGTACTCTGTTGTAAAATAGGTTTTGTGTTAGATGATGTTGCCCAACTGTAGGCTAATAGAAGTGTTTTGAGCACATTTCAGGTAAGCTAGGTCATGCTATTTGGTAGATTAGGTGTATTAAATGCATTTTTGACTTGGGATTTTTCTTTTTTTTTAGATTTATTTATTTATATTATAGAGAGTGAGAGCATGCGAGCGGGGAGAGGGGCAGAGGGAGAGGGCGAGAATCTCGAGCAGACTCCCTGCTGAGCCTGGAGCCCACACAGGGCTCAGTCTCATGACCCTGAGATCATGACCTGAGCTGAAATCAAGAGTCGGGACTGAGCCATCCAGGTTCCTGCACTTAGGATATTTTCAACTGACGATGGGTTTATCCAGATGTAATCCTATTATAAGTTGAGGAAGGTCTGTACACAGGGTGTGGATGATGTTTTACATTTCGAGTTAGATACGGGTTTAACCCTAAGCCTAATTTTCTTAGACCTAGTGTCATTTAGAGTGGAACTAATTGGTTTGCAAAGTTAGTGTTAAAACATTGGTTTGCTTCTATAATGTATTTTTCATGAATGAAGGTATATTTTCACATTTAGAGCTTTGTTACTTTCTCATGCTCAAAAATTACTGCTTTGCCAATCTAGTGTGTTTTGTTTACTCAGTAAATACTTATTGAATGAATAGAACTCAGTCCTCTTCTAGAGAAAGCTTAGCTGAATTTGATGATAGCAAGGGAAAGAAAAAGAGAATGGTCCTCTTTTCTTTAAGCCACAAAACCCCAGATTTTCCTATTTTTCATCATTCTTTGTATATGCCAAGTGATTTCTCGAGCCTGATGTCTCTAGTATGTATTCTCCAGAGTTGACTGAAAACAGTCTGGTGTCTTTGTCTTTATAGGTTAGCATTTCTAGGTTTTCTGAATTTCGCTTACGCCTTCTCCACTATCAGATGCCGTGTTTGAACTCATCATTAATAACATTTTCTTGGTGGATACCTATCAAAAATAAAATACCTAGTAAACATTTGTCAAAAACCAGTGCCAAAGCCTATGACTAGTTTTGTCACAATCTGTAGTAGTTATTTGTGTGATATTTAGTAACCAGTGGATTCTAATCAGGCTATAGCAATTCTCCAGCGTCTAACTGGAGCAGCCTAAAAGCCTCTAATGCAGGTTTCATTGAACTCTTAAGTGTCTGATCCCTTATGTCATTTGGTGCTTGCACTAACATGTAATCATGAAAAATTAATGTAGATGTAAAGTATATACTTGGAGCAGATTTTTTCATTGTAATGCACTGTTCCTAAATGATACTCGAACCTGTCTGGAAGTTTGAGGATGCTAGATATTCATGGGACTTAAGCAGTCATGTCCTAGAACTCACGTCTACTGAAAATAAACTCCAGTTTCATTTCTAGGCAAAGCCACAATGAGACTTAAATTATTATTTAAAACCTAGCATGTAATATTTAAGTGGCAACAAACATTCCTGTTAATGAATGAAATATGACGTAGACATTTTTCCCCTCAGGTATAGAATGAGCCAAGGGGACTCAAACCCAGCAGCTATTCCACATGCAGCAGAAGATATTCAAGGAGATGACAGATGGATGTCTCAGGTAAAAGGAAGTGCGTATGTATTATTCACCAAAGATGAGTCTCTTCAGTTTTCCAGACTCTTTTGACCAAAGCCACAAAGTGCATGCATTTTTATGGTCAATAAGAATCATTACTTTAAATAAAAATCTAATGTTACGCTAATGTCATACCTAATCACTAGCCTGATGTTGGACCAGAGGAATGTTTTGAAAGCCTAGTCATTGCCCTCTTGAAAGATAACAGTGTCTCCACAGCATTTTTTTTTCCTTTGGTAAGCTTTTTTTATTTTGAAGTAATTTCAAAATTATACAAATATTGCAAAAATTTTAGAAAGAACTCCCTATATCCTTCATCCAGACCTGCTAGTTAACGTTTTGCCACATCTGCCTAAAGGTTCTGTTCATATCTGCTTGTATTTGTATGTGCACATACCAACATTCAGTGTTTTCTGAACCATTTGAGAGGAAGTTGCAATCATCATGCCCCTTCACCCCTAAATATTTCAGTGCATTTTCTAAGAATAAGGACATTTTCTTACAAAACTACAGAATGGTTATTAAAGCCAGGACATTTAACATTGATATCATGCCATGTTCACAATTCTCCATTTGTCCCAATGTTTTTATGTCAGTTTTCCTCCCAGTCTAGGATCACACATTGCATTCTGTTGTCCTGTCTCTTTATTCTCCTTTACTTTGAAATATTTCTTAGCCTTTGTTTTTCATGACACTGACAGTTTGGAATATCGGCCATTTCTTTTGCGGAATGTTCCTCAATTTGGGTTATCTTTTTCCTCCTAATCAAGATTCAGATTACACATTTTTGGCAGGTATCAGTGAAGTGATGTCCTCAGTGCATCACATAGAAGGTACATGGTGTTGGTTTGTCTTATTGGTGATTAACTTTGATCACTTAAGATGTTGTTGGCCTAAACCAGTTCTTATTTATTATGGTGTGGACTCAGTTCTTATTCTTCCCAGGGGGTTATAATCCGTTGTCATTTTGAAGCTCACGTTGTCCCAGGTTTAGCAAGTGGGACTCCTCTCCCGGTTCCTGTGTCTTCTTGATGTGTCCATTGTTTTGTAGCACTGTGTCTCCTTTGTATTCTTAGCTGCCTTTTAATAAGCTGTTATCACTTAACCATAACTGTATTTAACCTTCATCTATTGCTTTCCAACCATATTTCCTCTTTGGAATAACAAGTTCTATATGATTTTAAGTACCCAGAGTTTTGCATTTTAGTATTTAGTGGTTCTGTTTATACTCTTGATAGTTGTCTACTTCTGTTTTTGTCTTCCCAGACTTAAAAATCAGTCTGTCTACTAGCTTATTTTGAGTGGTAGGTAGTACTTTTTTTGACTTTTATATGGATCAGCTGCATGGTTATTCTTACTTAATCTTCCTAGTTTGTTTATATCCTTTTTTTTTTAAGATTTTATTTATTTATTTGACAGAGAGGGAGAGAGCAAGCACAAACAGGGGAGTGGCAGAGGGAGAAACAGGCTCCCTGCTCAGCAGGGAGCCCGATGCAGGACTCAATCCCTGAGCCGGAGGCAGACGCTTAACTGATTGAGCCACCCAGATGCCCCAGTTCATTTATATCTTAAAAAGTATTATGAAATCCACTGGCCATTCTGTGTATTTACCACTCACCCTAAAAAAATAAAACATTGCTAATAGAATTGATGTTCTGTGTATACCTCTCATTGATCATTTTTTCTCTTTCCCACCTCCCCGTCCCCAAACCAGTATCCTAAATTTGGTGGGTTTTTTTTTCATGTGCTTACATACTACATATATCTTAAATTTCTAAACTGTATTTATAGTATTTTTGCATGCTTTTAAACTTTTTGTAAGTAGTATGTTTTTGTATTTTTCTGCAGTGTATCATACATGTTAAAAGCGTAGCTATAGCTTTTTCCTCCCTATTTTTTAAATTTTATTTAATTAAGATTTTATTCATTTATTTTAGAGAGCGCTTGAGTGGGGTGGGGAGGGGCAGAGTGAGAGGGAGAGAGAGAGAATCCCAAGCCGACTCCATGCTAAGTGCAAAGCCGAATGCAGGTCTTGATCTCAGGTCCCTGAGATCATGACCTGAGCCGAAATCAAGAGTCAGATGCTTAACTGACTGAGCCATCTAGGTGCCTCTTTCCTCTTTATAAATAGTATTTCTTTGCTATATATGAAAATACCATTTAGGTACAAATATTTAGGAACGTTTAGGCCATTTATAACTTTATTAAAAGTAGTAACTAGAACTAGATGTCTTTGTTGTTCTGGCATAAATTAGCAGGCTTTAAATAATTAGCATTGACTAGAAAAAAATAGTCAAATGGAAGAAAAACAGGAATATTTAAAAAAATTTTTTTAACCTATATAGAAGAATAACTTTACTAAATAATTAAATATATGCTCAGATCTTGGTTTCTTTTCTCCAGTGAAAGGAACCAGGGCTACTTGGAGAAATGATTGCATCTACAGCTGGGACAAAGGAAATAAAAGATGAACCTCTAGCATCTTGTAGTGCAAGAGAGCAACTACTCAAGAAAAGGAAAAAAACAAAAAAAGATGTATGGCAAGAATATCACTGAAGCGAAGTGTCCTTAGCACATCTCATAGAAGACCAGTGATACTGGTTTGTCTCTTTGATGATATTCACTTTGACCACTTGAGGCCAACCTGAAAGAGCACCCAAGTGCAAAGTTGGACAGTTTGAGCGACATAATAAGTCATGATATTATTGGTTTATAACTCAAAGGATAAAGTAAATATTCATGAATCCATTTTGCTATAAATAAACAATTGGATAAACAGGGGAAAAGATAATAATTTTAATTAATAAATGTAGGGGAGCCTGGCTGGCTTAGTCAGTAGAGCATGTAATGCAACTCTTGATCTTGGGATTGTGAGTTTGAGCCCCACACTGGGTTTAGAGATTACGTAAAAGTAAAATCTTTTAACAATAAATAAATGGAGGAGGAGGGAGGGAAAAGAAAACCCTCATTTGAACACCACGGTAATAATTACTGTAGGGAAGGTCCATCAGTGAATACTAAAATTAGTAGGCACACCTTTAAGGAGAGAGAGTATATTTGCCTAGCCTCAAAAGTATCCCCCTGGAAACTACCTTGGTGGTTTTAACATAAGACCACGTATTTTTTGATATCCCCTCTCTCCAGAAGGTGGAGCTTATTAATTCCCCATCAGTGAGAGCTGGATTTAGTGTCTTGTTTCTTTTTCTTTTTAAGATTTTATTTATTTGACAGAGCACGAGTGGGAGGAGCAACAGGGAGAGGGAGAAGCAGGCTCCCCGCTGGGCAGGGAGCCCGATGCGGGGCTCGATCCCAGAACCCTGGGATCATGACTTGAGCCGAAGGCAGACGCTCAACCAACTGAGCCACCCAGGTGCCCCTAGTGTCTTGTTTCTAACAAATACAGTATGGAAAGGAAAAATAACTATATATTGGAGAAACCTGGCAACCACCACCTTAACCAGATGATCAATGTTAACATCACCAGTAATAAGTCATGTTAATATTGTGTACTCCTCTCTGATATGATATAGCAAGGGCACACACATCATCTCCGTGGTAGGCTTCCAGAATAATTCATCACCTCAGTGTATTCGTGACAAAATAATCAGCCCCAAATTGAGGGACATTCTACAAAACACCTGACTACTACTAAATGTGTCAACGACATGAAATACAGGGAAAGACCAAGAAACTGTCCCATGATGGAAGAGACCAAGGAGACATGTAGACTAAATGCCATGTGATACCCTGAATTGGTCCTGGGAACAGGAAAAGGACATAGAGGAAAAATTGGTGAGATCTGAGTAAACTTTTTTTTTTTTTTAAGATTTTTATCTTATTTTTAAGTAATCTCTACACCCAATGCAGGGCTCAAACTTAGAACTTTGAGATGGAGGGTCCCATGCTCTACTGACTGAGTCAGCCAGGTGCCCCCTGAGTAAGCTATTTTAGTTGATACTATTTATGAATATTAATTTCTTAGTTTAACCAATGTATCATGCTTATGTAAGATGTTAACATTGGAGGGAACTGAGTGAAAGGTATATGGGAATACTGTACTATCTTTGCAACTCTTCTGTAGATCTAAAATTATTTCAAAACAAGTTTTGAAGTGATAATATTTCCTATGAAGCATTGCCAAAATACCATACCACATATCAGGAAATACCTGGAGCAGATGAACGTGTCCACTAGGATCACCGTAGGAATACAGTCAACAAAATCCAGACTGTGGGAGATTCTGTAGGTCAAAATGGGCAGAAGACATGAACAGACACTTCTCCAAAGAAGACATACAAATGGCTAACAGACACATGAAAAAATGTTCAACATCACTAGCCATCAGGGAAATAGAAATCAAAACCACAATGAGATACCACCTTACACCAGTTAGAATGGCAAAAATTAACAAAGACAGGAAACAACAAGTGTTGGGGAGGATGTGGAGAAAGGGGAACCCTCTTACACTGTTGGTAGGAATGTAAGCTGTTGCAGCCACTCTGGAAAACAGCATGGAGGTTCCTCAAGATGTTAAAAATAGAGCTACCCTATTCTGCTTTCGTGTACGTTTGATATTTTTCATATTAAGTTTTTTTAAGGGTGATACTAGTTATATGCTTTCTGGACTAGAAAGTAGGCAAGCTAGAATTTGAGCATAGGCTGTTCTGTCCCCAAAGCTATTGTGCCAGAAAGAGGTACACATAGTGAGTCAACTGTTTAAAAAAAGGTTAGGGAGGCCTGTGGAAAAAAAAAAAAAAAAAGGAAAATATGCCCAAATGATAGTTACTGGGTTAAGATGGTAGAATTCTAAGTGTTTTGTTTTGATCTATTTTTCCAAACTTATTGTACCTACTTTTATACTTAAAAAGAAAACATAGAGTACCAGAACCTTTAGAGAGCAGAGCTTAAATTCCATGACATTCTAGAACTGTGAACTGTTTTACCGGTACTGAGAGGTAGTTGGCGCTGTAGTACTACAGTGGAGAGGAGAAGTGTGGAAGCGTACCTGCTCACCAGCTACGGTTTTATTCGTGCCCGTTTTATCTCTTCAGTTTAAAAATACTTATTGAAATAGTAGTAATTTAAAAAGTTTATTTACACAAAACGTGGATGTAAAAAAAGGAAAATCTGTGGGCACCTGGGTGGCTCAGTCGGTTAAGCATCCAGCTCAGGGTTTCAGCTCAGGTCCTGATCTCAGGGTCTTGAAGTCAAGCCCCGAGTCGGGTTCCGTGCTCAATGTGGAGTCTGCTGGAGAGATTCTCTCCCTCCCCGACTGCTCCTCCCCCACTTGGACTCTCTCTCTCTCTCAAATAAATAAAATCTTAAAAAAACAAAAAGGGGGGCGCCTGGGTGGCTCAGTCGTTAAGCGTCTGCCTTCGGCTTAGGTCATGATCCCAGGGTCCTGGGATCGAGCCCCACATCGGGCTCCCTGCTCTGCGGGAAGCCTGCTTCTCCCTCTGCCACTCCCCCTGCTTGTGTTCCCTCTCTCGCTGTCTCTCTCTCTCTGTCAAATAAATAAAATCTTTAAAAAAAAAAAAGGAAAATCTATATCAAATCCTGTCACTCTACAGGAGGAGCTCTTTTAATTGTCAAATTATTTCCAGAAGTATTTTTGTATTTTCACCCATAGCAGATGAGTATCTCCGATTCACCACAGTGTTACCTGCACAGATATTTAGCAGCAGAAACACTTAAATATAACTTAATTCCTAAGGAAAGCATCGTTGAATGTAGAGCTTGAGAAAAAGGAACAGCATTCAGACCTTTCCCTAGAACTGGGTTAAAGACTGTTGCCTAGAGTATCATGTACATTTATTTCAGGGATGAATATAGAAACTTCAACTATGTCCTTTAGTATTTTTTTTTTGAAGATTTTATTTATTTATTTGACAGAGAGAGACATAGCGAGTCCTTTAGTATTGATGAGTAAAATCCATTTTAAAAGTGTCTTGTGCCCTTGCAGCAGAGAGAAGTACTCTAGGACTAGGTCATGGTCACCACTGCGTATAGATTTGGATTCGACTGAGAAAGGATTGACTCCCACTTTGCCATTGTCTCAGAGTTGGAGGTGAACAGGCATTTTCAAAGGCCATGTTAAAACATCCAAATAAGATACATGATTCTTGATTGGTTCCTAGTTCAAAAAAAGAGCTATAATACTTTATCCAACTCTTGGAACAACTGGAAAAATTGAATATGGACTGAATATTATGGCACTATTGTTCATTGTCTTAGATGTGATAATAGTTTTGTGGTTTTATAGGAGACTGTCCTTACTCATGCTGAAATATGTAAGGGTGAGGAACCATAGCATTTGCCACTTACCTTCAAATGGTTGAGCAAACACAGACAGAGGAAGCAAATATGGGAGAACAGTATTGTTGAATACAGGCAGAGGGTATACAGGTGTTCATTGTACTGTGGCTCTTCTGTGTGTCTGAAGTTACCTTTCAAAGAGTTTGAGGAAAAGATAAACTTCTAAAAAAACATGTTAAGTGTGTTTTTCCATTCTGGTTTCAATAGAATTCCAGTTTTCTTAGCATATTAGAATGATCAGTGTGGTAAGGGTGGGAAGAAAGTCCTAGTAGTTTATTTCAGACGGAATAAATAGAATGTTTAACAGCAGAGTAACTGGTTGGACAACTGTTCTGTCTAGGCCAAGACCTCTCACTGAGAAAGAAATGCCAGTTTCTAATTTTTCTTCCTTTTTCAAACCAGCACAACAGATTTGTCCTGGACTGTAAAGACAAAGAGCCTGATGTACTGTTTGTGGGGGATTCCATGGTGCAGTTAATGCAGCAATATGAGGTAAAGGTGGAAGGGGGGAGGGTGGGTCTTGGCTACCAAAGTAAACCCATTCATCGCTAGCAATCTTTCACTCTGAGCTGAATCTGTAGGCTTATTCATGACACTTTAGAGAAGCTCTAGTTCAGAGTGCGAGGGAGGTCAGACCTCCATAATGGGATTCTTTGTGCCACCAAGCATGATGAGACAAAAAATTCAGAGTTGTTTCTAACTCAGCTCCCTTTTTTGCCACACAGTGCCACACAGTCTTACTGTGTTTTACATTTTCTTATTTGTATATTTTTTTAAAGATTTATTTATTTATTTAATAGAGAATGTGGAGGAGGGGGAGGGGCAGAGGGAAAGGGAGGCAGAGAATCCCAAGCAGACTCCACACTGAGCGCAGAGCCCGATGTGGGGCTCGATCCCATGATCCTGAGATCATGACCAAGAGTCGGATGCTTAACTGACTAAGCCACCCAGGCGCCCCTTATTTTGCGTATTTTTTTTCTGAGATATTATTTATTTGACAGAAAGAGAGCAAAGTAGGGGGAATGGCAGGTAGAGGGAGAGGGAGAAGCAGACTCCCTGCCAAGCGATCCCAGGACCCTGAGATCATGACCTTAGCCGAAGGCAGACGCTGAATGACTGAGCCACCCGGGTGCCCCATATTTTGTGTTCCACATCTTTTTTTAAGATTTGCACTCTTCCAGGGGCAGTTAAAGGAAAAGATAGCTTGATTCCTTTCTGGCTCCAGTGCTCTAAATTTCTTCATCTCATGTTTCTACTTCACCCTATTCATTTTGATACATGAGTGAAGGGAAAGGAGAGCTTACTGAGTTGGCACCTTGAGTATAAATGCTGGAACCTCCTGCCGGGCATCGGGCAGCATTGTGACTCCATTCTTGAGCTGAGATCGAAGGCTGCATTAAGAACTGAGTGATAGGGCGCCTGGGTGGCTCAGTCGTTAAGCGTCTGCCTTCGGCTCAGGTCATGATCCCAGGATCCTGGGATCGAGTCCCATATCGGGCTCCCTGCTCCGTGGGAAGCCTGCTTCTCCCTCTCCTACTCTTCCTGCTTGTGTTCCTGTTCTCACTATGTCTCTCTCTGTCATATAAATAAATAAAATCTTTAAAAAAAAAAAAAAAAAATAAGAACTGAGTGATAGAGGGGCGCCTGGGTGGCTCAGTCAGTTAAGCATCCGACTCTTGATCTCAGGTCTTGATCTCACGATTGTGAGTTCCAGCCCCACTTTGGGCTCCACGTTGGGTATGGAACCTACTTAAAAAATAAAGTAAAAAATACGTTAAAAAAAAAAAAGTAATCCTAGAAAGAACTGAGTGATACAGTGCCATCCTCAGAGCCTTGCAAACACCGAGCAGCTCATGATTTGCAGCATTACATTTGAATATAGAAAATGAAAATTATTCTTTCAGGTGCCTCACAACACATTGCAATGGAAGAATTTTATTTCCCACTCAGTTTAAATAAAGCTCTTTTTTCTCCTTTTAGATATGGCGAGAGCTTTTTTCCCCACTTCATGCACTGAATTTTGGAATTGGGGGAGATACAACAAGACATGTTTTGTGGAGACTAAAGAATGGAGAACTGGAGAATATTAAACCTAAGGTGAAATGAAACTAATGTTTTAAAGAGTATCTTTAATCTTGAGTCTTTCCCAGGTAGAAAATTGTCTGAAACTGCTAGTAAAAACAAACTGCTTCTTGAAAGCATTATTTCGCTACTGTCTTTGCTTTGTGCCCCTTTAAGATAAATGATGCTGTTGTCCTTGCTTAAGAACATTGCAGATAGGTATTAAGAAATCAGTGTTCTGCTTGCTTAGGTTGTATTTGTAGTTGTTAATAATGGTCTTCTTCAGCTGTAGGAAGGGATTTGATGCTCATGAGGCACACTATTCTGTAGGCCTGAATGCAGCACCAGGGGAATCTGCTCAGACGAGGGCCATGGTGGCAGTGCCATGATTCACTTCAGGAAGTAATTTTGGAGCTGCTTAACCATATAAACAAATTAGTAAGCAAGGCCTCCCAAGTTTTTCTGAAGAAAATTTGAAGCAGATATGAACAAATGTTCTTAAATGTGTACCCCACTACCTTAACACATTATAAATGTCCTAAGTTGGCACACTGTGCATGTAATTTTTTTCAGCTCTAAACAAAGAAAAAAAACAAAGTTGATAACAGTTGCTTTGTTGAAAGTATTTTATTTTTTGCCTTTAGAAATTTTTTTTTAATTTTTAAAAAAGATTTATTTATTTTAGAGAGAGAGCATGACTGGGAGGGGCAGAGGGAGAGGGAGAGAGAATCGCAAGCCAACTCTGTGCTGAGCTCGATGCGGGCCTTGATCTTATGACCCTGAGAACCCATCCTGAGCTGAAAGCAAGAGCTGGGTGCTTAATGGACTCCGCCACCCAGGCGCCCCTTTTTATTCATTTATTATTATTTATTTATCTATTTGAGAGAGAGAGAGTGCATGCCTCTGGGAGTGGGAGGAGGAGCAGAGGGAGAGGGACAAGCAGACTCCATGCTGACCGCAGAGCCCGACATGGGGCTCAATCCCATGACCCAGAGATCATGACCTGAGTGGAAATCCAAGAGTCAGACGCCTAACCAACTGAGCCACCCAGGCGCCCCTCTATTTTTTTTAAGATTTTATTTTTAAGTAATCTGTATACCCAATGTGGGGCTTGAACTCACAATCCCGAGATCAAGAGTCCCATGCTCTACTGACTGAGCCAGCCAGGAAGCCCTATTTTTTGGCCTTTCTAATAGAAAAACTAGTCCATGTTCCTGTCTTTTGTGACAGGGTGGAAAGTTACTTTGTTGGGTTGTATAGTAAGATGTATGTCTCTAGGTGACAGCCACCTCGTAGATGAATTTTTTTTTTTTTAAAGAGGAAAAACTCGTTGAAACTTCATCCAGCTTCCTCCCCAGCTACTCTTTCTTCAGTATAACTGCAGTTATATTCCCTTGGGTACTTTTGTTATTTTTTTTCTGGAAGATACTTGTAGTCAGGGAGTTTCTATGGTAGGAGTTGCAAATATTTTTCCCTGGCTTTCTTAGATTTCACTTTAATATTTTCTTCAACATGCAGAGTTTTTATTTTTACACAGTTGAATTTGTTATCTTTTTTGTATAGTTTCTGGATTTTAAGAGCTTAGCTTCCAACTCCACAATGATGAAAGAATTCTGTCATTTCCTCCTAGGGTAGTTTTACTGCTTCGGAATTAATCTGCTTGGAATTTATCCTGAGATCTATGAGGCCTAAATCAGTGTTTGAAGGTGGCTGCTCCGTTGAAGTTATCCCTACCATTTGACAAGTTCACCTTTCCATCTTTTGATTTTTGAAATAAGATGTTTATCTAAACATTGATAAATATTTTTATCTAAATATTAGATTTTCATCTAAACATTCCTTTATTCTTGGTTATTTACTCCTCGCCCCGCTTTCTTTTTCTTCCCTCAATTATAGGTCATTGTTGTCTGGGTAGGAACAAACAACCATGAAAATACGGCAGAAGAAGTAGCAGGTGGAATCGAGGCCATCGTCCAACTTATTAACACAAGGCAGCCGCAGGCCAAAATCATTGTATTGGTATGTAGCCTTTGGGTCGGTAGTCTTTGATGTCATTAGGTCAGGTGAGGAATGTTTTTAGAAATATGATCGCTCATGAATATAAAGAATCTTTAGGTGAAAGCAGTTTATGATACTCCTGAGAGGCTCTTCTCTGATATGTCCTATTGTCTTACTGGTTTCATCATTTCCCAGACCAGCTGAGGGAGTCATCTTTTATCTGCTTATCCTTGTTTAGAGGTTGTTGTCTCAGGTAGCCTTCGTTTTTTTTTTTTTTTTTTAACTGTCTTCTGATAATTTTTAAAATCACATATGAAACTTGTCCTAGTCCTGAGTCTCTTTTTATTAGACTGGCTTTGGATTAACATAGATGTGTTGTTCAGTCCCGCTGTTCATATGTTAAAGGTGGTATATTTATTAGAATCTCTGAATTCTCTAAAACATCAGAGATTCTGTTAGCAAAAAAATGGGTGCTTTATGGTCTTACTCCTAATAGAGAGTACTGCCCTTTGTGGAGCTAAAGCATTAAATATTCACCGTCTCAGAGATAAATAGCTGTCTTTAAGTATGAAAGTTTACCTATAGATACTCGTAGCAAATCCAAATTCTGAATGAAATCTGATATGTATTCAGTTCTTTAATGAGATGATGTTAAGAAGATAGTCATTTATTCAACAACATGAGGATCACTATGTACAAGACACTGTCCTGGGTCCTGAACATACAAAAATGAGTAAGACATTGTCCTCTCAAGGAGCACACAGTCTGGTCTAGTGGTAGATGGGCACAGCAATATAAAGAGAGAATTAGCATACTGTATGCTAATGGGAGTAATTATACCGTATGCTAAGGGGAGAATAGGTTGTTTTTTTGTTTTGTTTCGTTTTTTAAGATTTTATCTATTTGTCAGAGAGACAGCGCACGCACAAGCAGGGGGAGCGGCAGGTAGAGGGAAAAGCAGGCTCCCTGCTGAGCAAGGAGCCTGTGCGGGACTCGATCCCAGGACCCTGGGATCATGACCTGAGCCGAAGGCAGACACTTAACTGACTGAGCCACCCAGGTTTTTTTGTTTGTTTGTTTTGTTTTTTTAAGATTTTATTTAGAGTGAGTGAGTGCACTCGAGCAGGGGGAGGAACAGAGGGGGAGAGAAAGGGAGGGTGAATGAATCTCAGTGTGGATCTGAGTATGGATCCTGATGTGGGGCTTGATCTCATGACCCTGAGATCATGACCTGAACCAAAACCAAGAGTCGGATGCTTAACTGACTGAGCCACCCAGGCGTCCCATGAGAAAGGGTGTATTTTAGACGTAAAAGCTACATTTGACTATAGTTTTTAAAGAATTCATTGGTCTCCAGACAAATGGAGAAAGGAAAGAAGGCATGACAGGGAGGGAAAAAAAACGGTGAAAGTCTTATACTTGTGTGTGTTTATTGGGCAAATGAAGGGGGGTGCTTGAAGAATTCTAGGGCTGTCATTGAATAAAGTTTAAGGCTGGGATGGTTAGGAGAAAGAGGTATGGCCAAGTCACGTAGGGATTTGTATGCCTTGATGGAGGAGTTTGGGTTTTTCTTTTTTTTTTTTTTTAAGATTTTATTTATTTGAGAGAGAGAGCACATGAGAGGGGGGAGGGTCAGAGGGAGAAGCAGACTCCCCGCTGAGCAGGGAGCCCGATGCGGGACTCGATCCCGGGACTCCAGGATCATGACCTGAGCCGAAGGCAGTCGCTTAACCAACTGAGCCACCCAGGCACCCGGAGTTTGGGTTTTTCTTTTTCTTTTTTTTCTTTTTTTTTCCTTTTTTTTATTGTTATGTTAATCACCATCATTAGTTTTAGATGTAGTGTTCCATGATTCATTGTTTGTGCATAACGCCCAGTGCTCCATGCAGAACGTGCCCTCCTCAATACCCATCACCAGGCTAACCCATCCTCCCACCCCCCTCCCCTCTAGAACCCTCAGTTTGTTTTTCAGAGTCCATCGTCTCTCATGGTTCTTCTCCCCCTCCGATTTCCCCCCCTTCATTCTTCCCCTCCTGCTATCTTCTTCTTTTTTTCTTTCTTAACATATATTGCATTATTTGTTTCAGAGGTACAGATCTGAGATTCAACAGTCTTGCACAATTCACAGCGCTTACCAGAGCACATACCCTCCCCAGTGTCCATCACCCAGTCACCCCGTCCCTCCCACCCCACCCCCCACTCCAGCAACCCTCACTTTGTTTCCTGAGATTAAGAATTCCTCATATCAGTGAGGTCATATGATACATGTCTTTCTCTGTTTGACTTATTTCGCTCAGCATAATACCCTCCAGTTCCATCCACGTCGTTGCAAATGGCAAGATCTCATTCCTTTTGATGGCTGCATAATATTGGAGTTTGGGTTTTTCTTACTGGTGCCCGTGGGGAGCCATGGTCTTATTTTTTTATTACATGGTATTTAATATAATTTACTTGCTTATATCCCTGCTTTACTCCAGAAAGGGTTGTGGTTAAGAGTCCACCTCTGAGGTACAGTGGCTGGTACAAAGCTGCTTAGGACATATTTGTTGCGTGAATGTTGCTGAATAAATCCTCCATAAATAGTCTTTGTTTCAACCAGACTTTTAAATTTGGTATACACTGGTGTTCTCTACAACACTCAAGCATCAGCAGTGCCCTAAATGATTCTGTGAGGGAATGATTGCAGAAGTCACTGAACATAATAGCCCTGATCCCATGACAGTTACAAGAGCTGTGTGGAAACAAGATTTATGACATACTTAAGTGAAAAGTCCAAATATTAAACTGTGTGTGTATTATATTTAGAATTACTTAAAGTACAGATAACCCTTGAGGGGCACTGACCCCCATACAGTTGAAAATCTGCATATAACTTTTCACTCAAATTTACTAATGGTCTGTTGATCAGAAGCTTTCCTGATAAGCAGTCAATTAAGATATATTTGGCTTGTTATATGTATGACATACTGTATTCTTAAAATAAAGCTAGGGAAAAGAAAATGTGACTAAGAAAACCATAAGGAAGAGAAAATAGATTTACAGTACTGTATTTATGGAAAAACATTTGTGAATAAGTGGACCTGTGCACTCCACACCTGTGTTGTTCAAGGGTCTGCTATAGTCACGTGGTGAAGAGATTAGGAGCATGATATTTTTCTTTTTTGTTTCTTTTAACATGATAGTATTTTAGTAATTAATTATTATAGGGAAAAATCACATGGCATACCTTTGATATTCTTATATTAAGGAAAATGCTATGCAAATACATAAGGTGCTTTTCTCATCCTTGCTTGAAAATCCCAGTAGGTATGGTGCCCTCTTCTTTTTTTTTTTTAAAGATTTTATTTATTTATTTGAGAGAGAGAGACATAGCGAGAGCAGGAACACAAGCAGGGGGAGTGGGAGAGGGAGAAGCAGGCTTCCCGCAGAGCAGGGAGCCCGACGTGGGACTCGATCCCAGGACCCTGGGATCATGACCTGAGCAGAAGGCAGACGCTTAACGACTGAGCCACCCAGGCGCCCTGGTGCCCTCTTCTTTTTTTTTTTTTTTTTAAGATTTTTTTTATTTATTTATTCATTTGAGACACAGAGATACAGAGAGAGAGCATGAGCAGGGAGAGAGGCAGAGGGAGAAGGAGAAGCAGGCTCCCTGCTGAGCCAGGAGCCTGATGTGGGGCTCGATCCCAGGACCCTGGAATCATGACCTGAGCCGAAGGCAGATGCTTAACCATCTGAGCCACCCAGGCGCCCCCTGGTGCCCTCTTCTTAAGGCTTACTCATTTTTTATGGCTTTGACTGTCACGGTGTTCTTTGAGTGTCAGAACAAAGTGTATGTTTGTTGTTCACTGGCTATCCTGAGATATCTCAGCAAGACTCCGATATGTAAGCAGTTCTTTTTTGTTAACTGTTAGATGCAGAGCCTAATACTTCAACAGTTATGTAAATGAGGGTTTAGGATTGACTTTGTGAAATTTTTGAGCCGCTTAACAAAAGGATAGGAGGAGATGGTCTAGGGTAGCAGAGTCATAATTATCTATAATTCTCATTTGGAACTATACAGTCACATAAGAAAGTGGTATTAAAGCTTCCAACATTTTGCTGAAAAGAATTAAAGACATGAACAAGTACTTAAGTTTGGCATAAAGGTTTTTTTTTTTAGTAGAATACCCACAGAAAATCTATTTTTGTAAAATAAGACCTCTTACCATAGCCTGTAGGAGAAATAGGTAGAAATTTTTTTGCCTACATAGGAATAACTTGGTGTGTGCTATCACTAGTTATAAACCAACTGAAAGGTTGTCTGACAATAATTTTATAATAGGATCAGCATCTGTAAAAGGACATTTCTAGTTTGAGATGGTAAATCTTGCTCTTGACACATAAGGGTGAACTTTTATTGACTATGGGAGGACAGATGTGATTTACCTGAAGATAGATAATTAACATAAGTTAAAAATGAATTAAGAAAATAGCTGTTTTATCCTAGCAGATATTATGTGGCTTTGGTTCGTCTAGACCACAGTTGTTCCCACTCTTTGTCTTGTGCAGTAGTACAGGTTCCGTGTAGCATTCATAAATACATGTGCGTTGGAGCTGGGTGATTCTGATGGCTGTATGGAGAATGAATTGAAGGGAAGACCACGCTGGAGGTAGGAAGGCCAGTCAGGAGACTTTACATTAACTGAGAGAACAGTGGTAAGTCTCCAAGCCATAGCAGCATGTATACTCAGAATGGAGGAGAAAAAAATGTTTTGAAAATTATTGAGGATGCAAAAGCTGAGTAATTTAATGGTAAATAGATAAGGTATGTGGGATGAAAGATGCAGGGAGGTCGGAATGATCAGTTGGTACAGAGAATGTGGAAGGAGCATAGTGTGGGGAGAAGATGATGAATTGCTTTTGGACATGTCAGGTTGGGAGTGCTTCGGGAAGTTTGGGAAGTTTGGTTCTAGGCTAGAGTGTTCAGAGTGGGCCGAGTAGTAGGCCAAGGACAAGACCCTGGAGCATACCAACAATTAAGGGACAGGAGGAGGAAGAGGTGCTTCTGAAGAGACAGAAGAGATGGTCAGAGAACCGTCATTGAAACCAATCTAGTCCAGAGTTTCTAGTGTTTGAGAAATCAAAGTTTTAAGAGTGTCAAATGGAGCAGTTCTTCCAGGAATCTCAGAAATCACAGATGAGTCAGTAGAGAAAAACCAGTGACCCTTGTCTTCTTGTGTTCTCTGCTTTGCCCCAGGGTTTGTTACCTCGAGGGGAGAAGCCCAACCCGTTGAGGCAAAAGAATGCCAAGGTGAACCAGCTCCTCAAGGTTTCCCTGCCGAAGCTCACCAACGTCCAGCTCCTGGACACAGACGGGGGCTTCGTGCACTCGGACGGTGCCATCTCCTGCCACGACATGTTTGATTTTCTGCACCTCACAGGAGGGGGCTACGCCAAGATCTGCAAACCCCTGCATGAACTGATCATGCAGTTGTTGGAGGAGACCCCTGAGGAGAAACAAACCACCATCGCCTGACTGGCTCCCATCAGTGTTACTCGCACCCCAGCTTCCTCAGATCAGTTATATCACTGGCACTACAGAATCCTTCTCTTTCCTAAGGCACTTTGCATTGTAGAATGTTCCTGGATGTTCATATCTAGTGTTTGAAGGGGAGGAGGGATTTAAACTGGTCCTGTACATAGAAGGTTGGTTTGACACAGGAGACAAATTAGCCAAGGAAGATTGTTGTTTAAATTCGTTTGAAACCAGAAGGGGACTTTTAGTTGTATGTGTGACACACTCATTGAATTATCACAGTTTTTCCTAGGACAACATCAAGCCTAAGGACTGAACAAAATGAAGATTTTTTTTTTCTTGGCCTTTCTTTCTATGGATTATGTCGTATAGAGTAACGATCAGGATCCATACCTACTTGGCTTTAATACAGATGTCTTTTCCAGTTTTTAAAGTTCATAATTTAGCCCTTTGTTTTTAGTTTGCTTTACTCCTATGTATTCGCAACATTTTCTTAACATACAGCATCAGATTGAACGTGCTTGTGATTCAGATATGGGAGATGCTATGGTTAACAAGTGAATTTGTTCCACTCTCTTAATCTTTCCCATGTTTAGCAGTGGAAGAAAGATTTTGCCCCATTTGGGGGACTCTACGGAGGGTATTATTTTTATGCTGCTGAATATCATGTCTATAATAGACCCATGCATGCAGCCTTTCCTCCCTATTTCCCCTCATCCCCTCTTTGTTTTTGGGGGGGGGTCCTTGTTGACATTACAAGCTTTTAACACATTTTTGACCTAGGAGCTCTTGCTGGAAGTATAAGTCCCCAGCCAGTTAACTCTCATGATGATAGTACTGATGTGCGTGCAACTCATTCTCGTGTGGTGCTCTCTGCGTAGTCTGTGTAGTGCTGTCCAGATTCGGAGTTCTGGTTTGGTTTGTTTTGTTTTTCCCTCAAAATGTTTTACACTTTCCTCTTTTGGGGAAAAAAAAAAAAAAAAGGCAACCAGAACTCTATTTTCCATTCCATAAGCCCTGACATTATTTCAAGTTTTATAGTATCTTAGGGTGTATATTTTATTTTTTTATTGGCTTAGTTTTTAAAATTATATCAGTCCAGAAAAATTTGGCCTTTTTCATGGGGAAACAAATGGAGCTGCTCTTCAGAATAGGCATTCTACCTTGATCCCACCATTTTAGTGAAAAAGAACTAGGTCTGTTTGACTTTCAGGGTCTGAGGATTTCTTTCGAGAGAGCTCTTTATAATCTTAATGTTTTGCTTGAGCTTCAAGAACTGCCATTTTAAAAATAATGGGACAATACATGGTTTATTGTTCAGCATACCTTTGGAATATGTACAAACTGGATCTACAAACAAATATTTTAAACTGGACCAGGTGGGTATTGGAGTAACCTATTAAAATGTGCTCTGCACTGATTCTGCTTAACATTCAAGTTCAGTGACTAAGGAATATGTTTGATGTTCTGCTTGCGAGGCAAATGTCGGTGCTTTTGTGAGTTGGAGGGGGTTGCTGATTTGTGCTAAGAGCCACTTCTGATTGAGAGGGATAGAATTTGGGCTGATGTTTTTCTTGTGAAATGTCTTTCTAGGAATTTTTTTGGTCTTATTTCTAGTCCTTTTTTTTAATACATTTCTGAATGTATCATGTCTTCACTAACGACAGAAAGTACATGTGATATTTACTAGACTCGTTTCCCACATTAAGGTTCCCTCTCTTTTTAGGAGCCCAGATTCTTGGGTTTATCAGGACAGGTTTTTTCTTAGCTGAGGCATAGTTCTAAGGAGGGCGGAGAAGTTTGTGTATGAAAAGACCGATTCTCATCCAGGTCTTTTTCCATTTGTCAGAGGGCGGGAGTATCGTCCAAACAAACCCGTTAGGTTATTCCTGCAGCATGCGCTTTTAGCTTCCCTCTTGACTAAGGATCAAATAGCCCTTTGTGAGCTGGCCTTCGGCTCCTTTGCTTATGTGTGTAAACCTCGGGTGTTACTACATTTTATACCTACCAGAGCTATTCAAGCAATAGTATTTGAACCACTGGCCTTTTAAATAAAAGTCTGACCCATTGCTAATGTGCAGATACTGAGTCCACTTTCATTTCTTGCCCGCTTTCTTTGCACTGCGTTAGGGCAAAAAGTGTTCATCTGTTTTTCTTTGATTAACATCCCTGTTCGCTACAGTGACAGAACTTAATGCTTACTCTTTGGATTTCTCTCTTTATACTTCTCATGTATATGTAAATGTAATGCACTGTCCAAGTGAAATGTCCTAGTTGTCACTGTGATTAAGGGGCCAACTTTCCAGACAGCTAGCAGAGGTGTTCTGATCCTCCCCCAAGCAAGTTTTAATTCCTTTGCCCCTCCATTCCCGATACCTAGCTGGCAGCCGGTGATGGCTGTGGATCTCTGTGGGCACATTGGGAATGTGGCAGGTTGAGGACGTACTGCCAAGGGTGACCTAAGGCATGTTGTTTGGCTGCCTCCACATTCTAGGCTGCCACGGGCAGTGGTCTGGCACCCACTTAGGGTCTTTTTCGACTGTTGGGGGCATCTGTCTAAACCAGAATCTTCTGCAAAAAACCTTAACCCAACAAAACAAATCTTGTGTAGCTCATGCCCTGCTCTTAAGAATTCTGTCTCTTGTTGTTAAAAAACAAAAACAAACACTTTTTTTTTTTAATCTAGTCACTGTTTACAGTTGTATGCTAAAGCCTGAAATATTGTCTGTGCTGTGGTGTATGAGCATTGCCAATTTTATATTTATTGCAGTGAAGAAGAAACTAAAAATATATGAAAATGAGGAGCATGTCCACGCTCCTAAATCTGTGTGGGTGCATGTGGGAGAAGTGAGTCGGGGTCTCTTGAAAGGAGGCTTTTTGGAGTGGGGTCTCCCAGGCTTCTCCTTGGTGTTCCTGCTTGGGGATCACTGCTGCTAGCTGACTGGACCTCCCCAACAGAAGTTTGTGATTCTGCTTTGGCGAAGTTTCATTGACTAGTAGAACTCATTCTGTTTTAGTGCATATTTCAATATAAATGTAAACATTTCTCTCAAACTTGCTTATGTCTTTCTGTCTCCTTTATCAGAGTCTCTGGATTCCAATGGAGGGGAAAAAGGGATGCTTTTTTTTCCCCCTACCTTATCACAAGCACACTGGATACTTAGAACATCCTCCTTCTTTTCTGGGGAAGTGAATATACTGAACTGACTGTCATCACATCTCCTCAGGGCTGTAGGAGGGAAGGATGGAGTGAGCAGTTATAAGGAGTCCTAACTAGACACCTGGGGAAATTGTCAAAGGAAGTATTTCAGATTGGTTATGAGTATCTGTCAGTTAAAAAGAACTGATTCTTAAACTGTGAAACTGACCTCTTGGTCTTTTTTCCTAATTTCAATCTTTAGAATTTATTCACATTAAATTTGTAATTTCCACTGTTTCTCACTCTCTTCCTCACACTAATAATCATCAGTTTCCTTTTTTACACTTTAGAATATCTCTTTCTACTATTGCCCCCAGCATGCACTCGAGTGCTTCAAATCAATTGGACGGTTCTGAGTTCCTGTGCCATCTAGGGAGAAAGTCCTACTAATATTATGCAGGTGTATTCGTCCCCATTCTGCTGTTGGCTGAGAGGCCCAGGGAGGTATGAATGGTATCCATCTAAGGAGTCCTATAATTTCGGTACCTGAGCTGGGATTTGAACCCAGCTTTACCAGATTTCAGAGTCCTTGCCTTGCCACTACTCATTCAGTCTGGGCTGTCTTTCTAGTTGTAGATACATCCCTGGTTTCCTTTCTGCAGCCGGTATACTCCTCTCCTGTTCCGTCCTACACACGGCCACACGATTATTAGAATTTATTTAAAACGCGTTACCTGGCCATCTTGCTTTCTACCTTAAAACAGCAGTAGAATGAAATTGTGGTGTTTGTGGAGCCAGAATTTTTGGTGGTACACATGAAGGGGTTCAAAGACTGCTCGGCCGTTAACAGGTCAGTAAGTTCAGACTGACAGGAACACCCTTGGGGAAATGAAGTTTAAGATCTAAAGGAAACAGGAAAGTGTAAGTACAGTCAAATGGCAAAAAGATAATTAAAATAGAAAGGTACCAGCTTCCATATGCTGAGGCCGTGGGGGTGGGGACCACAGGGGTAGATGGAAACGTTGAGGGTTCATTCATACCCGAGACGCTAAGAAAGCACAGCTGCTTCCTTTGCAGCCACCCTTACCCATGAGTCCGGAGTGTTTGTGCAGACAGGTCAGGCTGGTTGTATGCTGTAGACCACCTGATCTGAACTAGATGAATGGCATCGGTGGCACCAGACTCATAATACGATGTGACCATGGAGTTCAGGACAGGAACTGTGAGCATGGACACGGCTCTCACGTAGCATCTTTGCCTCCCCAGTCTAAAACAGCCTGACCCAAGTATGGCCTCTTCATAGCAGTGATACTAGAGCAAGGGTCACTTACTCAACTGGCCCATCAGGGCCTAGCCTGATGACTAGCCACCAACCACGCCAGCAGTCATTACAGCAAACTGATCCGCCAGGAAAATGTTCCTTAGCTACTGTAAGCTCCTCTGTTTTTTGTAGCATCTACTTTATCACTCTTCACCGCAGTGATTGCTACTGGGTTAAACTGGTTTACTCCTGGAAGAGAATAGAATGTGGAGATACTAAGATACTTTTGCTTTTCTAGTTGTCTTCCTCCCATATCTAATCACACCAGGTTCCTCTCTGCCCTCTCCTCCCCCAGAGGCTTTGCCTTTGTCAGCAGCTCACTGGTTCCCCTTAAGACACAGAGCAGCAATGAAAGCAGCCCAGGCCCTCTGTTAAGTGTATCCAAACTACTAGCCCATGTGAACTTCACTGGCCAGGACAAGTGGGTAGGAGGGAAGGCTCCCTCACCAGCACCCACTTGGGGAAAAACTGGACAAAACCAGCAGGAGAGTCCCATCTCCTACTTTCCTCCATTCATAGCAGGGGTGAAATCTTCACTCGGTTACATATTTTTACATAGCCACGAAGCAAAGGTCTTAGAGGTTTGATAAACATGCAGTCTTTCTTCTACTCTGGCTTGATTTTATGCTATCGATTTTAAGATCTCAGAAAACATTTTACATACTGCTCAAGCTTTGACCATGACGCATTTGCAGCAAGCTCATTAATAACTACGCATAGCCCAAGCCATTAGAACATCCAGTGCTCTCCATGACTTGACCCTGTTCAATTCATATCCTCCCACCCCTTTGAACCTTCATGCCAGTAGCACTGAACTTCGAGTCTGGGACTTTGCTCCAAGTTGAGACCCCTTGTCTGGAATATGCTCCTATTCCTTTGCTAGGCTAGCTTCTGTTCATCTTTCTGGAGCCCCCTCGGACACCTCCTGCGGTGTTTTCTGATTTCTCCTGATTTCCCTGATTTCCAGCTCTGGTTTGTACTAGATCTCTCGTCTCTGAGTTCCCATAATACCGTGTGTAAATCTTTTATCATTGCACTTACTCTCTATTATATGCTTACTATTTGTCTACACTGTTAGATTATGAATTCTTAAGAACAGAGAATGTGTTTTAAGTATCTATGTTCCCAGCACCTAGCTTAGTGACTAGTACAAACTAGGCATTGAATAAATGAATGAATGAACAGGAGATTGAGTGATTTGTTCATGGTCATCTAGCCGGTAACTGTCAATACTGAAATTGAAATACAAATCTTTTGACTTCATTTCCTGTTCTTTCAATGATACCACACTGCTGCTTGTGAGCAACAATGCACATTATTAATAAGGACAAACAAAATTCACTTTTAAAAACAAAAACAGATGTCATACATACCTATCACAGAAGTTTTCGACACGTTTTCTGGAATTGTTTGATTGAAACTAGACGGAATTAATAAGATAGTTTTTATAGGAAAAGTAAAACCAAATAAAAAGTTAGGTTCAGAGGAACAAATGTATCGTGAATGAGAGAATCACCTTTGTGAAGGCTCTGGGGACCAGTGAGGTAACAGGAGACGCTATGGGAGGTGGCCTGTATGTGAGCCAGAGTGTAAAGAGAGGGGACCCTTTCTATTATTGAGAACTACATGGAATAAGGGTTGAATAGCTGCCATGTTGTCTTTAGATAACAGCCAGAGAGGAGGAAAAGCTTCTTGAGTTGCATCTTCTGATTTCGTAGCTGGAGACCCAAGCCTTCTTGAGATAGGAGGATGGCTCATTTTTAATCAGTGATCTTTGGAGACAGATTTGAGTTGATCAATTGTTTATTTCCTTGTTTTCAGCAGCCTGATTGACCAGCTTCATTTCCTGCAAAGTTCTGATGTTGATTCCAGCACATGGCCGCAGGGAACAGGATGCAAGGCCTGAATGTGTTGTTCAAGTTTCTCAGTCTGAATGGTGAAAGCCCAGGAAACGAAAAGTGGCTGATGTGTCTGTGGCAGAAAATTTGCCCCCTCAGTCAAAACTGCTCTCCCTTGACTCCCCTCCTACTCAAGACAGTAGTTCAGGATGACGAATGCAGCCAAGCCCAGCTCCCCTGCGCTGCATTTAGGAGGTAAATGGACATAAGACATGACTCTTGAAGGGTCAGAAAGTTTAATTTGCCTACGATGCCCAGTGCAGGGACTTACACAGAACTTTCTGACATCAAAGTCCTTTTTCCATAGTACCGTGAAGCCATGTGACAGGTTTGAGGCCTGAGCCCCAGAATGATGGAGTAAATACTCTGATTCCTAATCTGATACACATCCCGTTTTCATAGTCCTTGGAGAGATGACCAAACCCAAGGGCAGCCCCGAGAAAGAACAGCACTTGCACACTGAAGAGAAAGAAGGGCTGTACAGTTCTTGCGCTGCGGCTGCTGGGCAATTCTGTTTGAGCTCCGCGTGGATACACTGAGACCCTTTTATGGTCATGATGAAAACAGGGAACTTAAGTCCATTTCCTTTAGAGGGCTTGGTTGTGTAACTTTTTTTTTTCTGGGTAAAAGTTACTTAGTTCTAAAGTCGGGTTTGATCCTGCCACCCACCCACAGGCATGGCCACTCTCGACCCCCTGTGGAAAGCTGGGAACCTCATCAGCTGCCTGGTTAATGGTCCTATTTCCTAGGTCTTTTCTGCACTCAGGATCGGAAGGATGGCCCACAGGGAAGTAGAAGGAAGTCATCTGAGCCTTGTGACCCCACCCTGCCCTCATTGCCAGGGCTGGGGTTGGGCTTTTCATATAACATGGCAGATAATGCAGTAGCTGGACCAGCACAGAAAGCCCAGGGGGCTGCCCCAAGGCCTTGACATCTCCTCCTTTGCTCTCTTAAGTCTGGCTTTGAGACCCAGCACTGCCCTTTTATGCTAACTGCTGTAGCCAACAAAAAGGCCTTCTCTCCTCAGCACTGCTAGACCTGAGAAAGGACCTATTCATAACTGGGTTTTGCTGTTCCCTCCCTAGGGGGTGGGGCAGAAGGTCTGAGGAAAGTTCTGCAGACCTGAGAACTGCAAGAAAGTATGGGGCTGCTGCCCTCCCACCCTGTTTGAACACAGAGGGCGCTGAGGATTCAAAGGTTAAGCCCATGAGCCCTTGCGAAAGGGAAGGATCCCTTCTGGGTTTATTTAGATAGATTTCTCCTAAGATACTGCTACGAGAAAGGGAGCAAACAAATATCAGCAGTCCCAGTCCCAGTTGTCTGGCCTCAGAGCAGTGGTTCTCAAAATGTATTGTGCATATCAAGCTTCTGGAGTGCTTGTAAACCCAGATTCCTGGGCTGCACCTCCAAAGACTGCAATTCAGCAACTGTAAGTTGTGTCTGGATACGCATTTTAAACAGGCCGGGCAGGGTGGGGGGGGCACGTTTTGCCCCAAGGCCTAAGAGGCAGAGTTGGAATGCCCCCAGTCTGGGCTTATTCAATACAGCCCCCGGACCAACCAGCCTATAGCTGAGACTAGTGGTTCTCATAGCACCCAGGAAAGTTGCAGAAACCAGTTAAATTACATCAAGCTAAGTGGGGAGCTCAAACTCAGAGTGGGAGTATTTTCTTAGAGTTCCAGATTTACTGGCAAGATGAGGAGGAGTTCACCATGAGAGAGAAAGTGGAGTTCACTTGGAATGTGGAAATCCTACATCGACTACCCAAACTGGGCTGCTGACTGCATGGGCTTATAATGAAAAATCTTCCTGTTATCCTGAGGGTCCTCCAATTCAGGTTTGTCTAGACGTGCTGGAGTCTAGTAAGCTACTCACTCTACCTGTCTGCACAATGAGGGGTTGGTCGAGGAGTCTGCTAAGGTTCCCTTTGGTCTGACTTTCTAGGGTTCTCCAGAACGTGCAGCCTGCTTCTGATCTTCATCCTCAAGTGTGACTGCTTGGGCAGGGGGCCAGGTCTAATTCTTGCACGCACCATTTGCCTAGTATAAATAGAACAGTACTTGCACGTAGTAGGTGCCCATTAAATATTTATTGCAGGAATGAATAAATATTTATAATTGGCTATGAGATAAAATAGTCCTCGTTGGAACAAAGCTCAGAGAATAAGGCAGGGGCAGGAGCTGCGGCTGCTGGAATCTTGGGAGCAAGAGAATTCTCACAAGTCTCGCGCAGGTGGCTTCATCCGGGTGTCTGCCAGTTTCAGAGGTGGCCATGTTATTTCTTTTCCTTTAAACATATCTAATTTGTCTTAAAAAATCCATGTGCATCGTAGAAAATTTATACATTTTTAAAAGGTATAAAAACGTTTTGAAACCATCCACAGTCCAGTGATTTTTCTTCTCTTTTTGGTACTTTTCTATACTTTTGGAATTAGAGGAAAATGATACATGCCATTTTAAAAATCATCTGTAATTCAAAGATTTTTCAACGCTTTTCTATGCATGCCTACATATTTGGAAACCAGACTGTTGGTACAGTGGCATATTGTGACTTCTCTGCTGACATGTTCCTCAAAGTCTTAAGCATCATTTTCGATGGCTTCATGATAATAGCACCTTTAACCATTCCCTCATAATGGACATTTAGGCTGTTTCCTTTATGCTTTATATTACAAATATCGCAATAATAAGCATTACTGCCTACACATTTTTTTTTTTTTTAAGATTTTATTTATTTATTTGACAGAGAACACAAGCAGGCAGAGAAGCAGGCAGAGGGAGAGGGAGAAGCAGGCTGCCCGCAGAGCAGGGAGCCCGATGCGGGACTCGATCCCAGGACCATGACCTGAGCCGAAGGCAGACGCTTAACCGACTGAGCCACCCAGGCGCCTGCCTACACATTTTTAACCTGTATTTCTTATTTCCTTAGGATAGAGTCCCAAAAGTGAAATTACTCTGTGAAAGAGTATAAAGCTCTTTAAACTTCTTGAAACACGGGCCAAAATGTTTTGTAGAAAAGTTTTCATCGATTTATACTGAAAGTCACTATCTCAGTGAGCTTTTTAGCTGCCTCTTTAGAGAAGAGGAGAAAGCCCTGCAAGCTTCCAGGCCTCCCTGAAGCCTCGCGGCCGCTGCAGTAGAAGGTGAGAGGGCACAGAGGTTCCGTCTGTAGTTTTGCCTCAGCCATCCCTCCGCCGGGAAGGCGCCCGTCCTGTTTCCTAATTGAGTTCTTCCCTTCTTAATGGCCCAAGGATGGAGGATGGTGGTGGTTAAGGCAGTGAGGGTGGAGGTGGATCCTTACGCTTGAGCAAAGAAGACTTTGTCAACAAGAATCCCACACTCGGAGATCCTTCACGGAGACATCCGTCTATTCCAACCAAAGTGAGCTTCCAGAGACGGGCAGGATGACGAAAGAGGAGGTGGTAGCAGGATAGGAGTTCGAGGCGGCTTCCAGCTGGAGGGCTGCGGCCCCTTTAAGGCCCAATCCGGGGCTTGGCCCTTTAAATCTGTGTCAGTTTCCCCTGACGTCAGCGGGCGGGCCGGCAGCCCTGCTGTTTACCGCCTCGCGGCCCGGCACAGTCCCCGGAGTTGGGAGCCCCGGGGCTGCGGCGGTCGCCCGCCCTTAAAGGGCCCGCGCCCCCAGGAAACGCGCCGCGCCGCGCGGCGTCGGGTCGCTGCCACCTATCACGCTCCTCACCCTCAGACCCTCCTCCCTTCCCGGCCGCCCCCGCCGCCGGCTTCCGTCCCTCCCTCCCCTTTCCCCGGCGTCTCCAAGCTCCCAGCAACCAGCCGCCCCCTGGCTCTCCCGGCCCCCGCCGGCGGCCGCGGGGTCTCCCGGCCGCGCTCTGCCCCTCGCGAGCTGGCCCGTACCCCACACCCTCCCCTCCCTCTCCCGCCGCCCCTGCTCGCCAGGCCCCCTAGGAGCGTCTCTGCGGCTCCGGGGAGGAGACGTTTCCTAATCTCAGGCCGGGGTTAAAGTTCTGGTCCTGGTGAGATGCTGGAAGCTGCGGCCGGAGCCGCAACCCGTCCCGGAGGTGTTCTGTCGCCTGTCACCGTCCCCACCACTACCGCTGCCGCCGCCACCGCCGCCTTGCCGGGGCCATGTTCGCTCTGGGCTTGCCCTTCTTGGCGGTCTTGGTGGCCTCGGTCGAGAGCCATCTGGGGGTTCTGGGGCCCAAGAACGTCTCGCAGAAAGACGCCGAGTTTGAGCGCACCTACGTGGATGAGGTCAACAGCGAGCTGGTCAACATCTACACCTTCAACCACACTGTGACCCGAAACCGGGTGAGGGCTGGGCTGCGCTGGGCTGGGGGTTGGTGGCGAGTGGGTGAGCGGACCAGGGCTCCGCGAGTCAGTCAATCCTCTACTCTTTTAGGAGGCCCATGAACGCGACACCCCACCGGGTTTCCTTTTCCCAGAACCGCACTGGACTCTCTTGACCAGTCCTCCTTGCTTTGCCACCAGCGTCTCTCTGAAGCTCCCACTGGACAGTTTCTAAAGTTGTCTCCTTCCCATCTTCTCTTTGACCCCCTCCTTTCCACCAGCTGTGGTCTGAGCAGGGCTGGTCCAACACCCCAAATCTGATAGCCTCACACGTCCGGGTGCAGGGGGAAGCAGGCTAGCCACTGGGCTTGGCCCAGAAAACCCCAAGGAGATGAGACAGGCCGACTGAAAGGCTCTGCCCAGCCAAGTTATAGCTGAGACTCCCTAGGGAGATGAATGCAGGACTTCCCAGCTCTCTTTCTGCCTTAGAAAGCCAGCTGGCCTTGTAAGTGGAAGGTGGTGGAGATAAGATCAACTCCAAGGGGGATGGGAGGAGAGAGGAAGTTTCTGTCCAATGAGGAATCTACCTCACCCTGACTTTCTCTTTCATTTTTTCCCCAGCCACGAGTTAAATGTTGATTGTAGCTAGATCTAGGAAGTCTAGACCCTGGGCAGAGCTGAGATTTGGAGAATTCTTGCAGCCTGGCTCTGTGGTCTCCTGCCTAACACTCTCCATGATGGGGTTTACTAAGAAGGGGTAGAGTTGATAGTAGCAGTCTGATTATTTTTCAGGATGGGGCGGGGTCTGCCTTCTGTGGCAGGCCAGGATCTGCCTTCAGTGCTTGTTTCTCTGAAGTTTGATGTCCTCCTGCTTGGAGTCCTTTCTTCCTTCTCCCCCATAACTGGGGTCATCCTGAGAGTTATGATCTTCTACCCCTCAGGGAAACGTTGCCCTAGGGCTTGGGTCTCAGCAGCCCAATACCAAGCATTACCAGGATTGACTGATTGATTGATTTTCTTAAGCTCCCACTGTTCTGTGTATGTTCCTCCATGTGCCAAGGGTGAGAGTGTCTGCATTTTACAGAGGGGGATATCAAGGCTCAGAAGTGTGAAGTGACTTCTCCACAGCTCTAGCCCTTGGTCAGAGCTAAGGATAGAACTTGGCTTTCTTAGCTTTCCACAGTCTCTTTCCCCACCTCCCCACTGGCTCTGGCCCCCAGATTAGTTGTTGAGTGGGGGCTTCCTGGCTCACAAGGAAGAAAATTGAGGAACACTTCTTGCTCTTCTGTGTCCCCGTGTCCCTGTGCGTGGATATCCCAAGAACATGGATAGGTATGGGGTATCCTGCGGATGTCCAAGGTCTCCGTTGTGTTTCCTGTTGGGAAGTGAGGCCCTGTAGTTGCGTGGATCCCATTGTCCTGCACATACCTGTCAGCCAGGACGGGGCCTCTTCTAAGAGCTTCTCTAACTCGGGGCAAATCCCTCCTGGAGCCTGGGGCTGATGTGGCAGAAGAAGGGGCATAGCTTGCTGCCCAGCCTGACTGGGGGCGGTGGGGGGGAGGGGGGAACAAAGCGGTCAGCGTGACGGAGGGCAGGGCTCAGTGTCTGGAGCCATGTGTCCCGAGGAGCCCAGGTGGAGTCACTACAGGCTCGACTGAGGGGTGTTTCCATATCATTCTGCAGACAGAAGGCGTGCGTGTGTCTGTGAATGTCCTGAACAAGCAGAAGGGGGCTCCTTTGCTGTTTGTGGTCCGCCAGAAGGAGGCTGTGGTGTCCTTCCAGGTGCCCCTAATCCTGCGAGGGCTGTGAGTAGGACCTGGGGGTCAGGGAGGGGGGTAGGCCTCGGCCAGGCCAGGCCCAGAGCCTCACCCAGGGCCTTATCCAGGGCCTCAGGACACCCAGGAGCCCCTCTGTTTCTCTTCCCTGTTCCCTGAACCAAGGGGCTGCTCAGTGGCAAGCATGCCAACTTGGAGCTTGTCAGCCTAGCTGGGTTAGGAGTGGGGAGAAGCTGGAAAGCAGAGTGGGGGAGTTGGGGCCTTGCTCCTGTGGCGTGGCTTGCTGGCTGGGACAGTAGTAACGTCCTGGCTTTCTGCTTTGGGCTATAGGTATCAGCGGAAGTACCTCTACCAAAAGGTGGAGCGAACGCTGTGCCAGCCTCCCACCAAGAACGAGTCCGAGGTCCAGTTCTTCTACGTGGATGTGTCCACCCTGTCACTGGTCAACACCACCTACCAGCTCCGGGTCAGCCGGATGGACGACTTCGTGCTCAGGTGTGCAAGGGCAATGCCAGGGGACCACGGGCCTGGCCTCCTTGCCAAGCTCAGGGAGTGACTGTGATGGGGGGGCTTTTCTCCCTCCAGGACTGGGGAGCAGTTTAGCTTCAATACCACAGCAGCCCAGCCCCAGGTAAGATTTGTCTGGCAACAGACCCTCGGGAGGAGAAGTGGTGACGTGGGAGCGGGAGTGGTCGGCAGACCCTGCTGGGAATCCCAGGTTGGCTGTCCCCTCGTCATGGAAGGACTCTGGCCCTGAGGTGGTCAGGGGACAGGCCGCGTGGGACTTGCAGAGGCATGGGGTCTGGCCGCCACCTCTCCTCCTTGCCTCTTGGGACACTATCCTGAGTGCCCACCTGAAGTTGAGGGGAGTGATGTAATAGGGCTGCTTAGGGTCAGGGTCCTTCTCCCCAGAGAGCTTCCACTGCCCAACCCTGAGAGGATATACAGTGTTCCCTTCTAGAGGGACAGAGAGAGCATCCTCATGAGATGGGTCTCTCCCTGCCCTCCTGTGCCCTCAGTACTTCAAGTATGAGTTCCCGGAGGGAGTGGACTCGGTGATTGTCAAGGTGACCTCCAACAAGGCCTTCCCCTGCTCAGTCATCTCCATCCAGGATGTCCTGGTAAGTTGCCTGCCCTTTTGTGCTCTCCACCAGCGGGTAGCAGGGCTGCTAAAGAGGGGGCCCAGGGCCCAGGTTCCTGCCCATTCGCCTCTCCCCTCTTCGCTCTGTAGTGCCCTGTCTATGATCTAGACAACAACGTAGCCTTCATCGGCATGTACCAGACTATGACGAAGAAGGCCGCCATCACTGTGCAGGTAGGAAATGCGCATGGCCCTGTGGGAGATGTAGCCAGGTGCTGAGCTTTCCAAACCCTTGCTCCTTCACCCCTACCCCATTTCTACCCTACTGATAAGACTGAGTCTTGGCCTGCCAGTCCCTGAGGTTTGGGGCTCTGCAATTTATGTGAGGGTTGAATCATCATCCCAATCACCTTGGGGGGTAGGAAAGAGCAGAGTACCCTTTCTGGCTGTCATATCTATTTCATTCACTGTAATGATAGCTAAGAGAGGGAAAGGGGGGGCCCCTGGGCGGCTCAGTCGGTTAAGCATCTGCCTTCAGCTCAGGTCATGATCCCAGTGTCCTGGGATCGAGTCCTGCATCAGGCTCCCTGCTCGGCGGGGAGCCTGCTTTCTCCCTCTGCCTGCCGTTCCTGCTTGAGCTCTCTCTCTCTGTCAAATAAATAAGTAAAATCTTTAAAAAAAAAAAAAAGAGAGAGAGAGAGAGAGGGAAAAGGGCCCTGGCTGATGCTGAGTGTTGCCCTTGGCGAAGGCTAAAACCTGTGCTGGGGGCAGGGAGGGTGAAGCCATATTATGTTCACTTCACAACATGTGAGTTGCAACTTAGGAGGCAATAGGGGCCCCTCCACTTGTTCTCCTGGCTGATGCCCAGACCGTAATGGGGCACCCATGGGCTTCACGGTGGTAGGTCATACACACATTTGCTCACCTGGCTAGAGGATAGGGTCATGGTTTGGGCTCTAGAGCCAGATAACTCTACCACTTACCGGCAGTGTAACCCTAAGGCCTCATAGGGATAATGATAGTACTTATTTTGTAGGAATCTTAGTGAGGGCTGAGTAAAATTATGTGTGTATTTTGTTGATTGATTTTGATGATGATTGATGGTGATGATGGTTTTATCATCATCATCATCATCATCCTGCAGCGCAAAGACTTCCCCAGCAATAGCTTTTACGTGGTGGTGGTGGTGAAGACTGAAGACCAGGCCTGTGGGGGCTCCTTGCCTTTCTACCCCTTTGTAGAAGGTACCCGGTGTGCCCTGGCCTGGGCAGGGTTGGGGAGGGCTCGGTCGCTCCCCGGGAGGTAGAAGAACCTGTGTGGCTGATGCAGGGGGTCTGCCGGGTTTGGGGTTTTGGCCCTGGACTCTCCCAGGCCTGGTCCTACAAACTTTAGCCAAGCTCCAGGCGGCTACTTGTTTGACATTTTGCTTCCAGATGAACCGGTCGATCAAGGGCACCGCCAGAAAACCCTGTCCGTGGTGGTATCTCGAGCAGTCACGTGTGAGTGTGGGTGGCTGAGTGGCTCTTCCTCTCAGACCTGGGGGAGGGGGAGGGAGACCTACATGGCAGACTGGCGGGCCTGGAAGGGGCAGTGTTCTTGGCAGCCTTCACGATGGGCGGGCCGGGGGTGGGTCCCTGAGTGATGTGGTAGAGTCGAGACTCACAATTGATGTACTGAGTTCCTGTTCTCTCTCCGCCCCTTGTGAGCAGTGTAATCTCACTGAGCCTCAGTTTCCCTGTCTCTATCGTGGTGGGTAATAGGATTTGTCCCGGTGGTCTTACCAAGTTGTGAGTTTTAGCACAAAATTAGCAGGAAAGTAGTAGGCCCCTTAGTCATGCTCGATAAATATTTACTGAGTGATTGGATGGAGCCCTTTGTAAACTGGAAAATATAAGATAAAAATAAGGGATTGTAATGGGAGGGGAAAGAAGCTGCCTCTCTCGTATGGATTCTTCATCCAACAAATATTTATCGAGCACCTTCTGTGTGCTGGGTGTTATGCCCTGGCTGAGTCCTCTGGCTCGCAGCATTCTGAGCGCTATGAAGGGCAAAGGACAGGTCACTGGGACCACAGGACAGAGCAGCTTTCCTGGAGGACACAACGCCCCCCCCACCCCCCGAGCTGTGTTTGGAAGGAAGCTGTGTTTGAAAACAGGATGGAATTTTTGAGGAAGAGGGAGAGGAGAAAATTCTAGCAGAGGGAGCAACAGGAGTGAAGGCAGGAATCATGTCAGAGTTTGGCATATTTGGGGACCTGCCTGTTGCTCACCCCGCCAGGTCACTGAGGGAAGAGGTGGGGGGAGCTGTGGCTGGGCCCTCGTCTGCCGTGACGAGTGGTCTTGGAAGGTTTGGTGTGCTCATCTTCCTCCTTCCCCCCCGACAGCTGAGGCCTATGTTGGTGGTATGCTCTTTTGCCTGGGCATATTTCTCTCCTTCTATCTGCTGACTATCCTCCTGGCCTGTTGGGAGAATTGGAGGTAAAGCGGGGCTGCCGGGCGTCCCCCTTTACTGGGGTGGGTCGAGCAGGGGAGCTGGCCTGGCAGGATCTGAGCCAGCCCGGGGTCACGTTCCGCACCATCATGGGGCATAGGAAGGCGGGTCCTAACTTTTAGGGTCGGTGGTCCATGGGCCTCTCCTCTGGAAACCAACCCCTGCCCTCAACCTCCTACCCAAGTAGGGAAACCCCACATTGCTTCCCAGCCTGGGAGGAACCTTAAGATCACAGATGGAGGACAGGGTTATGGGGTGGAGAGGGTGGAAGGCAGGCCGGCCCAGCATTGGAGGGATCCTCATCCTGCCCCTCTGGTTTGCCTCTGGATTCTGTTCCTGCAGGCAGAGGAAGAAGACGCTTCTGGTGGCCATGGACCGAGCCTGCCCGGAAAGCGGTACCTCCAGAGGGCCTGGGCAGGGAGGGCAGAGTCTGCTCTGTGCTTTGCTGGATGGATCCCTCGGGGGCTGGAGGGGGAAAGGCCAGCGGGGGCTTCTGGGTATTCAGACTGGGAATAACACTCTACAGATGGAAACGGGGCTGGGCTGTTGTACCCCTGTGACCCTAACGTGCCCACCTTAACGGCTGCCACTCGATTCCTTCTCTGGGTCTGGCTACACTGTCTGTCCGCCTCAGGCGATGTAGCTCACCGTCTGGGCGATTATTAACTTTTCATTCTCTTTCCTTTTCTTCCATCCTTCCCTCTCTGTCTATCCTCCTTCCTGCTTGGGACCTTCTCTCTCAGCTTCTCTCCTTGGTAAGCTCCAGGTGCTGTGGGCAGAGGAGCTGAGGTCCAGAGTAGGGGAGGGAGCGGACACACCGGGGTGTCTGGGTGGGACCTGGGCAGGCTGATGCTCGCTGTCCTAGCTGGCCATTTAGACCCATCGATTCCTTGACCTTCCCCCCCCCCACCATAGCGAGGACAAAGAATGGCCAGGGTTTCCACGGGGACACAGTGGGAGGTTGGGGCAGCCTTTGGCGGTGGGAGCGAGGTGTGTTTGTCAGGATAGGTGCTTATTCTTTGCTGCTGCCGTGGCCCCTCCGTGTCTCTCTGGAGTCTTTCTTCTCTCTTCTCCTTGGCTTTTGGCCCCTCTCTGTTTCCAGAGCTGAGGGGACCTCGATTTCTCCTTGCAGGTCACCCTCGGGTGCTCGCCGACTCCTTCCCTGGCAGCTCCCCGTACGAGGGCTACAACTACGGCTCTTTCGGTACGTGTCAGCGCCAGAGGTTGTCCTTGCCCACTCACAGCCCGGCCTCCTCGGGCGTCCCCTCCAAGGCGGCAGAGTGGCAGCGGGCCCCTCCCAACCCCAGCGTCCCCGCGCCCTCCCACCGGCCTCACCGCGTCCCGTGTGCCCCGCAGAGAACAGCTCCGGGTCCACGGACGGCCTGGTCGATAGCACGGGCACCGGAGACCTCTCCTACGGTTACCAGGGTGAGTGAGCCCGCGGGGCCGAGCAGGCTGGGTGAAGCGTGGTGACGGGCACCAGCCCCTTCTGGCAGGCTCTAGCACCGGGAGAGGGGCTGCTGTCTCCCCCCCCCCCTCCGCCTTTCCTCCTTGGCCCCACTTCCCGGTAACTCTCCCTTTCCTTTGAAGGGCACGACCAGTTCAAGCGGCGCCTCCCCTTTGGCCAGATGCGGCAGCTGTGCATTGCCATGGGTAGATGTGGGGGGGGGCGGTGCTGCTCCACCGGTCAGCTCCTGCCGGGGGCCAGGGAGACGCTTTGTGCATGGCTTCCCCATCTAATGCCAATAATCGCCCGCTCTTGTGTCTTGTGAGAGAAGCCAGCACTGGCCTCGATGCTGGTGGGCTGGCACCCAACCGCGCCCAGGCCGGCTGCTGTGCTTTGCTGCCAGACCCTCACTCCCGGCCTGCCGGGGTGTCACGTCCTGGCCTCGGGGGGCTCCGGTCAGGCACGGTCACAGGAGGCAGCTTCTGAAGGCACCAGAAAAGAACAGGAGCAGGTGCTCTTCCTAGAGGCAGCCTGTCACCCTTGCCTGCGCCCCAGAGCCCACTGGGTCTCTACCCAGGGGGGGCCAAGGCAGTGTCCTCTCAGAACCCACACGGCTGGGCACCTAATCAGCATGACTTCTGCTGAATTCAGTCCTGTTGCTTGTGTCTGGGGCCCAAGGTCTGCTCAGGGTCCTGGCCTGGAAGTCCTACTTCAGTTTGGTGGCCACCTGTTTGGTGGCCTCTTCCCAGAACCCACCCTTGTTCCCCTCAAGGACTTAGGAGCACCCAATACCTTTGCCCTGGGCCTGAGCCCACCTCCACCCCTGCTCTGAGCCCACAGTTTGCCTCTTTCCACTGCCCAGTAATTGTGACAATTGCCCCAGGTGGGTGGGGACAGACCTTGGGCTCTGTGCCTACTGGTTAACTCTTCCCTCCTGCCCACCCCAGATCGCTCCCTAGACCCTGTGGGCACTCGGCCTCGCCTGGACTCCATGAGCTCTGTGGAGGAGGATGACTACGACACATTGACTGACATCGATTCGGACAAGAATGTCATTCGCACCAAGGTCCGATGCCATGCGGGCTGGCCCTGGCCGTGGGTTTCCCAAAGAAAGGAGATTCTGTGTTCAGGCCCCAGCACATCTCTCTCTGGGGTGACATCTTAGGGGAACAAAGGGAAAGAGCTCAACGGGGGCAGGATTGATTCCAGGGGAAGCCGACTCTGCTCCCAGCCCTTCCAAACTAATCGGCCAGCAGCAACGGGGTGGCCTTGAGCCATGCCCTGCAGAATTATGGCCTGTGGGAGGGGTGGGGGGACTTCTCATGTCATCCTCTAACCTGGGCAAGAGGGGCTTCTCCCAGTCTCCCGGGCGGTGGGAAAGCGGGGCTCACTCCAGCTTCTCCCCAGCAATACCTCTACGTGGCCGACCTGGCACGCAAGGACAAACGCATCCTTCGGAAAAAGTACCAGATCTACTTCTGGTGAGTGGGCCGCGGGGGCCGGGCTTCCCGTTACTGGCAGGGTGGTGTGGCGGCGGCGTCTCGGGTCCTGCCTCCTCACCGCCGCCCTCCCACTCCGCAGGAACATCGCCACCATCGCTGTCTTCTATGCACTTCCTGTGGTGCAGCTGGTGATCACGTACCAGACGGTGAGCGGCTCCCCTGGGCCTGTACGGAGCGCCCTCGCCCAGCGTCCCAGCTTGGGGCTCTGGTGTGCGTACAGGTCGTAGGTCACAGGACCCGGGTTCAGATCCTAAGTCTGCCTCATGGGCTGGGTGAGCTGAGCTCCCTGAGCATCAGTGTTCTCATCTGCAAAATGGGGCAGCACGTAACAGTGACGGCACCTTCCGCAGCTTGTCCCAGGGCTTACGCAACTAGGCCCATGGGACTTGGTAGGTCTCGGTTTCTCTTCCCTTTTCTCTGTGCTGTGAGGCAAGACGCTCTGTCACGGTCATGCCCCATGATCTTGGGCTCCACCTAGCACCGGGGCGGGGCGGGCAGTGACTGCCAGAGAGGGCTGGCCCGGCGCACGGATGTGCCCGCGAGCCTCTTGCCGCGTGGGACTGTGTGGTGTGGCACGGGCTCGGGCCTGGCTCCCTCTCGCCTGGGCTCTGGGCCGAGTCAGGTGCTTTAGCAGCCCCTGCCGCTCCCCTGCAGGTGGTGAATGTCACCGGGAATCAGGACATCTGCTACTACAACTTCCTCTGCGCCCACCCGCTGGGCAACCTCAGGTGGAGATCGGGGCTGAGCTAGGGTATGGGGGGAGTGGGGGCCGGCGCTCTGCCCAGGGCTGCCCTAGGTGGGGAAGAGGCCAGAGGATGGGGCCAAGGCCAAGCGCCCCCTGTCGCCCCTTCCAGCGCCTTCAACAACATCCTGAGCAACCTGGGGTACATCCTGCTGGGGCTCCTCTTCCTGCTCATCATCCTGCAGCGGGAGATCAACCACAACCGGGCCCTGCTGCGCAACGACCTCCACGCCCTGGTGAGAGAGCACCTGCCGCTGAGGCCGTGGCTCCAGGCCCTTCCAGCAGGCCGGCCCCGCCCGGCCCTGCCCTGCCCACATGCCTCTCCATTCCTCTCTCCTGCTCGCCCTCTCTTCAGTTCTGCCCTTTCTCCCTCCCCCCCCCCCCGCTCCCTCCTGCCTCACCTCCTCTTTCCCTTCACTTCTCCCCAACAGGAATGTGGGATCCCCAAACACTTCGGCCTGTTCTATGCCATGGGCACGGCGCTGATGATGGAGGGGCTGCTCAGTGCCTGCTATCACGTCTGCCCTAACTACACCAACTTCCAGTTTGGTGAGTGGGGCCTCCCTCTTCCCCGGCTGCACCAAGAGCCAGGCCCTGCCTGAGGTCCTCCCCGCCGGGATCCCCAGCACTCAGCCCTGTGGGAGACTCCGGAGCTGGGCTTCCTATGGGCGCACATGTCCTAGTTTATAGGAAAGAGGCAGCTCGGTGCAACCGCACTCGTTCGTTGTGTGTTCTGTGGAAAGGCACGGATAAACACCGAGAAAACGAACGTAATTGGGCTATGGTCCCTGACCTCAGGGTGCTCAGACTATGGCCCTTGTTGTCAGGGGAGGTCAGGCTGGGTGCCGGCCAGGGGGCAGCAGTGCGGTGTCCTAGGGACAGTTACGGGGCTGGAGTTCAAATGTCAGCGCGCCGGCAGCTCGCTCTGTGGCCACGAGGAGGCGCGGGGGCTCTCTCTGCCACCCGGGTTCTTGGGGCTGGGGGCCCCCTGCTGCGGTTCGGAGGATGTGCTCGCAGCTCACGTTCCCGTCCCCAACGCAGACACGTCGTTCATGTACATGATTGCCGGGCTGTGCATGCTGAAGCTCTACCAGAAGCGACACCCAGACATCAACGCGAGCGCCTACAGCGCCTACGCCTGCCTGGCCGTCGTCATCTTCTTCTCCGTGCTGGGCGTGGTGAGGCCCTGGCCCACGGCGCCCGCCCCGCAGGGGAGGTGCACACGTGTGCGTGCACCCGCGGCCCCTGCTCCGAGCCCCGCTCCTCGGGAGGAAGGGCGGGCTGGGGGAGCGGCTCTCCTCAGCGCCTGCTCAGCCCTGCCGACGGCGGCCCCCCGACAGGTGTTCGGCAAAGGGAACACAGCATTCTGGATCGTCTTCTCGGTCATCCACATCATCGCCACCCTGCTCCTCAGCACCCAGCTCTATTACATGGGCCGCTGGAAGCTGGGTGAGGGCATGCCCGGGGCAGGGCGTGGAGGGGGGCAGCTGGGCCCCACGGAATGAGGGTTCGGTGGCCTCGGGGACCTGGACTCACTGCCGACTTTGGGTTCTGCCCTCTGGCTGGGGGCCCTGGAAGAATCACAGAGTGAGGAGTTAGATGAGGGTTGGCATAGCCGTGCCCTCCGAAGGCCTGGGCTTCTCTCTGCTGCGGGGGCCAGGGGCCGGGGAAAGAGGGGTGCCCGTCAGCACTTGCCCTTCTTGCAGACTCGGGGATCTGCCGCCGCATCCTCCACGTGCTCTACACAGACTGCATCCGGCAGTGCAGCGGGCCCCTCTATGTGGTACCAGCCCAGCTCCCCAGCCCTCCTCCTCCTCCATCTGCTCTTGTCCCTCTGGGTGGGGGTGGGGGTGCCGCTGAGAGCCCAGGGGAGGGTGGGGACCGGCTGACTTGGGCCTTCTTCCACTTTTCTCCCTGTCTCTCTTCCCCCTCTCAGTCCCCGTGTCTCTGCTTCCCTCCAGGACCGCATGGTGCTGCTGGTTATGGGCAACATTATCAACTGGTCACTGTGAGTCTGGCCATTGTCTGTGGTAGCCTGGCTGGGCGGACAGCTGGGGACTGGGCCAGCCGCTGGCTGCCTTGGGGTCCGCAGACAAATTCTAAGCTTTGGGCATGAGAAATGGGGGCTCAGGGGAGAGATGTTGGCACCTCGGGTTCTAGAATTTCTGTGGGCCGCTGAACCCAGGCTCACATCATAATAAAATGTGGGGCAGGGGTGAGGGAGAGCCCCTTTCTTGCTCTTGGCCCTCCCCGGCTTCACCAGCGCTTCCTCCCTTTGCCAGAGCTGCCTATGGGCTCATCATGCGCCCCAATGACTTCGCCTCCTACTTGCTGGCCATTGGCATCTGCAACCTGCTTCTGTACTTCGCCTTCTACATTATCATGAAGGTGAGCGGGGCTGCCGAGCCTCCTCCGCCGGGTGCCCTGCCTTTGCCGGACGGAGCTGGGTACGGCCTGCTTCAGGGGAGCGTTGGGAGGGAGTGGGAATTTTTCCTTCATCTCTGCCGATGAGGTCTAGGAGGGGAGAGGCCAAAGTCTCTTGCATGTATTCCAGCTGTATCCAGAGACCCTTCCCTAGTCCAGGAATGGCCCTGCAGGAGGGAAGAGCCCCGTGCGGTGCAGAGGGCTTTGAGCTGGGGCTCCCCAGGTCTGCAGAGGCAGGGCCTGTGACGGCCGGGCGCTTCGCAGGGACCCCTCTGCCCTCCAGCTTTGAGAGGAGCCTCTGCCAAAGGAGAGCCCCCCGGCCAGTGCACCCCGCCAGCGTGGGGCTCTGTGCACATGGAGGCCTAGCCAGGGCGGACAGCAGGGGTGAGGACACCAGGCTGCTGGTGTGGGACAAGGTAACTGTGTAGCTATTCGAGGTGAGGCTGTGAATCTAGGAAGGCTTCCTGAAGGATCCATCCTGTATGCTGAGAAGTGGCACGAAGGGCAGGCAGGGAAACGGACTGGGCCAGGGTCTGGCCCTCAGGCTGTTCTTCCCTCCCCGCCCAGCTCCGCAGTGGGGAACGGATCAAGCTCATCCCCCTGCTCTGCATTGTCTGCACCTCCGTGGTGTGGGGTTTTGCACTCTTCTTCTTCTTCCAGGGACTCAGCACCTGGCAGGTGAGTAGCGAGCCCGCCGAGAGGGTGGGGAGTTGCCCACAGGCTCACTGTGAGCCGACGAATGGCCACTTCTCTTCACAGACATCGTTTGTGAGCACTAACCATGCTTTCACAGCTGCCTTCCCACTTCACCCTCCTGACATTCAACATGCCAGCATGGGGAGTTCCCCTCATTTTACCTATGAGGCAGCTGAGCTTCAGAGAGGCCAAGGGACCTGCTCGGGGGCACACAGCCTCCGAGTGGCACAGCTGGGGTTTGAAACCAGAACTACCAGGCTCTCCCCTCTGCCTCATAGGCGCCTGCCATGAATCACGTTTCGATTCTGTGATCAGAACCAAGTCTGGCCGAGTCTCTGCCTTTGAAGTAGTTATAATCTAGTTCAGGAGAGAGAGAGAGACCGTCAGTTCCTGGACTGCTCTTTGCAATATGATACACAAGGCGAAGCATATAGACAAGACAGGAAGGGGGAATGGACGCGAGGACAGAGTTAGGAGGTCCAGGAAAGCTCCCTGGTGGAGGCAGACCTTGCTCATGGCCCTAAAGGCCTTGGGTGATGAGAAAGGGCCCTGTGGCCCAGCGACGCTGTGACCGGAGTCATGACCCAGAGGCAGAACTAGACGAGGCAGATTCGGGGTCAGCGAGAGCAGGAGTTTGGGAACTGAGTGAGACTGAACTCCCGCAGGCAGGACATTCACTGTCATCTCAGCGTTTGGCACAGACGGCCGCACACACAGTGCTGTCCGGTCGGCGTTGGTTGGATAGGGTTATGGGGGAGCAGGGAGGACCCTGAGCAGCCTTAGGTCGTGGCCCACAGTCACGGCTCCCGTTGTCCTTGGGCGGGGAGGGGGGGTGACCCGCCGGGAACGCTCTGGAGAACGAGCCTGCAGGTGCTGATTCCAAGGCAGGGACCCGCGGTAGGAGGCTTCCGAGGTCTTTTAGCGTCTCGAGGTAACTCACCCCGCTGCTCGGATACAGGGCAGAAGAATGGGAGGGAGGAGGGTCTAAGGGAAAGGAAAGGGCAGAAGCCAGCATCCTCGGGGAGAAATCCACAACAAAGAGCCGATTCTCAGATGTGGGAGACAGGGCAAGGGTGAGTCGGCAGGAGGGTGCACGCGCCTGGTGCCGCAGCAGGGCGGACGCAGGGAGCCGCAGGCCAGGTCTGGCCCCGGTTGGGTGGGCAGCGTCCCAGGCGGCTCTCCCCGTTGTCCCTCCCCAGAAAACGCCTGCGGAGTCACGGGAGCACAACCGCGACTGCATCCTCCTGGACTTCTTTGACGACCACGACATCTGGCACTTCCTGTCCTCCATTGCCATGTTTGGGTCATTCCTGGTCCGTGAGGCTGCCCTGGCCCAGCACGGGGGTGGGTAGAGGCCCAGGTTGCCTGGCGGCCTGCGCCTGACTCGGCGTCCACCCCCCTGCCAGGTGTTGCTGACGCTGGACGACGACCTGGACACCGTGCAGCGGGACAAGATCTACGTCTTCTAGCAGGAGCCAGGCCCCTTGCTTTCCTCACAGGGGCCCCCGAGCTCCTCTGCCTCACTGCCCAGAGCCTCCATAGCTCTGGGGGTGTGAGTCCCCACCCTGCGGCCCAGTGTGGGTGGTGGCGGGACAGCGAGGTCTAGCCCACGCTTGGCCTGGGACAGTCGTGGCGGGGGCCGTGAGCCCTGCATCTGCCCTCTGCCGGGGAGGAGGCCTGCTCCCCTAAAGCCCCAGATGGTGGCCACGGGCTTCTGCTGCTCAGTGTTGAGGGCCTCTCACGGGCCCTGTCCGTTGGCTCTCCCACCTGTCCCTTTGCAGGAGGAAGGAGGGAAGTGGTGTTGCCCTGCCCATCTCATCTCTTCTGCCTGTCCTTCCCTTCTCCAGGAGCCTGCGACCCCAAGCCCTTCTTCCTGAGCTCCAATCCAGGGCCTGCTTGGGCCTGATTCTCTGTCCTGCGCCAGGGCCCCACCGCCCTTTGCGGCTGTCCCTGACTGCCATCACTGCCCGTTCGAGTCGGGATGAACGGGGGTGAAGGATCTTGGAGGCCAGCCAGCTGGTGCCAGGCTTTTGGTGCTAAGGCCTAAGAGGGGCTATAGGCAGTGCAGCCTCCCCCCTCTGACCTGTGCTTGGGACTGGCTCTGGAGTAGTAAGGGTCAGTCCACGTGTGACAGTCGCCTTGATTTGAGGGGCTGAATTCAGAGGTCACCTTCCTATCCCGTCAGCCCCCAGACTGATGTTGGCACCAGGATTGGAGGGAGAGATCAATTCCCCCCTTCCTTTCCTTTTTCTTTCCAGCCCTCCGTCCTGCCAAGCCCCAGTTGGGGGCCTTCCAGTGCCGTTGACACTGCCCAAGAATGTCCAGGGGCAAAGGAGGGGTACATGAGGCGCCCAGCTTCTCCTGCCTCCTCACAGCCGTGGGAGCCCCAGTGCCTATCTTAGAAGGAGGCTCAGGAAGGGACACGATACTCCCCTCAGTGTCCCTGGTCCAGCCTCACTCTAGGACCCAGGGCTGGCTTCTGTGTTTCCGTCCTGTCTTCGGCCAAGTTTTGTGTTAGTCACACACACGTATGTGTAGGAAACTTTGGAGTTTACACTGAGTTGCCCCAGCTCTGGGCCCCTAGCTGCTCTGGTCCTTCGATCCCCGTCACCCTACCTGGTCCATTCCAGATGCCAAGACTGGGGGAGGCCAGGTTGGGCCTCTGCCTTGGGGATGGGAGTGTGTTTTATTCTGCCCAACTTGTTTTTATAGCTCTCCCTGGAGCTGGGGAGAGGAGGTGGATCTGGATCTTTTTTCAGAACTCCGTTTAATGTCTGTTTCCAGGCTGTGGTTGCATTTCTGTTTTCTATGAATGAGTCTGCATTCAATTAAAGAAACAGCCAGAGGCGGTTCTCGGGCCCCTGTTTGCTCCCCCGTTCTGGGTGGAGGTGTTGAGAAGCAAGGGTGGGACAGAGGCCCTCCATTTCCCAGCTCTTCTGGTCTGCCTTTCTCTTTTCAACAAAAGAGAGTCTCCCTTGTTTTCCCCATGTGTCCTCGAGTCCCCCGTGTCTCTCCTCCCCTTTGAGCAACTGCATCAGCTCAGGAAACATGTACCAGGGGCCTGCTCCGTGCCAGGCACCGTGTTGGGCAGTGAAGATGGTGGAGTGAAGAAGTTTTCACGCCGCCGCCGCCGCCGCCGCCCCCCCTTACCTGGCAAATGGCAGAGCCTCTGCCCACTTGGCCCCTCACCTGCAAATCAGGCCGGCTTCCCTTCTGGCCTGAGCCTCTCCCAGCCTGGCCGGCTGCGAGTGCGGCCAGTGCTGCCTGATGTGACTGTAATGGCCAGGAGAATGCAGGCCGAGGCGGGGCTGGTCCTCGGGGGACCCAAGATGGAGACTGGTGGCTAACGGCGCACGCGGAGGGCAGGCGGGCTCCCAGACGAGGGAATTTGGAAACGACCCTAGAAAGTTGATTTCGGTTCCAACAGGCCTAGGAGGCCAAGATTTGGGGGGCCAGGAAGCTGGTGAATTCAGACCTAAGCAGAGGGGCGCTGCCCTCTAGATCCCCCGCCCCTTTCCCTGCACTTCCCAGCAAACACCACTGGGGGGCACTCCAGCTCTGCGTCACTGGGCTCTGGCGTTAGGAGGCTGGCTGTGGTGGGCGTCCCCTCCGCCGCCCACTGCCCAGTGCCAAGCTCAGCTGCCCCTCTCCTGGAGGGTGTCCAGGGTGTGGTGGAGAGTGTTAGCTCCTCCCTGCCAGGCCGCCCTAGGGAAAGGGGTGGGGTGCCCTCACAGTGGGCAGCCCAAGAGACCCCACTGGTAGTCTCACCTTCTTCGGGTACCCTTTCCCCAGACCCCTGAGGCCAAGTGCAAGCCACATATGAGTGGGTCTTCTTCCAGGAGTGATAGAGCCCAGTCTGTTCTCTAGGGTAGGTAGGGACTGTTCCACAGGGAGGGAGGGAGGATAGCAGCCTCTGAGCCTCCCGCCCAGTGTTGGTGTCTCAGCCCTGCCAGGCCTTAGAAACCGCCTGGATAGGGGCCAGGTGGACTGAGCTGCCGCTGAGCCCCCAGATTCCACCCGCAGCTACAGCAGGGAACTCAAGACCCACCCCCACCGAAAGCTCTCAACCTGAGCAGGGTGGGACGACTGAAGGAGTGAGTCTGCCAGCCAGTCCCCTCCCACAGGGGGGCCAGCAGGGACACCCAGCTTCCGCCACTCGTGCGCCCCCCCCAACCCCCCGCAACGTGGCCTGGAGCTTACTCAGGCACTCTGAACCTGTTTCTTTATCTGAAAATGAGGTTAGTAATTACGCTCCCACGATATAGCCCTAAGGATTAAATGAGAGCATTTGCAAAGCATTTGCCTGGCATGTCGTAGGTTCTCAGTAAAGGTTAGCTCCTATCTCTAAGGAGAGTGAAACCCCCAGGACAGGGTGGCTGGTTGGTCCACCACCAGCCTCAGGGATGGATCCCCACAGCTCTTTCCCCTCTCTCTGGCCAGACCCTTTTGAATTTCCCCTGCCTTCAAACTCGGGGGCAGGGAGCAGTGAAGAAGGAGCAGCCCTAAGTCCAGAGAGCAGGGAAGGCCTTCATGGTCCTGTCCATAAAAGGCTTTTCCCCGGCGGCTTCCCGGCCTCGGCAGCTCAGCTCCGCCCCGCCCGCTCCATCTCCAAAGCACGCAGAGAATGTCTCGGGCAGCCCCCGGCAGACTGCTCCAACTTGGTGTCTTTCCCCAAATATGGAGCCTGTGTGGAGTCACTGGGGGGGCCGGGGGGTGGGGAACAGGCTGGGTTCTTCTAGCAGGGAGGGGGCCGAGGGGTGAGCCAGCGGGGGAGGCTGACATCACCACGGCAGCAGCCCTTTAAACCCCCCACTCAGCCAGCGCCCCATCCTGTCTGTCCAAGTTCAGACACGGAGAGCTCCTTCCCTCCTGCGAGCCCCGAGGAACCCCCGTAAGTGCATGTATCCCCGGGTTGGAGGGAAGGTAGGCTAGGGCTTGATGGTAGCAGCGGGTATACTGGGGACAGGGCCCTCAGAGGTCCTGGTCTCCAGCTCCTCGGCTGGAGAAGGCCACCCTCTCCATCAGCGTGCATTCCTGATCTCCAGATGGGGAAGTGGTCCTACTTGATGGGGGTGGTGAGGTTACTAGAATCCCATATTGCTTGGACTGGGCAGCCTCAGGCTGGTTGAAATGTTTAGGATGACTTGGCTGATGCAGAGGGATTGATGGTGAAGACCCTGACAGGGGTGCGAGGGGGACTCCCCGTATTCAGCCCTTGTCGTGCCTACGGGGTGTGCGAATACCCCAGTGCTGGAGAGCAGGGGCCCACGGGCAGGTACCCAGGGCCTGAGCAGCAGGAGAGAAGCCCCGGGGAGCCACTGAGGCAGCGGGGAGGTCCACAGGCAGGCGTGGCAGGGCGCGGGGACCTGCATGAGAGCCGCTTTTCCGGACACACGGCTCCTTCCATCCTCTGAAAATGGGGGGTGACCCCACTGCAGAGAGAGGGGTGAGGGGTGGGCCCTGCAGGAGCTTTGCAGTGTTGGCCTGAGTGGGCCTGGGACCCTGGGCCCTTCCCGAAGGGTCTGGCTGCTTCCCCTCAGTGGTTGCTATCCAAAGGGTAGCAGTGAATAGGGCCGCTCTTCTCTGTCCCCAGAATTGAGATGAGCCCACCTTCCTGCCATGTCAGAGATCCACAGACGCTCGACGCTCGCTCCTGTTAGCTGTGTCTTCTTTTGAAGAGAGAGGGGGCCCAGGGGTCCTGGAGAGACCCCTGGTTCTGCTAGTTGTTGTGGGGTCCTGTGGTAGCAGGTGCACGCTGCCCCTTCACAGCTGGACTTTATTCTTTTCTCGGGGGAGGGGAAGCCGACAGGAGCCACAGGGCAGGAGGATCAAAGCGCAGCCAGGCTGTTCTGCCTGTCCCGTCCCAGGAGGCTTTATCTAGAAAGGCCTCTGGGTGGCTTGGCCGGCAACCCTCTCCCTCTCCTCTTCCCAGCAGCATCAAGGTGGGACTGGGGAGGTCTGGGTCAGAGGACTGAGAGGGATTTCTTGGAATTCTCCACTTTAAGACTCTTCACCAGGAGGGAGAAGGGTGGGGGTGGGGTGCCTTTCATCCCCCTCCCTGTTCTGATCAAAATCCAAATGTTGTCTCTAGAACTAGGGGCTGCAACTTTGTGTCCTTGTCACCGTGAGCCTCGATACCTTCACTGTCTGCTCTGAATCTCCTAGACTGAACGCTGGTGGGGGCGGCGGGGGGTGGGGGGGGCACTCTGCTTCCGTCCTGTTCCTCGCAGGCCCAGCCCACCGTCTGGGAGGGAGGGCAGTTGGGAGGGCAGGTGGGGTGGAGAGTACCAGGAGGATAGGCTTGTGGAAGGTGGTGGGTGCTTGGACCCCCAGGATGCATGCTGCCTGCCTGGGCTGGTGGGGTGAAGGCTGAGCCGGGGCCAGGATGAAGGATGGGCTGAAGTCACCTGGTCCCAGCTGACTTGTGGGTTTTGACCACTAGTCTTTGACCCCCAGTGACTGGGAGGCAGGGTGTGAGACACACGGCAGGGTGGGGAAGGAAGGGGCTGGGCTGTTTATAGGGAAACAGAGCAGAGACTGCTTTTGGATTCTCTGGGGTCAGCTGGAGGGGGAGATGGGTGGTGGAGCTCAAAGGTGGCCCAGCCCTCTGGGTCTTTCCAAATCCGAGAGTAGTGAGTTGCCCAATAGCTGGAATTTAGATGAATCCATCTCGTGTTCTTTGTCTCAAGCTTTGCTGTCCCCTCAGGGGATGACTTGGAAAAGGAGTGGAGGGCGGCTGGGAAGAACGCTGTTTCAGTCCCTGGGTCAGGGGCCGGCTCCCCCAGGTCACCAGCAGGAGGCGATGCTGGGAGGGAGTCCCAGACAGTGCCTGGGTGAAGGCACAGCCCTGTGAGATGGATCACATCCTCCTCCGTGCACAGATGGGGAACTTGAATGCAGGAAAGTTGTCAGCTCTGGGGGAAGGAAGGGTAGGGCAGCTGACTGGGGACCATGGCAAGTGAGGACGCTCACTCTGCTTTCCACGGTGGTGAGTGGGGAGAAGGTCTGATTGTGGCAAGAGAGGGAGTCGGGGAGCGTGTGGACTACCCCCATCCTCGGACCACTCTCTCCCTCCCAACCTCTGACCTCTCCGTGGGTCTGGCCTCATCTGGTCCCTTTCTCGGAGGGCTCTCCTAGGGAGCTCTGGGCACCACCCCCCGTGACACCTGGAGCTCTCCCGAGCAGTGCCAGCCCCAGGCCTTCAGGACAGCAGCTGCTGCTGGTCTGCACAGGGAGGGGCTCCCCATGTTCTGGCTGGCAGATTCTTGGCTCTGGGATGTCCCCCGAGGACTCTGGCTCCTCGGTTACTCAGCTACTAGAGTGGCGGGACCTGGGGCACAAGGGAAAATCCATGGGTCTAGCAGTTCTTTCTCTCCTGGCCCACCTGAGGAAGTGCAGCTTCTTGGCCAAAGGCTCGTGGGTTTTGCCGGCTTCCTAGACCTTGCCAGGGGTGGGTAAGTGTGAGCCTCTTCGGCAGCTGCAGGCCAGAGGCCGGGCTGACCCGGCAAAGAGCTGGGTTTTGGAGTTCCAGCTTTGGGGCTAGAGGATAAAGTGGAGGGAGAAGTAAGAGAACTCTGTAACTTAAGGCAGAACCCACAAACCACCTCACGCCTACCTGGACAAAGAAACCTGCTGCTTTATTTTGGCGCCAGGGGAGGGGGGCAGTGCGGCCTCCTCTGGAAGGCATCTCCGGTGCCTCTGTGGCCAATCTTGGCAAAGAAAGAATGCTCTAGACCAGCGCTTGTCAAACTCCGGCCCATACGCTAAACGCAGCCTGCTGCTTGTTTGTGTCAATAAAGTTTTATTGGATCAAAGCCATGCTCACTTGTTTACATATTGTCTAAGGCTGCTTTCATGCTACAATGGCAGAGACCATATGTCCAGCAAAGCCTAAAATACCTACTCCTCTCTGGTTGTTTACAAAAGTAAGTTTACTGATCCTTGCTCTAGACTTCGAAAGATCTGGTCTCCCATTTCTCTGGTCCCTAAATTCAGAGAGGCTCCCTGGACAGAGGGGATGATGGGCAGTGCCATGAAAACAAAACGAGGAAACCAGGGGAGGTAAATAAATGTCTAGGATGGGTGGGCACGCCCCCCCCGCCCCCCGCCCGTCCCCCTAGGAGCTCCAAGGCCTGCCTAGCACAAGTGAGAGCAGAACTGGTTCTCTGATCCTCTGACCTTCTCCCTTCTCTGGCCGGTGCTGCTTTAGCTCTCCCACAACATGGCCAACAAGGGTCCTTCCTACGGCATGAGCCGCGAAGTACAATCCAAAATTGAGAAGAAGTATGACGAGGAGCTGGAGGAGCGGCTCGTGGAGTGGATCATAGTGCAGTGTGGCCCAGATGTGGGGCGCCCGGACCGCGGGCGCCTGGGCTTCCAGGTCTGGCTGAAGAATGGCGTGGTGAGTGGCACTTCACAGAAGTGCAGGGGGGCTGGGGCTTCACCATCCTGCTGGGCTTGTGGGGCAGGCACCCCGAGCGGAGTGCCAAGCTGCGTTCTCTGCCCGGCAGATTCTGAGCAAGCTGGTGAACAGCCTGTACCCTGATGGCTCCAAGCCAGTGAAGGTGCCCGAGAACCCTCCTTCCATGGTCTTCAAGCAGATGGAGCAGGTGGCTCAGTTCCTGAAGGCAGCTGAGGACTACGGGGTCACCAAGACTGACATGTTCCAGACTGTTGACCTCTTTGAAGGTACAGAGAGAAGAGGGGTGGAGGAGGCAGGTGGAGGACAGGAAGCTGAGGCAGAGAGGACAAGGGATGACCCAAGCATGCCACGACAACAGGTCTACAGAGTGGGAATGCCAACCATACTCAGGGGCATCCTAGGATCTACTGCAGCCTCCTTAGCCCTTGGGGTTGGCCAGTTTTCGGAGAGGCGGGGCAGGCCCTGCCATGGAGTCCCGTGTACGTGGTCCTGAAGGTCACCCCCCATCCCTTTTTCTTCTCCCAGGTAAAGACCTGGCAGCGGTGCAGAGGACCCTGATGGCCCTGGGCAGCTTGGCAGTGACCAAGAATGATGGGTACTACCGTGGAGACCCCAACTGGTTTATGAAGTACGTGGCCACCAGGGGTTCCTTGTGCGCTAAGCTTGTGTCTCTGTGTGAGATGGGGGGTGGCCTGGGCTAACCGCTAAGCCAAGGGAGGTGGGGCAGCAGGGTCGGAAGGTACAAAGTGAAGGTCTAGGCGAGGGGGAAGATGGGTCCCTGCTGCTTGCCAGTGTCCCTGGCCCGGGGGGCAAGCTAGGTGAAGGAAGCAAGAGAAGTGAGACGGGGCACATGGGATGAGGCTAGGAAGTGACAGAGGAAACAGAACCCAGGTGGAAAATGTGCAGTCCCGGTGAGTCTTTATCCTGGTTTCCCCGCTTCTAGGAAAGCCCAGGAGCATAAGAGGGAATTCACAGAGAGCCAACTGCAGGAGGGCAAGCATGTCATTGGCCTACAGATGGGCAGCAACAGAGGGGCCTCCCAGGCTGGCATGACAGGCTACGGACGACCTCGACAGATCATCAGTTAGAGGGAGAGGGCCAGCCCCCGGCCCTGCCCGTCCCCAGCTCGCCGGCCGCAGCCATCCTGCCTAGCCTGCCTCACCCACACCCGTGTAGTTCCTTCAGCCCCGGCCAAGCTTCGAGGCTCCGTCACTGAGCAAAGGTGACCGCACTTGGGCAGCTCTCCCCCACCCCTCAGCCTCAGCCCAACTTCTTACCCCAAAGCACCACTCCCCTAACCCTCCTCCCAGCTCCCCTACCGTCTCCCACCATCTTTCCCCATCCTGGGCCGGGCAGGGGGGAAGGACGTGGGCTGGGGGTAGCTGGGCAGGGGGCAAGTCCACCATCCTCCTTGGCAGCAGATGCCCATTGAAGGAAACCCAGCCCAACCTCCCCCCATTTTTTTGCTGGAATATTTTGGGGGTTGAAATTCAGAAAAGAAACAAATATATACATCAATCTTTTCTCAGGCCTGGCTGGCAGAGTTTGATTTGCCCTAGTCACTTCTGGTTGCAGGAGGTATGAGCGGGCAAGAGGCAGGGAACATTTACGGGTGTTCCTAGCCGCCAGCTCTGAAGGACCCCTCGAATTCTAGGATCCCAGGGGGGTCAGCTTCCTTCAGAGGCCCAGGCAGAGGAAGGAGGAGAGTGGATCTCAGGAACCAGGGACCGAAGGCCAAGAGAAGCGACTTGGCAACTTTCATGAGCTCTGGGAGGCAGATGAAAGGGGATGGGGAGCGGTAGAGTTGTGTGGAAGGTTTTTATTTTGGAAAAGCTGTGCAGAAAAACATTCAACCAAATGTTGCTGTGAAAAGAGAAACCCAAATCTTAAGCGTTAAAAAAAAAAATTTTTAGATCAACCAACTAGCTCAGAAGAGGGGAGGAGGCCCAGGCCGGGAGGAGTCCCAGCCGGTCAGGCAGACGGCTGGCCTCCGGCGGGTAAGGCCATTTCCCTGAGCGCTTTGCAGAGGAAGACAGGGTGGTCGCAGGGCTGGAGTGGCAGTGGCCGACCCCTGTCATAGTCCTGCTGCAGACCCACCTAGTGAAGCCGCGCAGGCCCTGGGGAGCCGCGCCCATCCGCGGCTTTGCCAGGAGCATCGTACCGATCCTTCAGGATGGAGGGTGGGGGGCGATGGTGAAGGAGTCAGGATGTGTTCAAGGTTGGCTTCTGATCAGGGCTCAGGGAGGCAGCTGCTTTCAGGGCGGGTGTGCTGGGCTGAGGGCTACTGCCATACCAGTAGGTCTGAGGTTCCAGGCGGAGGCAGAAAGGGGGCGGAGGGAGAGGAAAAGACTGCAGTTTCTAGGTCCTGGGTCTTCAGAAGGACAGGCATATATCCACGGGCTCTTCCCAGCCTTCATCCCAAGCCCTCTTCCCGAGGGACCCCGGTGACGTTTCTGTGGAGAGGCTCTTCTGGCCATAGCAGGCCCTGTCCCACCCATGCATGGGTGAGGGTCCCTATGACCCACATCACCAGCTTGCCCAGGAGAAATGAGGAGGCAGGCCTGCCCAATTGGGGGGGGGCCGAGCCCTTGTCCAAGACCTTCTCACCAGAAGCTCCTGTTCAGTCGGAGGAAGATCCAATGGCGTGGCCACACTATTCTCCGGCACGATTCCTCTGTCACTGCACCTTAAGAAGGCCCTCGCCCTCCCTGAGCGTAGTCAGAGGGTGCTCTTTCGGCCTGTGGATTCCTGATGTTAGCATCAGGGCTGCCTTCTCCCCAGAGCTCCCGGGACTTCAGAGCAGCCTTCCAGGCTTCCCCGGCTTTGGGAAGGAAGAACCTGTCCCATGTCGAGCCTGTTGGGCCTTGTGTCAGCAAATCTGCTCCTCTTTCCCCTGCAACAGGTCTGGGGCTAGGTGATGATGAGGGCAGTTCAGGGTACTCCTGTCCTGGGACAGGCCCCAGTCCCCTCGATCCAGCAGGTCTGGGGCAAGGAGATCAGAGGTGGTGGGAGGGCCCTCACTTTCTGTCTCCACTCCATCTGGATCCTTGCTGTTGTAAAGTGGCACCGATTCTAGTTCTGTCCCCTCCTCCCTGGCTTTTTGGCTTCGTTGGGGCCAGTGGCAGGGTCCATTCCTACAAACTTGGTGAGAGGCCACATTCCTCTGGCTCAGGTATATTTCCAGCATGTAGTAAAGGGTCCAGAAGATGGTAAAACTGCCCACCAGCACCAGAGTCTGGGGAAAAGTCAAGCACCCAAGTTAGGGATGGTTTCCCAAAGCCTGTGGCTTTTCTCAACCCAGAACAATGAGCTCAGAAAGTCTGTCACCTTCCAGGGACTGCCTCTCCCACCCCAAAGCACTCGCCTCCCCCACCCAAGGAGCGCCCTCTCAGAGCTAGCTAGTCGAGTGGGGACCCGGCCAGCTCCTCCGAACCCCCCACTTCTCAAGTCACCTGGAGTACCCCAGCAAGGACTAAATCCCCCAGGACACTCCTGCCTGCCCACCCGCCTGGAGCTGGAGGCTGGGCCCTCGCACCTTGAGGGTGTTAGGGGTGATGGTGTAACCGTCCTCCTCGGGGATTTTCAGCCCAGGAGGGCAGGGCAGAGTGAAGCCATCATGCAGGTATTTTCCACTCATGGCACTTTCTAACAGTCTGTGGAGAACAAAAGAGATGGGGACGCCCTCCTGAGCTTGGTTCTCCCACCTCACAGCTGGAGAGGGAGGATGCCCCACAGCAAGAAGGGGCGGGCGTGCTGCGGGTTCCCAGGGAGGTGGAACTCCCTACGTGGCCTCTTCCGGCCCCAGGAGCTGCCCCCCCCCCCCCCCCCCCCCCCCCCCGCACCTGCGCCTGGCACCCACCTTTGCCTGTCCCTGATGTCCACTGGACTCCACACAGAGCCGTAGAGGGTCAGCTGCCACTGCCGGAGGGTGCCAGCCCGCAGCAGCTCGTCTCCTAGAGCAGCAAGCCGGGCAGTCGTGAGCCCCGCCCCTCCGCCGCCGCGCAAACAGCCCCGCCCGCCCCGCCGCCGGGGGGCACTCGACCGCACGCTCTGCCGCCGCAGTGGTCTGTGTCCCGCGGCCCCGGGGTTCTGCAGATGTGCCTCGCGGGGGTGGGGGTGGGGGCCTCAGGGATGGAGACGGGGAGGCTGAAAGGTGTGACTCCGAAGCAAAGACGTTCTGCCTTTCTCTCTTCCATATTTTAGGGTTTCAGCTGGGATTTTGCTTGGAAAAAAAAATGTCCTTCTACTAAATTAAAGAAAGGTCTGAAAACCAGCAGTCTAGTGAATACCTAACTTGGCTGGAAGCCAGGAGAGTTGGGTTCGGTTTCCAGTCTTCTCACTGGAATATTGTATGACCTTGCACCAGTCACTTCAGACCTCTGGGTGGGCCTCAGTTTAAAAAAAACAAAAAACAAAAAACAGAAAACAAAAACAAAAAAATGGTGAAAATTAGTCCTGCCCTTACCTGCCTACCAGGGCTGGTCGAAGGATGGTTATATGTGAAAGGACTTGAAATGTGGTTTCAACAAGGAATTTTTGTTGCTATCCTGAGGAAAAATGGATCAGTCACTTCTCCAAGGAATATGAGAGGTGGTATCAATGAACAATTTTAGATTTCAGTGCCCGTATTTTAGATGGGGTGTATTTCTTGGCATCTACCCTGTCGGTCCAATGGCAACCCTATGTCTCCTCCATGGGATGGTTTCTGCGGGGACTCTGAGCTCCAGAGGGACCAGACGGAAGGGCAGGCAGGCTTACCTACATCCCTGATCACGAGTCTGTAAGTCCCCTTTGCTCTTTCCCCCCAGCACCGCACAGTGGAGAAGGTCCAATCATTGAAGCCATTGGGATCTCTGGGGGAGAAGAAAAGAGTAGAAAACCTGGAAGGCGTGGGGCAGGAAACCGACCCTTTGCCCACAAACATGATTTCCTAACTGTAGTAGCCATCAAAACATAGCCGTTGTGGCCTGAGCTACAGCCACTGGGGAGCATGCCACGAGGGGTCCCCAAGCGCTGTCCCTTCCCCAGGGATCCCATGAGATGAAGGACTCCTGTCAGCATGTCCTAGTGGGGAAAGCAAATGTAGAGAGAGCACAGGCCGGGGAGCTCGAGAGATCTAGGCTTAGTGTTACTTCCTCAGGCACTTACTAGCTCTGTGACTTGTTTCCTCTTTTGTAAAAGGAGGGTAACGTCTCCTCTGCATCGTTCTTGTAAGGATTAGAGAAAGTAAAGTGCAGTGCTTAGCACGTTGTAAGCGACTTCTACAAAGCAGGGAGGAAACGGCTTCCCGCTGCCCCGGCCAGCCCGTGCCAGGACAGCTGAGGATGTGCTGGCGCCCACTTTCCCTCTATCCTTTCCTTGCAAAGGCCCGCGTTGCCCAAAAAGGCTCAGAAGGCACGGGCAGGCATACGTACGAGTCCATGCTGCGGGGGGCGCCGATAAGGGACATCATGCCACTGGGGCAAAACAGTTTCAGTTCCAAGCTGCCGCGTCGTGGATGAGTGATGGAGACGGTCACTGCCACATGCTCTAGCGTCTTCAGCCCCGACATCTCCAGGTCCGTCCTGCTGACTGTGGGGAGTCAGGCTGGGCAGCTGGGAAACCGGCCCCATCAACACTTACGCCCTCACTTCCTCCCCACACACACAAAGGCACATACTCACCGAACCACATACACACACCTAATGCAGCCCTAACTGGGACCCAGTGCGCGCAAGTAAATGGGATGTCGTGGCCACTTTCGAGGGGCTGACAGGCTAGTTTAGAGTCTCATTGGGAAGATCACATATTCAAGACACAATATAAGAACCAAACAGAGCAGCTTCCACCATTCATTCATTCAAAAAATAATTTACTGAGTACCTCCTGCATTTCAGGCACTGTACTAGATGCTGGGGATAGAAAGGTAAGTTGGACATGATCTCTGCCTTCTACCTGCAAGTGGAGAACGAGATGGTGTGAGGAGTACCTAACTGGTGCTAGAACAGACAGGCTCTAGGCACAGGGCAGGGAGACCGTCCGCAGGAGATGAACGCAGACCAGTAGAGTGCTGGTAAGCAGCGGTACGTTCCAGGAGGGGAGACAGTCCAAATGTGGGTGGGGAACGAACGAGTTTCATACGGAAGGCAGTACAAATATCTAAAAAACTACTCAAGTGAATACACTTGGAGGAAATGATGCTGAATGAAAAGAAGCCCACCTCACAAGGACACACAGAGCGTGACTTCCGTTGTGTAATACTCATGAACGACACAAGCGTGGAGACGGATGCCAAATGAGTGGCTGCCAGGCACGCGGGATGGGGCCGAGGGCGTGGGCACGGCCACAGAGGGGTGACATGATGGAGTCTAGTGAGCCTGGGGTGTTCTGGATCTTGGCTGTAGTGGTGGATACACGAGGCTACATGTGTGGTAAACCTACAGGGAGCCCCGCCCCCACCCGGACACACACACTCGTACAAATAGGAGTGCGTGTCTGGCAGGTGAGATCTGAATATGCTTTATGGACCATAGCAATGTCCTTGTACTGGTTTTGGCACTGGACTGGAATTGTTTCAGACATTCACACAGGGAGAAGGGTGCGTGAAACTCCCCTGAGCACTGCTTTGCAGTTCCCTGCGAATCTACAGGTATTTCAAAACAGAGTTTAAGAAAAACACAAACGACTGAAGGGCAAGACTCAATTGGGGAATATTAAAAAATTAGGTGGCAAGGAGAAACAATTCTTTCTAAAGCACCTCCTCCACGGATCCATTCCGACGGGCGAGGCGGAGACCAGCACCTGCACCTTCCAGGGAGAGCATGCACAGCTAGGATGGAAGGAGGAGGAGCAAAGGGCAAGAGTCTGTGACACCACCTTCCGTCCTTCAGAGGCCCCCTGCCCGCTGGCCTCCTGCTCAGCCCCCTCCGCTGCGCTCGCCACCGAAACGCACCGGCCCCCCTCGGTGCTCAGGTGCTCAGGGGGCTGCTGTCCCGAGTCGTCATGACCTCATACTGTTTACCTCCTCCGTCCACCCCACATCCGCACCCACTTCCACGACCACACCCCAGGCCTTGTCCTTACCCGGGACTGCCTCACTTCTGAACGGTTTAGAAACTCTCATTGTGGGTTTCATCAGATAACAATGCAAATTAACTGACGGCCAATCAGAATAGCTGAGCAAAAATGACAGCAAAGAAGCTCCCCCACTTCCTGATAACATGTTGGGAAATAATCTTGACCTCTCTCTGGGCACAGATGTGTGCACGAGTGAATGGCCTTTCATTCCATCTGGCAAGTCTTCAAAGCCCATGCCCCACCTTCTCTGAAAACAAGGACATCCTGTCTCTCCGCGTTCCCCACACCCTTCTTGATCCCTTCCTTCATTTCCTTGAGTGCCATCCAGCTCCTCTTTTCCTAGTGTCTAAGATCCCACAGCTCAGCTCTCCAACATCCTCTTGTTTACTCTCCCAGGCTCCTTTGTTTTTTCCTTTCACAGTAACTGGTTGGCAAGAGTCCAACATCGGACCAGCCCCATTAGCCGTCTTCTTGGCTGGATCTTCTTGCTTACGTCTTTCCTACCACAGATGAAAAACAAAAACAAATAAACCCTTTCTCAACTCTTCACTTTCTTCTGCCCACTGGTGTGAAGAACGTGGGCTCTGGAGCCATCCAGACTGGGTTCAAATCCCAGTCTGCCCTGTCCTAGCTCGGAGAACTGATTCCTTATCTAGAAAACTTGGATAGTAACAGTACCTACTTTGTAGGGTTGATAGGAGGATTATATCAGTTCGTACACATAAAGTACTTAGTACAGTACTGAGTATTAAGACCATGTAAGTATCAGATATTACTTTTCCTTTACTGGTAAAGTTCTTGGAAAAGATGTCTACATTCACTATCTCTACTTCTTACCCTCCCATTCATTCTTAACGTTTTTTCCTGTCAAGACAGTCTACATGGTTTTAAAAGTAAAAGAACAATTTCCTACCCCATTCCTCACCATCTTTGTGAGCCACTCCCCAGAAGCAAAGACTTCTTATTGCTTTTGGTTGTTTCCTTCTGGGATCTACCTTCATGTTTCCAAATAATAGGCATGTGTGACTATTTCATGGTTTATCAGTTTCAGACATTATTTATCGACTTCTAGTTACAGCAGATGAGGATTTAACACCACACCCAGACCTTCTTCCTACCCTGCCCTCCCCTCCATCCTCTCAAAATAATTACATCACCACTTTTAGTTAATCTTTTGTTTCCTTACGATGACCCTATAAATATCATATGGAATTTAGCCAAGTAGTATATAATGATTATATTTCATTTTCTGAACAATTTGCTGATGTCCCCTCTGGCGTTAATAATTGCCCTGTTTTTTGGTTTATTTCAACTCATGTCCCCCATTACTCATTCTTCCCACACTGCATAACCTCTCTGAATACTATTTCTTCAAATGAACAAACAGATCAGAAGCTCTCTCAGTGCCACTTTCCCCCGGAGACTCCATCTCTGGCTCCCTGTCTCCTGTTCCTATCCGCTGCCCCTGGGTTGGGACGTTCCTCTCCTGCCTTGGGCTCTGTCTCCTCTCTGTCCACACTCCCTCTTTTTCTCCCCCATCCTCTCCTTCCCTTGGTTTATCCTTCCTTGTAGAACAGCTGCCTCTCCCAGCAGTTTCAGACAATGTCTGAAAGTATCCTTATTCTACTTTCCCATATATCCCTCCCCATACTTATCCCATATCCCAGGATAATCAGTTCAGCTGAGTTTTAGCGACTGAAAACAATCATCCTCAGGATTTGGAGGTTTTTTTTTTTTTTTTTCAGATGGCTAGTGATCCCTATTAGCCTGAAAATTTTTTTTTTTTTTTCCCCAGGGCGCCTGGGTGGCTCAGTTGTTAAGCGTCTGCCTTCGACTCAGGTCATGATCCCAGGGTCCTGGGATCGAGCCCCACATCGGGCTCCCTGCTCCGTGGGAAGCCTGCTTCTCCCTCTCCCACTCCCCCTGCTTGTGTTCCCTCTCTCACTGTGTCTCTCTCTGTCAAATAAATAAATATTTAAAAAAAATTTTTTTTTCCCTCAATTGCCAGTGATCCCTATTAGCTTAGAGCCAGTTGGAAGCTCTAAGCATGGGTGGAGTTTTATACTGGTAGGCTTCCCTAAAGTTCGTTGGCCTGGCACCTGACTGGTTCATGGAGAAGCCCTCCATATCCGTATCTCCAAGTCTTTCGATGAGGGGTCCTTCCATTGCTCCAGAGAGGAGCCACCGATCTCCTGGCTGCCAGAGCCTTGGGATCTGGGCAGCTGGCTTGGAGGGGAGGGTCCCCCTCTCCCAGGACACTCCCTGTCCCTGGAGAATAAACTTCCCAACTCCTGCTGGCATTGGCATAGGGAAGGGACATCACCTGGCTGCCAAGGATGGGAGAAGGTGCCCTGGCATCTACCTTTTCACCGATCCCTATTTTCCACCTCATACCTCATCTCTGTCTCCTGGAGCACATGGGACTTCCAAGTCCTGAGGCCATTGGCACTGTGTGGCATGAAGGGGCTTATTTCTTAGTATCATCCTTGCAGGCATTTGGTATGCAATTTCCTCAGCCCTGCTCACTTCTCCATTCATTTTTCATCTTCCAAAAATGTGAAGAAATCTCTCATTTGCTGAGGTCTCTCTCCCATTCTCTTTATCCTTGTGCTTATACGATTTTTATTCCTTTATTCTTATTTTGGTGAGGTTTTGGGAGAAAGAGGAAATAAAAGAACATAACAATTTGCCATCTTTAACCAGAAATCTTCTCCTGCCTCCATGAATTATTCAACCAGGTACGATGGAGCTTTTGCCCCTGTGAGTACCCAGAAACAGTTCTCGAGGGCACCAGGGGCCTGTGCGGCAAACCCTGGGCCGCCCCTTCCGTCCTTGTCTCCTTGCCCTCTCTCACTGAGACAACCCCAAATTCCCACGATACCATCCTCCTGACTTCCTCCTACCCCCCACCCCCACCGGCCCATCTCATCGCTCCTGTTTTCCTTCGGAAGCGGCTTTCCTTGGTCCACGCCTTTAATGTAGTCTGTGTCCCAGGTCCTCTTTTATCCTTTTCTCCTTTGTCAGCCCACCAACCCTGGGGACCTCACTCTTCCCCAGGCCTTTTCTTCTCTTTTTACGCTGGTGACTGCCAAATCATTGCCACCAGTCTAGACCTTTGAACTTATTTCATCAACCACTTTCTGGATATAACGTTTAGATGTTGCCCCAAGAAGCTGCAAACAGCAGAGCCAAATTCCAGGCCTTGGTCCTTCATACTCCCCAGCCCTTGCCCAGATCTGTTCTTTGGCCTGGGTTTTTCATCTCATTTGATGACAATACTAACTAGACAGTTGCTCAAGCTCAAAAACTTAGAAATCTTTTTATATATTAAAAAATATAAATGCTCATATATATTTATATATACATTCATATATATGCATTCTTACTACAGAAAATTCCAGGCATATATAAAAAATGGAACAGATGTTCTCAACACCTAACTCCGATAATTATCAATATATGGCCAATCTTGTTTCATCAATGGTCCCCAGTTCTTCCCCTTCCCAGAGTGGTGTGAAGGCATCCCCAGGCACCCTGTTATCTTATCAGCAGAGACTGAGTATACAGCTCTAAAAGACAAGGGACTGCTCTCCTTCACCCTTCCCTACCAGCAATTGGTGACAACTTATCTTGAAGGCTCCGCACACACAGACTTCCAGGTCAGGTCCCTGCAGTTCTATCTGGCCCTGCCCCTCACACCCCTGCCCCAGACATACCACACGACTCGAGGTTCCCCGAAGCTCTGTCGACTCTGCATGTGTGGCCCCTGCTGTCTGGATGTCCCTCTCCTCCCCTCTTCCCCCAGCTCAGGTCAGTCCCTGGCTTCTCCGAGAGCCCTCCTGTCTTCCCTGGGTGGGAGCCGTCTCTGACACCCGTGTCATCTCTACCGCAGACGGGCTGCCTTCCGCCTACCAGACTGTGAGCTTCTGAGGGCAGGAATCCTGTCTTATCTCTGAATCCCCAGAACTTAATACAGTGCCTGGAATGAGGTAGGTCTCGCATTAGCAGAATGAATGAGTGAATCAATCGAGAGACATTTCAGAGAAATACGTGAGAGACTCCATTGCAGGGGAATGGACACGGGAAGACCTGGGGAGAAGCAAGGGATACAGAGGGGCTGAGAGGGGCTGACAACTCCAGAGCTTCAAGCGTGTGAGTCTAGGGAATGGCAATGACTCTGATGGAAAATGGGAGAAACCTGGAAAGCAAGCTGGCTTCTGAAGGGTGATGATGAAATCTGCAATGTATATGTGATGGGCCACGTGTTGGTGGCATACCCAACAGCGCACGGTGGCGTGGGCATAGAAAGCTGCAGGGAGATAGTGGTGGCATGGCTGGAGGAGGGCATTAACGTGGCAGACAAAGGGCTCACGGAGAGTCAATGCCATGTTCCAGAACATTATGGAATAGAATGGAATCCAGAAAGAGCCCTGCGAGAGCCCGTCTGTGTTAGGATGTGTGAGGGGGTATGCTATATGCCCTTCTTACTGGTGCGGACAGAGACTCAGGTGACCGTGCATATGGGGCCGCTAGAACCAAGTGAGGTACCACATTAAATGAAGGAATACTCAGAATAGTGCTTGGTTTGTAAAAAGCATTCAAGTCATTTTGATGATGATCATCTTAATATTCTTATTTGGCCTTTGGTAAGTCAGGGTCTTTTTCGACTCTCACCCCTTGGCCAGAAGGTCCTGGGGCTTCCTTTGCTCCTGATGTTGCGGAAGCTATGATAATCTCTATCCCTCCCACTGTGAGGGATCAGAGGAAGAGACTGCGAGCTAAGAATCACTTGTGGAGAGGTGGTAGCTGAAGTCGTGAAAACTGCTGCATGATGGAGGGAGACACGCAAGGGAGGAGAGAGAACCAGGGCGGAGTCTGAAGAGGCACTCCCGGTCTGGGAATGGTGACCGAGCTCACAAAGGACACGAGGACCTTGGTGGAGAAGCCAGGAGAGGGCTCTGGAGCAGAGGTCATGGAGGCTGCTGCCAGGGCCCCATGAATAGGGTCAGAGCTGCAGAAAGGTCGAGAAAGGTGAACTCTGAACTAGGCCCTGGGCCTGACCAGGGAACGTGGCACTGTGAGCAATGAACCGAGTCTTCAGTGGTAGAGAGAGGGGGTGATAACAGCGAGCAGTAGCTTTAGTTCATTCCCTTTTAAGGGTTCCAGGTTAAAGGCCGCCAGGGACTTTCAGTTGTTTCCCGGTAGGTGAACCGAGGATGTGTGACGGCAGAAGGAAGAGTCAGTGGAGACCGAGAGGGTGGGTGACGGGGGAGGTGTAAGCGAAGGAACGGGACTCTTGCCTACGCAGAGGCTTAGCCAGTTACACTCAGGCTGCAAACAGGATGAAAGGGCAAGCGCAAGGGGTTTAAGGAAATTTCCTGAATACATGCAGACTCTCTTGTGTTTTAGACACTCCTCCCAAACCCCACTGTCCCTCCTACCCTCTGGTGGAGATTTCAGACCCAGAGTCAGATCTAAAGGAACCAAGGGGCCCCCACCCCTGTTCCGCCCTCATCCTCCGTCTGGCTCCAGCACTGCACTGCCCAGTCCGGCAGCCACAGGCCACGCGTGGTTATTTATTCAAATTTAAATATAATACAATTAAAACTTAGCTCCTCACTCACATTAGCCACATTTTAAGTGTTGAATAGCCTCATGCGGCCAGTGGCCTCTGAATTGAGCAGCACAGATAGAGAACATTTCCATCGCTGTGGAAAGTTCTGTGGGACACCACTGCTCTGGAGTCTTAGCAGTACTGCACCCCCTCTGTTCTCTCAGCGACGTTCAGCTCCCTGCACCTGACAAAAAGTTCACTTTGGGCCCTCAGACACCGATTCACCCAGGTCTTGGGAGAAGAGACCAAAGCTTGGTCACAGGGGCGTATCTGTATTAACCAGACTCCCTTCGGCGTCCAAGCGTGCCCACAAGCTTGTACTTTCCGTCCTGTCTGCTTGGGGGCTAAGCGGAGTCCCAACAGAGGGGAAGGCACCTTTGCTGAGCTCAGAAACTCACAGCCGTCCTGCCTCCTGCCCTCCACCCTAGAAAACTCTGGGCCTACGCCTCCTTTTGCTTCACCCTCTCTTCCCACTACCCCATTTCCCACTCTCCTCGGCGCAGGACAACGTGTCCTTGCTTTTGTGCTTCCCAGTGACAAATAAGCGGTTGCTGGGAAGGTCTGTCACGTGCTGGGGCAATGTTCCCTGGTCAGTGGGAAGCAGAGGATGATGAGGCTGCAAAGGCCCCCAACCCTCTTCTAAGTCAACTCCCATTTGACAAGTGCGCCTATGCATTACTTTGTTACTTAAAGGACAGAGGGGGAGTCCTGGGTGAGAGGTCCCAGTTAAAAGGCACGCCATCTCCAAGACCCATCAGTGCAAAGCCCAGGGGTTCCGACTGAACTGCATTCCCAGGAATGTTCCTGCACTTCTCTGCCTTGGCTGATGCCCCTTCCAAGATAGCATTCCTTTTACGGAAAACGCGATGAACCGGGCCCATGGATTTCCTTCCACGTAGAGGGAAGCTGGGCAAGTGCTGGCCATGGTTAGGGAGGGAGACAACAGAACCCTTCTCAGGGAGACCTCCACCCGAGGGAAGCTGTCCTTGCCCCTCCCTCTGGGCTCCCTTCTTTGGCCATTCCTCCTCTGTTCTTGCTCTGGTTTCATCACTTTCTAGGAGCAAACCAGGGTAAGTGAGCACGGAGTTCTAATTTGGGCCCAAAACATGGCATGCTTCAATCTTCACAAAAAATAAGCAAGTAACTCTGCCTGGCAAAATTCTTCAAGGGAAAAAAAAAAAGAAAAACCCCCCTCAGAGCTGGGAGTAGGGAAACTCTCACACAGGAACTCGGGGGAATCTGCTGACAGAGGCCCAAGCATCCCCATCCGGCTTCCCTCTTCTCTGGGAAGGGGTCCGACCTCGGTGCTCGACGCAAACCCCATCTCTGACCCGAAGCACTTCACACAATCCCACTGACCCTGGGTGTGACGGAGGCGGGGGCAGAAGACAGACAACTGCGCCCCAGGGAGACGTCCGCATCCTCCTGTCCCGCCCCGAAACACCCCACCCAACTTCTGTATCACCCAAGCCGGAGAGTCAAAGGACGAGATTCATTTACTTCATCCAAAGGCCACTGGGCTGAAGAGGATTGCCTGGCAAGTTCCTGGCATGGGAGTCAAAGCAGCGTAGTTCAAGTCCTGCCTCGTCTGCTCAAGTCCCAGGGCCACTCCTCCCCCCTCCTGCCCTTCTAACCGGTTGCTCAGCAGCTCCTTCCACTACTAGTAACTCAGGAGAAAGGTCTTATTTAAGCAGCCAGGGGGCCAGCCAAGTCAGAAGCAGCAACATGTCCTAAAATGGTCAAAGAAAACTCCACAGGTCTGGCTGGAGCTCAGCTCCTAAAGGAAGGGGGTAGAATCGGGCAGGGACTAGGAGTTTGACTTCCCAGGCACCCCGCCCCAAACCTCAGGCCCAAGATTAACCCCTTCTGCTGGCTACTTACCATTCCACAGGACCTCCAGTGAGTGGGGGGACAGCGGGATAGCCTTGTTCTCTTTTAACACAGGGCTGACATAAGAAGCTAAGTAAGGGACAGAGGTCCAGATCTATTAAAGGAAAGGGGTGGTGGTGAATGAACAAGACGGACCACACACACGCATCCACTCGCTCCTTAGGGCCCAGCTGTTCTTATCTTTCCTCTCATCACCTCCTTTCACTCCCGAGGCTCCTGCTGACACCCGGGAGTGCTCCCCACGGCACCGAAACACGGAACCAGAGCGAGCGGCTGGATCCAGGGTGCAGGAGGAGACCCAGAGCACCCTGCCAGCCCCAAGCTACACTCTCTACCAACAGTTCAGAAACTTCAGTGAGAATGTTGAGCCTGCTTCTCCGTTTGAAAAATGGGTATCAGCTGGCATGAGGGTAAACGAAATGAAGAACATTTATTAAGTACCTATGACGTGCCAGGCAAGGTTTTAGGCATTTGGCCCCCTCCCTCGGTCACTCCATGCAGGGGTCCCTGCCCTGCCAACACCCGTTCACCTTGGCAGCGTTAACGAGTCTCCAGGCATTGAGCAGGCCAAATCCGTGCTGGTGGCTGTGGCTGAAGCCAGCCTCGTTGGTGACCCAATCGGCGCGGCGGTCCTCGTACTGAGGGAACAGAGGTCCCGCTTAGTCTCTCGGATTCCCAAGTACACGTGACCCTCGGACAAGTTCAAGGGGCGCTAACCCCCTCCTCCCACAGTGGAAAATCCATGCGTAACTCTTAACTCCCCAAACCTTAACTACTAATAGCCTACTGCTGACCAGAAGCTTTCCTGAGAACAGAAACAGCTGATAAACACAGATTTTGTATGTTACATCTATTATATATTGTATTCTTACAGTAAAGTCAGCTGGAGAAAAGAAAACGTTATTGAGAAAATCTTAAGGAAAAGAAAATACATTTACAGCGGATCCACACGTCGTTCAAGGTCAACCCTAAGGTCAACCACGTAACTCTGGCTTCCTCGCTGGCCCTGCTGGCCGACCCAGGCCACTCTCTCCCACTAAGGCCGCGAGGAACGGGTTCCCCAAGGAGAGCTGGGACGAAAGGTCAAAGCCCCATGATGTCACCAGCCCCCGGAGTAAGGGGGCCCAGCGTACCCGTCTGCAGGTGAAAGGGCTCAGGCAGAACAGGCAAGAATGAGTTCAGGCCTGCGATCTGGACGGGGCGCCCACCCCCGTTCTGTACATGGGCAGCTCTGAGAAGCAGCTGGCACCACACTTTCGGGGGAGCCTGAAGCCTCCCGCGCCCTGCAAGTCCGCGGAAGCAGAAGCGGGCGGAAGGCTGCTAGGGTCTCACCTGGGTGGCTGTGAAGACAATGATGTGCTGGACGTCCCGCCACGTGAGGCAGGGCCGCACCTGCAGCATCAGGGCTACCATGCCCGCCGCCAGGGGCGCTGCGGCGGACGTCCCCGTGTGGCCCTCCGTGCAGCCCGTGCCCTTCTGAAGGTCCCAGTCAGTGGTCACCTGGGAAGTGGGGGGGGCGGGGTTAGACACGGAGTTCCCAGGGGCTGCGCGGGGGGGGGGGGGGGGGGGGGTGGCGCGCGCTCAGAGTAAGCCTGTCAGGTGGGCCCTTCCTTTGTGAGAGCCGGATCTGACCAGAGGGAGGCCCGCTAGCGGGTCAGGACCAAGGAGACCCTTAATCCTTCGAGGCCCCACCGGACAAGCTCTGGAGAACTGAGAAAAGATGAATAAAGACTAAAGAGCTACTTAGGAGGGTCTGGTTGTGGGCAGAAGGGAGATGGAGCCGTGGGAGACGCCTTATGCGCAGAGGACAGTTTTCCCGATTCCTGCTCCTCTGTAACCGTTTCCCAAATTCCCCACCCCAACCCTCCAAGCCCCGCAGCCATGCTAGACAGAGGAAGTGGCCAGGGGAGCTCCCGGGCCCCAGCTGGAGCTGGGACAACAGTGACGGCACCATTCAAGGAAATCCAACTTGGCAGCTCAGCGACAGGGGCTGGAGTGACATCAGTGGGAACAAAGGGAGTGTGTTCCCAGGGAGAGGAAACTGTGTCCTTGCCCACCCCGTGAGCTCAGCGTGGGCTTCATGTCTACACGGCCTGCCCGCCCTGGCCCAAACTGCCTCACCGCTCTGGGCCTGGTGCCTCAGTGTGGTTCCCATGAGCCCCCCTTCTCTACCTGTGGTTCTGAGGTGGGAGGTGACAGTGGGGGGTGGGGGTGGGGAAGGAGAGTTACCTCGAGGGGAGAGATGGCCTCAAGTTCTCTTTATCAACCCTGGACCCACAAAGGGTTTGCCTAAATCTGCTCCACGATGTGGCTCTTTGGATCTAGGCCATGGTGCCAATGTTAAGACTAGAGAATTTTTTTCTTCCAGGCTTCTCTTTGGGTCAGATACCAGGGTGCTAACTTCTGCCAAGAACTGCCCTTTCTCCGTTGTACTCACTGCTTCCCTCCCAGCTGTTAGAGCAGTTGCCAAGAGATGTAATTTTCACTCCGACACCGTGCTCTCCCAGAAGAAAAAGGAAAAAACCCTCCAAGTTGTAGTCTCAATGAGACTGGGAAGGCTGGTCTGTGCCAGGGAGCAGATGGGGTTTTTCCTGTTAAGGAAACAGCGTCACGGGGACAGTCTCGTGTGTGGCTGTGAGGGCGGTGAACATGCCAACGGCGGCGGGAGACCCGGGCAGCCCTAGGAAAGTCCAGGGGAGCGCCCCAGGCACCCCGCGGGGGGACAGCACATGCTCATGCCCTGCCCCCAGGAAGACCGCTGCCCCACACAGCTGGCCACTGAACAGACCCTGGCAACAGGCGGTTTCCAAGGCAAGGACATCCAAAAGTTGGGAGCTTGGCTAAACAAACTCTCTTTTCATTTCTGGACCAGTTACAGTTCAGAGGGAAGGTGGAAGGTGGGGGGTGGGGTATGAGGGGGAGGGGAGTTAGGAGAACAGCCAGGCACTGCTGAGCACCAGTCACAGCCATGCTAGGGGAGGCCTTCCTGGTGAGTGGGTCCCCCAGTTTCTGCCAGGGCACCAAGTGCATAGTTTGCTCCTGCTCTTCCTCCTCACCCAGCCTGGCCTGGGGGGGGGGGGAGGTGCGGTGCCCTTGAACCTGACCCCTGACTGCTGGGCAAAGCCCCTCTGACATGTTCCCTTTAGCCCACTCCCTTTTTCTTTCTCTCTGGGCAGGGGAGGCTGAGGGCCACAGGCCCAGGGCCTTGTAACTGTGTGTTGGCCAGAAGTCACTTATTGGCAAAACAGAATATCAGTTTTGGAGAATGAATGTGACCCAGCAGGAGGACAAAGCGGCCTGATTCCCAATGGCCCCAGAGAGACGTCCATACCTAGGCCACTAGGTATGGGGACAACCCCAGGCTCCAGCCCAGCTTTTCCCTGGAGCTCCTATCCCCATATCACTCTCTTCGGGTCAGCAGGGACAGGCAGGGAGCTCTGGGGTCCCAAGCCAGAGACCTGGCCTGAGCCTGGTGGGATGGAGCTAAGCCAGCTGGGTGTGGGCATCAGACCCTGAATTCTTTAAAAGGTTCCCCAGCGTGAGAAGCTCCACTCCCCTGCTCCAATCCCTTGTTAGATATGGCTCCAATTCTAGCTCCAAGGAAAGAACTGTTTCTTAGGCTGACAGACGCATTTCCCAGACTCCTTTTCCCGCCCATTCCATGAAGACAACCACTGGCTTTACTCCCGATGGGGAACGTGACCAGAGCTCACAGTGTTTACGTAAGGGCTAAAGAGCAATGGAATGAAGATTTTTTTCCTAAGCCCACAGGAATCAGCCAAAGCCCAAGTTCTACCAAAGGAAGACATTTCAAAAGAGTTCTTTAATCAATGTGATGCGTACTAGTACCAATAACAAAATATATATTTATAAGTTAAAATGTTAAAGGTAAAAACCATGTGCAGGTTTGTTTAGGGTCCTCAGCTCTGATTACCCAACAGTGGCATACCCCCTGAGACCCAGATCTGCTAGGGAAGGGGGAGGAATTGGAGGGGCGGGCCGGGGAAGCATGGACCCAGAGAAATATGGCAGTGCTGCCTGAGAGATGTCTTGTGGGACAGGGGCAGGGAGTGCAGGGCCCAGGAGGCACTCACGATGCTCCGGAGCATCTTGTCCCCACCACTGAAGGTGACCGCCAGCATGGAGGCACACTCCTCGGCATAGAAAGGCATCCGTCCCTCCTCATCCACAGCACCTGGGGACAGAGTAGGGGAAATGAGAGCTAGGGGCCTGATGATATCAGAGTTGTCATCTGGGAGACTGTGCTGAGTTTAAAAAATGATCTCTGCGGCCCAAATGCCTCAGCGGGCACGCACTCCTCACCTGAAGAGGCAACCTCAAATGGCAGAGGGGATTCTGGGCCCTAACACCATTCTTTTAGTAGGCTCCATGTAAAACGGGGGGGGGGGTTCCACTCTATAGCTACTCATCTGTTCACACATTCATCTTCCTCCACATTTATTCACTTATTAATGATCTACTGTGGGTCCCACACTGTGAGAGGCATCAGGGCCACACGGAAAAGGCCACAGTCTTGATCTCAAGGAGCCAAGTCAGGAGGGAAGTAGGGTAAGTAAATACAACTGGGGCAGCAGATGCTGTGGTGGGGGGCACAGGGGCGAGGCATTTGATTCAGACTAGTGGGGGTCAGGGAGGGCTTCAAGCAGGAGGCAAGTGGCCCGTGGGAAGAGAGGCTGGAGCGGAGGCCTGCCAGATGATGGGCTGAAAGTGCTCCCGGGGTATGGTGACATCGAAGGAGGGCCCTGAGATGCTCCGAAGCAGGGCTAGTCCCTCCTTAACTATGACCGGGAAGAGATCGTGCTCATACAGCCAGACACCAGGGAAGCCAGGGCACGCCCAAAACACACAACCCTCCCCCCTCCCCACTGAGGGACACACACCCCCCAAGAGGTGAGCCTTCTACCACACTACCCGTTCGCACGGAGTCCCACACACACCAGCACAGAGCCCCTCACCACGCAGCAGCACACACGTGCTCTCACGCACACAGACCCGCCAGGCCACTACCTATGGTGACGGTGTAGATGGAGTTGGCGTAGCCATCATAGTTGCAGTTGTCGTTGTGCTGGCCCCCGTTGCCGCTGGCCACCACAAAGATGCTCCCAAAGCCCCGGCGGCCAGCAATCACCCCATGTTGCAAGGCAGCCTGAGGAGCAAAAAGGTCCTGCGTCAGCTGAGGAACTCAAAGACCTCCACCGTCCATACCAGTAGCCTCCTCCCCTTCTAGAAAGAAAAGGGGAAAAAAGCCCAAAGGCACTGGGGCAACGGGGAGAGAGATTTAAAGATGGAAACAAGAAGGGGAGGGAGCTGTGAGTTGAGCAAGTGTTTGATGTGAGTTCGCTGCTTATCAGATCCGGTGGGGCCAGTGATGGGGGGGTGGGGGGGTGGGGGCGGGGCACAAAATCACAGGGAAACAACTCAAGGCACTGTTCCATTTCTCTAAGAACTGGTGTCCCCCACGCTCCCCCACCTCCAGGTTAGGAGGACTCACCCAAAAGGAGGCGGTGGGGCTGGATGCCATGAGTCTGGCACCACAAACGGGGGTAGGGTGGGAAAGGGAGAGACTTGCAGTAGTTCTGGGACCTGAATGAGGAGGGTGTCCCGGGTCTCGCAATCTTCATGCAGCTCAGTTACCTTTCCAAGCTGATGGGGGCCATCCACTGTCTTCCCATCATCATCGGGTCCCCAGCTGTTGAGAAATACACAGAGGGAAGAGCCAGAGCCCCACTATGGTGGCCCAGCCAGGCCTCCCAGTCCCAACTGACCACACCCCTGCCTGAGCTCTTCCTGTCCTCCCAAGCATTCCAGTTCAGGCCCCCCATGATTAAAGACACAGAGTGCAAAGATCCAGCCCTCACTCCAGAGTGGAAAACAGAAGTATGTGACAAGGTTCTTTGTTTCCTTAGAAACGTTCCCAGTTTAGGACTACTTTCACCTGCCCCTAAAAATCCTTTCTCAGGTTCTAGGGAGCAGGAGACAATACATATTGGTAGAGAGGGACAGGAGGCCACCCATCTCCTGATCTAGGGATCTCAGACAAGGCTTGATGGCAGAGCACCCACAAAGGAAGTACTCCATCTGTGTAAGTTCCTGGGTAAGCGAAATGTATCCTATGGATGATGTCATGCATTTAGGGGGTTGCTGGTTGGGGTGCCACCGGTGCCGCTCCCCAACCATCGCCAGAACCCGAGGCTGCGGGTGCGTTCACGTGTGTAGGGTGGCGGGAACCGGTGCTGGGCATTCGGCTGGGCTGTGGTGGGGGAGGAGCCCTGCTGAGCTCGTGAAACAGGCGAACACGGGCCAGACCGGCGTACTCGTCATTTGGGGACCCGATGACTGGGGTGATGTGGGGCGTACGACTGAGCACCCAGCAGCCAGGGGTCTGGAGAGAGGAGAGTGATGGACTTGCGGGCTGAAGCCGGGAGGACCCCGGTCGGCACCTGCTGCCCTGCCGTCGGAGGCTCTGTGCCCGGCTCTACCATACCTGCAGCTGTAGATGTCGTTGATCTGGTAGTGCTTGTTGAATGCCACGGCCTCCATGCTGTCCGTGAGGGGCCCGTCCAGTACCCGGATACCTAGGCGGTGAGGGCCCCATCAGCTCCTCGACCACGCGGGTCCCCCCGACGGGGAGCTGAGTGGTGGCGAGCGACACGTGGAGACTTACTTTTCCCTCTGAGCGCTCTGGTACCTTTGAGGTTTTATACCATGTGTATGTACCAGAATGGTTTTTTTTCTTCTTTTTTTAACAGAATGCTAAATCTTGGATTTTAAGGATCATGAGGGCTGGTGGGAAGAGGCCTGGGCTAGAATGTAGGTAGCCAAGGTTCCCTTATTTGCATCCTTAATCACATAGAGCCCCGGTGCGGTGCTTGACACACAGAAGGTGTCCAAAAAATGGTACTCATTACCATTACTGCTCCACGGATGCCTAATTTCACCCTCTAAAATGGGGTGGGTCACATCCTGGTGGCCACGTAGGGACAAACGGAGCTTTCAGAAGGGACCTGGCTCTGAAGTTTCTGGCTCACTCTGGAGCTCATTTATGGAGAGGGCTGCTGCCCTCTGCTGGAGAGTAAGAGGAATACAGCCAATCCGTTCCGTCTGCAGGTTCCTCGCACTTTTGAGCAGTCGGGGAGGGCTCCCCCATTCAGGCCCTTCCCGTTCTCCCGTGGTGGACAAAGACTGAGAGAAAGAGCCTTAGAACAAGCTCCAGTGGGGGCCAGAGCTGCTCAGCTCTCCTGAAAGCAGGGAGTGCAGACAGCAACCATCAGAAGGGCTGGGAGCTGGAGAGCTGGGAGATGGGAGGGGCGTCTCCACAGACAGACCGGAACAAGGAAGAAAGGCAGGTAAAAGGGTACTTGGGAAATTACGAAAATACAAGTATAACCTAGATAAGGAAAAGGAGTTATTGTTACAGTGAGTGGGGTCATTTGATGGGATGTAACCACGATCAGAAAAAGGGGGGAAGTGACTGAGTGGTTGGGGCTTGAGGCCTCTGTCCCACATCAAGGCCATTCCGCCTTTTATCTGTTTTATATAATAGGGTTTGCGGCTAACGACAAGTTTGAAACACCACTGCACTGAACAAAATCAATGAACTGATATGCCCGACAGACATCTATTACAAGCTTACCCTTTGCCCGATGCCAGGTGTGTTGAGAGTGGGATCAACAGGGTTCAGTGCTCGGGGGAGGGGCAGGCAGGGAGTGAAGACCATCACCACGGGAGAAGCCCACCGAGGCTAGAGCGGAAGGTACCTGCTATGCGGCTCCCGTACGCCACTCCGACCGCACAGAAGCTGTTGTTGGGCACTGCGGCAATCTCTCCCGCACACCTCGTGCCGTGATGGTTGCCATTCTCCACGTCCGGGTGTGGCATAGGGTCAGGGTCGTTGGAGTTGAGGTCATAGCTGCCCTCAGGGCTCTGAAACATTGGGGGGGACATGTGGTCATTCACAGGTTGTAACGGGTTAGGTCCTGGAGTCCAGGGGGAGAGGAGACCTGGGGGAACCTAGGACTTTGGGGCTCCCAGCCAGCGCAACAGGCCCGTCTCTCTCTCTCAGGCTGCAGACATGAGAACAGGACACGTGGGGCAAAACGGAGAAGTGCCACAGGCCTCAGCAAACTTCTCTCTTGTCCATTATAGAAACAGGTCCAGGAGATGGCTCCGTGGCTTGGGAAGCCCAGGATAAAAGAGACTTAGAGCTACCTAAAGACCAGGCTTTGGAAGAGGAAGGTGCTCAGAACTCTTGGGGAGAGGGAAATTGCCTCCAGGGGCCACTCCTTACTGCCCAGGGCGGGGAGCAGCAACCAGAACCAGGAAAAGTGCCACCTGGAGTCCTCTTCCTGGTCTTAACTACCAGACTGGAATGCTGGCTGGGGGAGAGGGGAGGACGAAGAACACCATCCCACCTCCCAGGCCCTTTTGGGTGGCCAGGGGACCTGTAAGAAAGGGGGCCAGACTGGGGCCGTATCAAGAAGGGGGTAAGACGCGGGAGTCGGAGGGGGCGTCCCGGGGCCACTCACGTAGTTGGGTGCGATGTCCTGGATGGTGTGCTCCACTCCGTCATCTACCACCACCACGGTCACCCCTCGCCCTGTGACATTGCGTTCCCACACACCTGTCACGTTGATGTCCCTGCCAGGGCTCCGCCGGTTATTCTGTAGGAGACACGGGGTCAGGAGCTATTTCCAGAGCCTTGGGAGCCCAGTGACACGACACAGCTCACAGACAGATAAGTCAGAGCTAGCTCGGCCACCACCAAAGGGCCGGGCAGTGGCTGTAGACCAACAGGTCTAGGTGGGGACAGAGGGACAAGGGAGGGCTTTGCCACCACCTCGCTCTCCAGAAGGCCTGGCATCATTCACTGGTGATACAAGTGAAATGGTGACAAGGGTTGGAGGATACAATTATTAGGCCGTATGATGTATAACCTATGGACATTACATAACACCATGTGGTACCAAGTGTTCACCAAGTGTGAGGCACACATATATGAATTCCCTTCTCCTAGCCAGAACTCCACCAGGTATATACCGTTACGATCTTCACGTAAGTGACGGAGCTGGATCTGAGCCCGGGCAGCCTCGCCCCAGCACCCACCCCCTCACTTCTGCAGTCCACTGGCTCTCCAGAAGCGAGCACAGGGAAGGTGGAGCCCGAGGGCAAAACACGCCACCGAAGCCAACAGAAATGTGTCCTCAGGCAAAGGACGGGGGCCACGGGAGAGTAATACAAAAGCCCTCTAGAGAACAGAGCACCCCAAACTTCTCCGCCTGGGAGTCGAAGACGGCAGGGTCGGGCTTACCAGGTGCCACTGCTGCGGGTACTTGGGGTCATTGAAGTGGACGCTGCGCTTGGCCCGCTTGAGCAGCCTCTGCTCCGAGTGCCAGTGCACAGCTTCGTGCCCGGCTAACACAGTCTCCGCCCGCCGCCGGACGGCCTCCACCGGCAGCTCCTGCTGCTGCCCAGCCGGCTGGACGAGGAGGTAGTACCCCTGGAGCTCCCCGATGCGCCCAGCGTTCAGCAGCCCCGCTGCCCGGGCCAGGGCATCTGCCTTCTGCTCCAGGGTCTCTTCCGGCCCCTCGCCTTCCAGGCTGTCCAGGTGCACGGCCCAGCTTAGCCCCCCTGGGCCCTGCGCTCCAGGCCCATGCGTCCCTGCCAGGCCCATGACCCAGGGAACCAGCAAGAAGAGGCCGGCCAACTCCAGCCAGAGGCAGGCGGGGAGGCCCAGGGGGGCATCCAAGTGTGGCACTTTCTGCCTCCCCTTCGGCATCAGAGCAGTAGGCTGCAGACAAACAGAAAGGACATCAGAGACCCCTGCGGGGAATCTGCAGGGACACCGAGCCACCCACGTATGACACCTAGAAACCCCCAATCCACTCCGTTTACATTTTTAAACAGTTGATCCTCTCTTTTTATTCACATTTATTCCTGAGCAACAGGGATAAGCCCGTCGGTGGGGTGTGGGCCGGTACTAACTCCAGTGGATACGTCCACGGCAGGATGGCAATCACCATCTCACCAGATAATCGGGCAGGATGTCCAACTGCTAACAGGCACCATGTTGCTCTTTGCCACTGTTGCTCTGAAAAGGGCTCAAAAGTCCTATTGCTCTTCAGTAGATTACTGGCAGAATCATGACTGTTCTTTAGAAGAGACCTTCCTCCCTTATTTCGAGCAGACATCAATCTTCCCCCCAGCTGACATCTCAGCCCAGGTGTCCTCGGGGCCGACTCTCCACAAGGGTGCCCCAGTCCTACCTGGACTCTGTGTGAGGCTGAGCTCCTGGTCTGGCTAACCACCTCACGCTCATTTTGTGCAAATGGAGAAAAGGCATCCCTTTCACCGAGGAATGCTGGCTCTGAGCACAGACTGCAGACCTGTGGGTCCCAAGGAAAGAAAAAAGAAAAGAAGAAATGGTGTCATCCCAAACCCAGTGGAGCCAGCAGAGGCTAGCCATGACCTGTGACCACGGGAAGTGGCCAATGATCAAGTGTCATTTCCAGGGATCTCAAGTGGGTTGTAGACTGGCAGAGAAACCCTACTTCTCATCCTAACCATCATGCCACCCTCTTTTCTGTGTTCCCCAGAGGCCCAGAAGAGGGCTTGAACTGTTGCCCAGACACCCTCCTCGAGAAGCAGACAGTCCTATTTCCTAGAAGTCGAGGTGGACCTAACTTCCCGATTTCTGTATCTCTGACAGATGCCAGGGAAGTAAGAGTAGGTAGGAAGCAGAGGAAATGGTGAAAACCTGAGAATGCAAACAAAATTGAACAGGCCTAAAAAGCAAGTGGGCAAGGGGAAGGAAGAAATGATGGGAGAGTTGGAAAGCAGCACTAAACTTGGCTCTCCTTAGGCATGAGCTTGGCTGGGTGGCTTGCAAGTGAGGGCTCAGGCTCTAAACTGGGACTGGCACCCATGGTTTGATTTCAGAAGGGCCAGATTTAGAACTGGTGGGCAACTGTGGTTCCAGGGACAGGTGAGGTGACAGCAGAACGTGTGTGTACCTATTGGCAACTGGGCTCCTTTAGAGTCATCTGCTCTGTGCTTGTGTCACCCCGAGGCAAGGCTTTGTACCCACACACACCCAAAGGGATCCAACTTAAAACGTGATAGAAAAATAGGTCTTTTACTGAAGTCTCTTTGGAAAGGGAGAAGAGAACTTAGGTCACCTGACTTTTCCCTCCAAAAAACTGCATTCCACATCTCCTTAGGCTCCCGGGCACATTCCCTCTCAAATTCCTCCCCATCCTCCAGTAGCCTCCACTGTCCCAACATACTCAGAGGCCTTTCCCAGACCTCACCAAGTAAAACAACATCTTGCGAGACAGCCAGATAATGCCCCACCTAGGCAATCCCCTTCAAGTGCCCTAGCTCCCACCACATTTCTGGAAGAGAAGAGAAACCAGACCACCACTTCCTCCTCTCCCTCTGGCAGAGCAGGACCGTCTCCCATTCCCACCCGAGGTTTCTGGGAAAGGAACCTTAAATACTCTCTGAAAGCGATCACAACCTCACCCAACTGCTGTGCGTATCTTTACGGCTCTCAGGTGCCAAGGGAGAAAAGAAAGAATATGGGCAGCCCTGAGTCCTGGGAAGAGCCTGTCCCAAGAGACTGCCCTCCTCGAAGCCTCTACACCAGGTTCCTAGAAACCAGGTTGCGTCCCAGGTCAGTTTCATTGACTTACCTCTCCCCGGCCTCGACTGGCCCGTGCACCGTGTCCTTCCTCTCAGAGGGACCCCTACTACCCTGGGATCCGTGACCCCAGTGTCCCGTCTCCGGGGCTCCCCCACGCCGGGGCTGAGGGCGCCCTCCGTGCGGCCCCCTAGTCCTCAGGGGCCCGCGCCCCCCCGCCCCCGGCTCTGGGCCACTCGGGCTGCCCCTGCCCCGCCCCCACCGAGTTCCCAACTCACCGGCCCGGCCGCAGCTGCCGCCGCCGCCTCCCTGCGGAAACTCGCGGCTTCCCGGGAGCCCGGGGAGCCAGTGACAGTAGCATCACTTCCGCCCGGCGGCGCAGCCAATCAGCGGCGGGGCCCCGGCCCGGATGAGCGGCCCGGAGCAACCGGCGCTAGGGGGCCGCCCGCTCCGGGCATCCTCCGCCGAGAGAGGGGTGTGAGGGCGTGGTGGGCTCCGCTCGCCTGGCCCCACCGCCCCGAGTTGTCGGGGCGTCCTCAACGGGGGCCCTGCCCGGAGGGACGGTCTTGCCCTTCATGGCGTCCTCTGCAAAGGGCGTCTCGGTTGCGACCTTTTAAAAACACCTCGTTCCTCTTCTCTCTCTGATCGGCATGGCCCCGACTCTCCCTGGGACCTTCCCAGAGGGGCTCCTCCCTCCGCCGGGTCTCCTTCCTTCTCGCCGTCGCCTCTCTTCCTCCCCGCATCCCCGGGAGGGTCCACTCGTATGTTAGGGGGCTACCGCGGAGTCCGCGGCTCCTTCACGGTGCCGGCTCTGGCCGCCAGAGGGCGCCGTCGGGGGCGGCGAGGTGCCGCCGCGGCCGCTCCCCTCCCGGCCGAGCCTCGCCCGCTCCTCTCGCGCCGCCGGAAGTGGGAGGTGCGGCGCGCGGGCCGGCGCTCGACCCCTCCCCCCGAGGCTCGGCCGCCCCCTCCCCCCGCTCCGCCCGCTCAGGTGCGTCCCGTCCCTCCCCCACTGCCTCCCGGGGGCGCGGCGCGGGAGGTGTGTGCGGGGCGGGCGTGCGGGGAGGGGGCTGCGACGCCGGGGGCCGGGGCAGGGGCGGGGGTCGAGGGGGGGGGGGAGTGGAGGGGGCCCGTGCGGACGGGGCGGGGGTCCCGGCCTAGGAACGGCACGGCGCCGGCAGCGCGGTGGGCGGGGGGGCGACGGAGAGGTGCAGGGGGCTCCGGCCGGAGGAGGCGGCGGACTTAGCGGTCCCCGGTTGAGGCGGCCGTGGCCACCCGGCGCCGCTTCCCCCATTGTCCCTTTCGCGGCAGTGCCCCGTTCTCCCCCGAGCACCCGTCGCTCCCGGCGTCGCCGTCTCGCTGGCGGTCGCCGCAGGGATTCCCTTGACACGTTCGACTTCCCACCCCGCGCCGCAGCCTGCAGCCCGACGTACCTGCCCCGCTCCCCCTTGGGCTGTAGTGGCGGAGTCTCACGTAGGACCCGTGCCCTGCGGTTCCGTTTACCGGGCACCGAGGACCCCGGACCCTGGGCGCCGTCGGGGCAGAATGTTTGCACCCGAGGGAGCAGTAATGGCGATTTGGGCCCATCTTCTCCTAGGAGCTTTGTATAATGGGGGAAACTGAGGCACACCGGGGTTCCCTGGCCTGTGACTGAAGTGTTGACAGAGCCCAGTCTCCATACTTGCCCAGTGCGAGCTTGAAGGTTCCGGGCGGTGGGGCGGGGGTGGGGGTGGGGGTGGTGTGAATATCTGTGTTGCTATTAAAATAAAAACAAGAACTTAAACTAACCCTATGTTACACCCTCGGCCCCCCCACATTCTTTTCCCCCGCTTTGTCTTCACTGTGCAGGGCCGTGAGTTTGTCCTGCCACACAAAGGATGACCTTTTGATCCAAGAAAGGCATCAGTCCCGATTCCCTGACTTGGATTACCCTGTTTCTCAGCTTCTCTTTCTCTTAGTGGAGTACCCAAGATTCTTGTACTCTTTTGCACCGCTGTAGTAACTTTGAAGAGTCTGTATTTTTCTCAGTCAGTGATTCTCAAACATTTCCCATCTGTGGGGAGCACACTGACAGTAAAAGATGCTCCGATTGCCCAGCATAGTATTGTTTTTTTCTCACATACGAACACTTCCAAAACACTTCACTTAAATGAACAGATAATGCTTTTAATGATTTAAAATGTATAAGATGTTGTTGATTATTGGGCCCCCAAATACATTCTTTGTAAATAATATTAGGTAAAGTAGGTATGTGGACCAATTGGAAGATTCTCACAGACTGTAGTCTGTTTTAAATGACTGCATCTCTGCCAAAAGTGGAAAAGCTTTTCTCAGACTCCTAGGTATTTATATAAATACGGTGATTTCCTAGGATCAATGTCCACTTGGGCCTCTTGTGCCCAGTGGCTCTTTTAATACCTTGCTACACAAAACTCTTGTTTAAGTATTTTCTCCTAGGACCCAACTTTTTCTCTGTGTTTCTTTCCTGGAATAACTCTGTGGTATGGACGTTCTGAGGGGGAAAGATACACTTGTTTTAAAATTTGGAAACTTGCAGCCTGTAATTTGTTTCTGAATGTACAGAGCATGATGGCAGCGGCGTCCGAGGTAGCTGGTGTGGTGTCCAGTGCCCCCAATCCTCCAGAATCCTCTTCTAGTTTATGTGCTTCCAAATCAGACGAAGGTCTCCCAGATGGTCTAAGGTAATGTGCGCATGCTTGACTGGGAAGATTTCATTTGGGCAAGGGGCTTTTGAGATGGCTTCTTATGGAAGCGTAGATGGGTTTTCCTCTTTTTGGCTCTAGTGAGTAGTAATGCATGAGAGTAAGCTTTTTAAAGGTAGGGACTGTCTGATCCGTGTGTGTATTTGTGGTACCAAACACAGCGTCCGGCACTCAGCAGGCATGCTAAGTGTTTGTTGAGTCAATAGAATACAGGGGGTCAAACTCTTCTGAAAATGCTAATATTTCCCCACCCTTTTTTACATGGACTACATATGTTCATTTAATTGTATATTTATGGTATAATATCTATGTCTATATCTACATAGGATACCTATACATTTATGTTACGATTATGTATATTATAATGATACTATATATCATACTTGTATATTTATGTCTTCTGTATTACATAGTTATATAGATGTGTATACATATACATACATAAAGCACATACATATTCATACATACACACAGATATATGTGTATCTGTATTATCTCCAGATAAACAGATAGCTTCGTTAGTATGGTTTACTGCTTCACGTAGATATTTTGCCTCCTCTCTAAACTCTTGAGGGCTGAGTTATGGTTGCCCAACCTTGCATCTTACAGTGCTTAACACATAGCTACGTACAGTGTTGTACTAAATTGACTGTGTATTCCACCTCAACTCTTTTCTAGAGTACCTAGGACCTAATATAATAGATAATACTGTACTAATAGTTTTATATGTATTAACGCATTTAATCCTCATAACAATCGCAGGAGGGAGGTGCTAATATTATTAGACACAGAGAGGTTAGTAACTTGCCCAGGGTTGCCAAGCTGCATTGGAGTCAGGGTTTGAACCCACGCTTGTCCAACTCTGCAGTACCTCCTAAATACTGGTTTAAATGAAGAGAGATTTGTTGGCGAAGGAGTAATGGGGAAAAATGTTAAGTAAGCCTAACCATCAACCTGGATCTTCATTTTATAAATAGAGTCAGCCACATACTCCTACTAACAATAATGGCAGCTAGGGTTTATTGAATATTTACTGTGCCAGGCTGTGTACTAAATACTTCAGATGCATGATTTCATGTCATCCTCACAATAGTCCTAGTAGGTGGGTCATATTTCTGTTTTACAAATGAGATTAATTAAGTTACCGAGAGTCATTTACGTGGTAAATAGCAGAGTCAGGATTTACACCCAGATACTCTACTGTATGTGCCAAATCAATAATTTAAGTGTCTCCCCCGCTTTCCCAGGTAACTCTCAGCAAGGAGTCAGCTAGAGGTGTTTATAAAGGTGTTCATATCCCAAAGACAATCTTGGTTGTTTTATTTTGATCAGCATGTGCTATTGAGGAAAGGAAGGCACCGTGACCTAAAGCCTCAGTCGTTGCTGGCTTGGGGTACTTAAGGGCATCAATTGACAGAATCAGTTTTTTAAAAAAAGAAGGGGCAAAGAAATTTGGCACAGATGTAGTCATTATTCCTGGGTGGGAGGCGTACTGTTGTAAATGTTAGATGTCACTGTAAATAGGTTTTAAAGATCTCTTCAAAAAGCAATACATTAAGTGGCTGTGACAAACGACAAAACAACTATCCCAGTGTTTGTACATGTGTATGTATTTGTCTGGGGTAAAATTTCTACTGACAGCTTCAGTTTCGGATTCAGTGTCTGTACCTCAGACACCCTGAAGTGGGGATGCTGTGCTCTGGAAAACTGTCGAGGAACTTAAGAGGTGGTTCTGGTCAAAGATCTGTATGAAGAATTTGAACGAAAATTATTTTTGTGAAACGTGAGAGTGGAATAAAAACATTTTTTCTAAATTAATATTTTATTTGTTAGAACATGAGGTGTAACTAAGTCAGTACAGCTAACTAAATGAAAATACTCTAACGAGCAGCAGGCTATTTCATTGACATTCTCCAAAATTATTCAAATTGGACCTCGGAAATTTGGGGCTCATCAGAGTCATTTATGTGTGTTTATTTATGGTCACCTGACAGGAAATGTCTGTCTCCAGCACCCAGGTTCTAACCAGCAAGCTCTACTCCCTGCATGTGGGTCAAAATCGCTGGACAAAGACTAAGTTCCACGTCATTCTGATAATTTGAGGGGCTTAATGTAGTCTGGTTTTGTTCTTCTAGTCATTATGTTGAAGATACTATGTATTTAATCTTCCTTAAGATTGGGTGAAGAGAGAAACTTTTTATCTTATGTTTTTGATAGCCCCAAAGACCCTGCACAGAAGCACAAGAACTCGCCTCTGTCGAGTGTAAGTAGCCAAACGATAACCAAGGAGAATAACAGAAATGTCCATTTGGAACACCCAGAGCAGAATCCTGGTTCATCAGCAGGTGACACTTCAGCAGCGCACCGGGCGGTTTTAGGAGAAAACTTGCTAGCCACAGCCCTTTGTCTTTCTGGCGGTGGGTCTCAGTCTGATTTGAAGGACGTGGCCAACACAGCAGGAGAGGAGGGGGACACATGCCTCCGGGAGAGCCTCCATCCCGTCACTCGGTCTCTTAAGGCAGGGTGCCATACAAAGCAGCTTGCCTCCGGGAATTGTTCTGAAGAGAAATCCCCACCAGCCTCCATCCTAAAGGAAGGTAGCAGGGACACAGGCTTGGATTTCCGACCTGTGGTGCCTCCAGCAAATGGGGTTGAAGGAGTCAGAGTGGATCAGGATGATGATCAGGATAGCTCTTCCCTGAAGCTTTCTCAGAACATTGCCGTACAGGTCGAGTATCCAGTTTCTACTACTAAAATGGCATTTGGGCTATTTATTTATTTATATATTTATCAAGGGTAGGAGACCTTTCTTCATAGGAAGGTGGTGGAGAACTACTCTGTCTCTCGTTTTTTTATTGGCAACTATCATACGATTTTCATGCCGTGCTGTGGGATGTCATCCTTCCAGTGTTCAGTAAATAATAAAGCCAGGAGTCAGGGTCTCATTGTGGTGACTAGGAACTTTATGACCTACATATAAGTTCTTTCACTGACTAATTGATGAGTGTAGGTCATTAGCATTCATATTTCCCATCTTTGTCCTTGCAGGAAGAATCCTTGTTAATTCTCTGACCTACATCTTAAGAAGTACAGTGTATCCTGCCTCCTAGTGCTTGGTGTGCTTTGTTGTAGGAGGAAGGATGGGCACAATAGGTTGTAGGGGGTGAAATTCTTATTTCACACTTGAGGCTGTCTCTCTGGCAGTTCTTGGGTCTTGTTCAGGTTCTTTTGTGGGATAATGTTCGATGCAATATACATGTCAGTGTCTATTTGCCAGACTTACAGTTCTTCTCTTGTTCAGAAGCCAAAAAGGGGAATGCAGAAATTCAGCTGCTTAGTTACTTGTGACAGATTTCCTTGTAAAATTACGAAAGAGTAATTTTGCCTTTTAAAATGTCTCTGAACAGTTCTGAATATAATTGTTTCTTTCTTTATAGACTGACTTTAAGACAGCCGATTCAGAGGTAAACACAGATCAAGATATTGAAAAGAATCTGGTGAGTACTTAAAACTGTCCCAGTGAATATACTAGACCGTTAACTCAGACTATCTAGAGTCCTATCATCTCAGCTGGAAAAGGTGCAGGAATCTCCTTTTCAAATCCCTAACAGATGGTCAGCTAACTTCTTTCTACTTGATCACTTCCAGAGATGGGAAGCTTACTACTCATAAAGCAGCCTGTTGCATCTGAAAAAGAGCTCTTATTGTTACATCTTGTTCGTAGGTGAGGATAGCACCTCTCATACTTGTTAGGGTGCTCTCCTGAGCCATATAGACTAAATCCAAATCCTCCTTTACTTGTTGACCCTATGTATAATTGAAGTTTTTTTATGCCGCTTCCTCTTACCCCTCAAGTCGAATCTTTCCAGAAAAAAACATTCCCAGACATTTATAACATTCTTTTCTTCATAGGAATCGTTTTCCAGCCCTTCCATCGCCCTGGTTACTTTTCCGCCTGGACAGGTTCCATCTTATCATTGTTGCTTTGAAAATGTGATCCTGAGAAGTAAATACAATAATCCAAATACAGAATAATGAAGTCACAACACAGTGGGGTTCTCCTTCTCTCTATCATTCCAGACGCTGTTTCTCAGGCCTCCCCTGGCTTACTGTGGTGCTCTGCTCAGAGTGTTGAGCTTTCAGGTCTTTTTCTGCTGTACTGTTGAGTCCTATCTTCCCTTTTATTCCTAGTAATTGGGTTTTAAAACCTAGAGAGCTGCACATTTATCTTTGTTAAAATGGTCTCTTTGATCTATTTTTTGAGAGGAAGGATGATGCTGGGAAAGGCACCCTAGCATCAGGAAGAAGTTTTTAGGGTAATATGTGTTAACTGAGTGAGAGAAAAAGTGCTTATAGCAACCAGATAAGAAAGTGGATATTTGGTCAAGTTGAAGAAATTGAGGGGCAGATGGAAGGAAGGAAGTTATGGGAGTACGTTAACCAGATGAAGCGAATAAAGTTTTTTAAATACAGGATAGCAACTCGGAGTTACTCATATAACAGGCAGGTAAAAAGATCCTAGAGATGAGCAAGCTGATGGAGATGTGCTGGGTGAAAACCAAGCTAGAAGAGAAGTCCCAGGGAAGGGGCGGTGATTCACCTTTTCTTGAATACTTACTCTAAGCACATTATTTTGTCCCCATAGTTCTATGGTGGGGTTCTGATGACAGTAGCAATCCAAGGGGGGGCAACTAAGTTATAAATAAGCTTTAGCATCAGTCTGATGCAGGAATGGAAACTAGCAAGTCATTGGGCCAAAATAGGCCCAGGATTATGTTTTATGTGGCTGTATTCTTTTGGGTACTGGGATGGCCCACATGCCTTTATTTTATTTTATTTTATTTTATTTTATTTTTTCAAAATTTCCTTTAAATTCTAGTTAGTTAACATACAGTGTAGGCTCACATGCTTTTAAAAAGGCAGTGGAACTAGGCAGGTGTTAAGCTTGGTGGCAATAGAAGAAACTTGGCTCCTGTTTTGTTTCCCTTTTTGTGCATTTATGGTAATTTCCCACTGGCTGCATTTGAAATTGTACCTTCTGGTCCTTGGAGCCAATTAGACACTGATGAAATAGTAACTTTGGCTTGTTAAGATGAGATGCTATGGATCAAGTAGTTTACTATATAGCTTTTCAGTTATCTTTTTGTATGTACTACTAGTATGTACCTTGAGACTTCTTTCCATGAGACTAGTGGTGTTTTCCCCTGGCCTGTGTTGTCCTAAAGAAGCATTGTAGACAGAGAAAGTACCACAAGGAAATAAAGGGAAAGACCTATGCTGAAGAAAGTAAAGATTCCTCTTTTCTACTAGTTGAATATATTGGTTCTTAACCTTTCTTTAGCTTTTCTTGGGTTAAAGTCCTCTTTTGGAATCTTTTGAAAACTTTAATTCTTATCTCAGAAAAATTTATCCTCCCTCCCACATCCCCCTATTTCAGAGAGTTCAGAGACCCCTGAGGCCCATCCATAGATCTCAGGTTCAGAATCCCTGTAAAGACGTGAGACTGGAGAGTCATCAGGGGCCTTAGTCACATTTCAGCACCTGGTCTAAGGACTAGCTTATCTCAGAGCTAAAGTCCCATCTTTTTTTTTTTTTTTTCCAGATTTATTTATTTATTTTAGATAGAGAGCACAAGCGGGAGGGGCAGAGGGAGAGGGAGAGAGAATCCCAAGCTGTGGGCTGGATCTCACGACCCTGAGATCATGACCTAAGCTGAAACCAAGAGTCAGACGCTTAACCGACTGTGTCACCCAGGTGCTCTGCTGAAGTCCCATCTTGAAAACATAGTTTTTATTATCATAATGTAATAAGTTTTCCTTCATTCACTTCTAAAACCTGTCTTTTCTTTGAAAATAGTTATCTTTTAATGATTAAGTTCAATTGAATGCTCTTGGTTTAAATTTTACGTGGGCTGCCTTATACCAAATGTGTTTTAAATTGAACGTCTCTTTAAGTTTTAGCATCCCTTTGAAAGGTAGCCATCACTTTTCTTGATTTACGGATATGGGGAGGCAGAGCTGAACTGTGGTCCTCAGAAGCCTTTCTTCTACTCTTGCTTTACATGAGAGCTTGCTGATTTGCCCAGTCTGAATACCATGCTCCCCAGACCTCTTTAGCGGATCTGTCCATTTTCAGCGCTAATGGCCAATAAGGAATCCTCTTTTCTGGATGCAGTTTTGAGTAGGTGACCTGTTTTTGTTTTTGTTTTTTTACCCATTCATTTCTTCTTGCTCTGATAAAATGCCTTCTTCCTCTTATTCCCTAGAACAGTGATTGACAAACTTTTTCTGTAAAACGTCAGATGGTAAATGTCTTAGGCTTTGGGGCTCTGTTGTAACCATTCCACTCATTGTAGTGTAAAAGCAGCCTATAAGCCATTGGGAATGGCTGTGTTCCTATAAAATTTATTTATAGGGGCACCAGGTGGCTCATTGATTGAGTGTCCGACTCTTGATTTCGGCTCTGGATATGATCTCAGGGTCGTGGGATCTGTACTCAGCTCAGAGTCTGCTTCTCTTCCTTTCCCTCTGCCCCTCCACCTGCTCATGCACGTGAGCTCAAGAGCTCTCTCCCCGAAATGAATAAAATAAGTCTTAAGAAAAAAATTCAGATAATGTCTGGATTTGGCCCACAGGCCATACATTGCCCCGATGCCCCACCCCCGCCCCCCCGCCTTAGAGCCGTGCTGTGCAATAGGATTTCCTGTAATGATGGAAATGTCTTATATCTGTATTGTCCAGTGTGGTAGTCATTTGTTATTTGTGGCTACTGAGTACTTGGGAATGTGGCCAGGTGACCAGGGGGCTGTATTTTTAGATTTTTTTACTTTAATTAACTTAAGTTTATATAGCCACTCATGGCTAGTAGTTAGAATGTTGGACCCTGCAGCCTAGAGCTCTGCACAGTGCCTTGAACAGGAACCTGGTGTTTTTGCAATTAAATTGGGTAATTAAACTTTTTTTCTCTTGTTACAAATAGGACAAAATGATGACGGAGAGAACTCTGTTGAAGGAACGTTACCAGGAGGTCCTGGACAAGCAGCGGCAAGTGGAGAATCAGCTCCAAGTGCAATTAAAGCAGCTCCAGCAAAGGAGAGAAGAAGAAATGAAGAATCACCAGGTACCCTGCTTATGTTAAAGTCTGTCAATAAGTATGGCTACACTCCCTAATCAAACTGTAATTTTGTTTCTGAATTAATAGAAACAGAAGAGCAATATTTATCTTTTTAATGGTTGTCTTAGAATTTTAAGGATAAAAAGAACTTTTGAGGGCATCTTGTTCAAACTCTCAGTTCTTTTTTTTTTTTAAGATTTTATTTATTTGAGAGAGAGAGAGAATGTGCATGCCCTTGAGCCAGGGGAGGGGCAGAGGGAGAGAATCTCAAGCAGACTCCCCACTGAGCATGGAGCTCAATGAGAGGCTTGATCCCACGATCAAGCTCAGGTCATGACCTGAGCCAAAACCAAGAGTTGGACGCTCAACCAACTGAGCCACCCAGGCGCCCCCATACTCTCACTTCTATTTAAGTTTAGAGAGAAAAGTTATTTAATACGTTTTGTTGACATAGCTGACTGTCTACCTGGAAAACCATATAATTAGACTCTTATATTAAAAAACATAATTCTAGTAGATTAAAAATCTACATATGAAAACTGGAAAAAATGTAAGTTAGAAGAAAATTTAGGAGAATGTTTATAAAACCTCAAGTTGCAAGAGGTCACTTTAAGCCAGGCAAAAAACCCAAAAGCCATAGAAGAATGAATCAATTTAATTATGTATAATTTAAAACTTCTGATATGGCAGATGATACAAAAAACATCAGAAGATCAGTGTTAGGGGTGCCTGGGTGGCTCAGTCATTAAGCGGCTGCCTTCGGCTCAGGTCATGATTCCAGGTCCTGGGATCGAGCCCCGCGTCGAGCTCCCTGCTCGGCGGGAGGCCTGCTTCTCCCTCTCCCACTCCCACTGCTTGTATTCCCTCTCTCGCTGTGTCTCTGTCAAATAAAATCTTTAAAAAAAAAAAAAGATCAGTGTTAGATTGGGAAAATATTTGTAGCACAACTGATGAAGGGTTTAATATCCATATCCGTGTTCTGAGACTCCTACAAGTTCATGGTAAAAGTCAAATACTCTAAAGAAAAACTAGGAAAGGTTATTGTATAGTTTCCTATTGCTGCTGTACCAAACTACCATCAATTTGGCAGCTGAACACAACACAGTCCTATAGGTCAGAAGTCCAACATGGGTGTCACTGGGCTAAAATCCAAGTATTGGCAGGGTTGCATCACTTTCTGGGGACTCTGGGAGAGCTTACCTCTCCCTGCATTTCCAGCATCTAGAGGCTGCTTATATTCCTTGATTTGTGGCCCCCTTCTCCATCTTCAGAGTCAGCAAATTTACATCTCTGACCACTCCTCCCTAATCACATCTTCCTCAGATCGCAATTGAGAAAGGTTCTCCATTTTTGAAGACCTGCGTAATTAGATTGGGCCCACGCAGATGATCCAGGACTGTCTCCCTGTATCTGGGTCTTTACCTTAGTCACACCTGCACAGTCTCTTTTCCCATGGAAAGAAACATAATCACAGGTCCCAGGGATTAGGTTAGATTAGAATGTGGACATATTTTGGGGGAAGGGGTTATTACTTTGCTTACAACAATTGTACATGGTGGGGCGCCTTGGTGGCTCAGCCAGTTAAGCATCTGCCTTCAGCTCAGGTCATGATCTCAGAGTCCTGGGATCGAGCCCCGAGTTGGACTCCCTGCTCAGCGGGGAGTCTGCTTAAGATTCTCTCCTTCTGCACACCCCCCCCATGAGCTTGCTCTCTCTCTCAAATACATAAATAAAATCTTTAAAAACAAAACAATTATAAATGGTAGTACACAGAAGAGGAAAAGCAAGTGGATAATAAATATATGAAAAGAAGCTCAGCCTCAGCCTCACTGGTATTCATTCATTTAGCAAATACTTTCTGAGTTCCTGACCCAGGCTCTGCAGATTTAGCAGCAAAGGCAACATAGTGTCTGCACTGAGTGCGTGTTTTAGTTGGAGGAGGCCAGCTGTACAAACAGAGAATGGGAGCTAGGAAAATGTTTCTGAAAACAATTCCGTACCGTTCCTCTCTCCCCCTCAAGAGATCGGCAAAAATGAATTAAGTTATCAAGCGTGAGGAAAAATGAACCCTTTTCAGACATTTGTATATGAATTGTTACAGCCTTTTTGGAAAAGTTACTAAGAATTGTCAGTTAAGATTTAAAATGTACTATGACCTAGCAATCATATTATTAAGTCTTTTTTACAGAAATAAAAGTTTTTATAGGAAAGTGTAGATATACAGAGTATTTATTGCAGTATTGTGTGTAGTTAAAAAACACTGGAGTCAACTTGATGGACTCTTTACATAGAATGGTTAGATAAGTTGGATATATATATATACACATTATGTCATATACTGCTATTTTTAAGTTAAATCTATATATTTATTTTACTTTATTTTTTAAGACTTATTTATTTATTTGAGAAAAAGAGAGTACACTTGAGAGGGGGAGGGGCAGCAGGGGAGGGGAGAGAATCTCAAGCAGATTCCACCCTAAGCATGGAGCCTGATGGGGCTCAATCCCACGACCCATGAGATCATGACCTGAGCCAAAACCAGTCAGATGCTTCACCAACTGAGCCACCCAGGTGCACCAAGTTAAATCTGTATTGACAGTATGCTCACATCAAGTGAAAAAAAGCAGGATGCAGAATAATGTGTATAAAGTCATCTCATGGGATGCCTGGGTGGCTCAATCGGTTAAGTGTCCACCTTCAGCTTGGATTGTGGTCCTGGGGACCTGGGAGCGAGTCCCTCATGGGGAGCCTACTTCTCCCTTTGTCTGCCGCTCCTCCTGCTTGTGCTCTCTATCTCTTTCTCTGACAAATAAATAAATAAAATCTTAAAAAAAAAAATCATCTCATTTGGAAAAAACACAAAAGCAAAGAAATACACATATAAGTATATGTGTTTGTGTGAGAATAAAGATGTGAAAGCAATCAGATAAAACAGTGGACATATTAATTATGGGTGGAATTGGCATGGATTAGGGAGTGACTTAACTATCACTTTTTTATTATTCCACTTCTTACTACAAATATATATATTTTTGTTAAAGTAAAAAAGGAACCAAACAACTCCTCACACATAATAAAGTAGAACCTTAACAAACAAAACAAGACCATTTTTGTTGAACGTAATGAATTCCCACCCCGTACAAGAATGCCTTTCTCAGCATTCTTAACAGGTGTTCATTCGGCCTTTATCCGAACACAGGTAATGGAAGGGTTATTGCTTCTCAAGGCAGTAAATTCCATTTTTGAATAGTTTTGATTGTTAGAAATTCTTTCTCCTGCTGAATTGAAATCTGCTTTATTGTAACTTTCTCTCTTACATGTAGATACTGGCTTTCAGAGCTACTCATCAACCCGATTCCTTCAATTCAACTTGAATTTACTCAAGTCAATATGTTAATTTGTGTTAGTTGAAAATAACCTTTAGACCAAAAGAACTAATTCATTTCCTTCTTTACTTGTGTGTGACTGTAATTATGGGGGACTCAGGAGATACTAAAAGCTATCCAGGATGTAACAATAAAGCGAGAAGAAACAAAGAAGAAGATAGAGAAAGAAAAGAAGGAGTTTTTGCAGAAGGAGCAGGATCTGAAAGCTGAAATCGAGAAGCTTTGTGAGAAGGGCAGAAGGTAAATGATGCTGTTAAGAATAAAACCCCTGTGTGCATGTATATATTTGTGCATAAGCATCCAGTCTTGTTTATGTGCCTAGTTTCTTTTCTTTTGGTCTAAGTTTTATTTGAACAACAAGTACACAAATAAAATCCTCTGATGATTTTAGCTTTTTCAGCACCTTGTGTTAGATTCAGTAAAAAAAAAAATTTCAGATTCAATAATACCTTGAAATAATAGCAGCTGATTGTTGGGTCCTAAATATGATCAAGATTTTGAAATGCATCTAACACCTGCTTCACTTGCTTTGATCCTGATTTTTTAGAAGTTCAGGCTGTGGGAATACTTTGATTATGTTATTCAGCACTAAAACAAATTTTAAACAGTAACATTGTAAGTAAGCCTTTGGAAAGAATTATTTAGCGGATCTCTGTTCTCTTCTGGGTACTACAGCAAGAGCAAGGTGCGCATAGAATTTGGTCAGATTTTCAGTTTTCCAAGTTTCTTAATGTGGAAATCAAAATAGCTGTGAACCCTGATGATTTTATTTAAATTCTAAAATGTGCTTTTATTTATCAAGAAAATCTTGGCCTGCTGATGAGTCAGAGCTCTAAGTGAAAAGTAGCAAGCTCATTGGTTGAATCATTTTCCAATTATGAAAGATAGTAACTGTGAAAGGTCAACATGAGAAAGAACGTTTGGGAAAGAGCCTAAGGACCAATCTGTTTTGTTGAGACTCGAATGATAATGCTTCAAAGGTGGGTCAGTTGTCCATGATGATCCATGCGTCAGCGATTATGAAGAGTGTGCTGGGAGCTTAACGCTATACCTGGCATTGTTAGTGATTGAACCCCCTGCCCCCCCCAACAACATGGCCTCTGCCATTGTCTTCACAGGCTAGGAGGGGGACAGTGAAACAGAGACATGAGCGTGCAAGCAGTTTAGCAGCAGTCTTAGCAGAAGCTGGGAAGGTGAATCCATCATTATAATTCTAGGCTCTGTGAAAGATTTCTTTTTGATGTGTACTCTATACTCTTAATGTATCTCTGACCACTTTCTCTGCCTTCTGATTGGATAAGCCCAAATGGTGATTGATACTAACAATTTGCTGCTCGTGGTCTGGGAGATCCAGTTGGGCTTTTCTATGTGTCAACGAGTGTCAGAATGACACTTTCTGTCATGCTTTTTGTAGAACGTGGGTTTCACTTTTCCAGAAGTAGGGGGAAGAAGTCTTCTGTGTGTATCTTTGTTCTAGCAGTGATGCGGGTTTTGTTCTGCATTCCAGCATCCACAGAAACTGTGGGCACAGAGATTTTGGGCATTGTATTAGTCTGTTCAGACTGCCATCACAGAATACCACAGACTGGGTGACTTAAACAACAGTAATTTATTGTCTTAGGGTTCTAAAGACTGGAAATCTAAGATTAAGATGCTGGCAGTGTTGGTTTCTGGTGAAGTCTGTCTTCCTGGCTTGCAGACACTGCTGCTTCCTGTTCTGTCCTCACGTGGCCTTTCCTCCGTTTGTGCATACTCCCGGTGTCTCTCCTCTTTGTGTGAGGACAGCAGACCTGTTGGATTCGAGCCCCATCCTTATGATCTCATTTAACTTTAATTACTTCCTTAAAGGCCTCATCTCCAAATATAGTCACATTGCTGGTGAGGGCTTCAACAAATGAATTTGTGGGGGACAGAGTTCAGGCCATAACAGTCATGTTTCCTGTTCGTAGCTCTCATTCCGTCAGCCAACGCTCACTGAGTGTCTACTGTGAGCCAGACAGTATGGGCCCGGAGAATAGAAGGTCCTCATGGAGCTTATTGTTGAATAGGAGAGATGACAAATAGATAATTACAAACTAGTATGATGATACCATGGTTAGTGGTCATATCGGAGTACGTAGAAGGGGCATGGAACCCAGACGGGGCAGGGGGAGTCAGAGGGGGATTCCCAGAGGAAGTGATTTCTAGCATTGAATCCTGAAAGATGAAGGGGAATATGAACACCACATGCAATGCATGATCCTTGATTTGATCCTAGACTAAACAAATAACTTTCAAAGAAAGAGTTACAGGGGTGGGGGTTGATACAGGGAGGAATTAGTTGGGCAAGGAATAGGGGAAAGACATTGCAGGCAGGGGGCCTACAGACAAGAGAGAATAGCACCTGAGCTGTAGGGAGGTGGGGAGGAACAAGACCAGTCGGTAGTGGGAAGCCGGTCACAAAAAACTGTATCGTGTGTTCAGGAGTTTGGGTTTTTCTCTGATAGCGATACTGAAAGATTTTAAGGGGGGAGGGGTATCAGAGGAGGAGTTCTGCGTTTTAGATAAATGACTTTGGCGGGTGGAAAGTGGATGGGAGTAGTGTAGAGGACCAGTTAGGAGACTTAACCTGTCAGAGCCTGCCTGAGAGTGACTGTGGCCCACACTGCAGTGGCCCTGGCTGGGAGGAGAGAATTTCACATTGATGTTATATAAAGGTGAATTTACAGGGCGCCTGGGTGGCACAGTCGGTAAGTGTCCGACTCTTGGTTTCGGCTCAGGTCATGATCTCAGGGTCGTGAGGTCGAGCTCCGAGTTGGGCTCTTTGCTCAGCGAGTCGGGCTCTGTGCTCAGCATGGAGCCTGCTGGGATTCTCTGTCCCTCTCCCTCTGCTCCTGCCCACTCCCTGCTCTCTCTCTCTCTCTCTTTCTCAAAAATAAATAAATCTTTTAAAAAAGGTGAATTTACTCAATAGAAATCTGCTAAGTGCTTTGTATTCTTTGGGGGTAGTCACTATGTATTTTAATGTAACTATAATTTCTAAAGAAGACACCCTGAGTTAATAACAACAACAAAAAAGCAACCCCCCCCCAAAAAAAAAACTAAGGAACTAATACTCAGTTTAGTCATGTATTCGATGATTTTCTCCTGGATACCTGGTTGCTTTGTCGTGGATGTTGTCTTGCTTTCGTGGGACACTTCCTAATTCCCAGCTTATATCCTTGAGGATTATTGCTGGCATGAGGAAGGTGAGGCTTCCATGTGAGTGCTCTTCCAGGGCAGAACTTCTTTTTTAAGATTCCTGCCTTTAATAGTGACTCATTGAGAATGGCAGCAAGTAGGACTCTTCCCCAGTAAAAGATGGTGAGCTTGGGCTTTAAAAGACATCATCAGCTGATTCATAGAAGTAGCTTGGGACAAATAACAGGAAAGCAGAAATACTAAGCATCATTCTTTTTTTAAAAATGTTCTGAGCATGGGGCACCTGGGTGGCTCAGTTGGTTAAACATCTGCCTTTGGCTCAGGTCATGATCTCGGTCCTGCGATCAAGCCCTGCGTCAGGCTCCCTGCTCAGTGGGGAGCCTGCTTCTCCCTCTCCCTCCACGGCTCCCCCAGCTCATGCTCGTGCTCTCTCTCTCTCTCTCTCTCAAATAAATAAATAAATAAATAAAATCTTGAAAAAAAGTGTTCTGAGCTTGCCTGATGAACTCATATGATAGAGTGATAGGTAAGTAGCACATCAAGGGACTTACTGTTGGACACATTATTTTTTTTACTTATGAGAGAGAGAGAAAGAGAGAGTAGGGAGAGGAGCAGAGGGAGAGGGACAAGCAGACTCCACGCTGAGTGCAGAGCCTGACATAGGGCTCGATATGAGGACCCTGAGATAATTACCTGAGCCGAAACCAAGAGCCAGACGTTCAACCAACTGAGCCACCTACGCACCCCTGGAAGCATTACTCTAGATGTCATTTAAGAGTCTGCACTAAATTGAAATCAACAGTGTGCATGAAGATTCATTTTGGAAATTTCTCACCAAATGCTAGTTTATTTAACTGGTATGTGTAAAAGCCCTAGCAGCTTGCCTAGCAATCAGTAAATCTGGTGAGCATTTCTTGGGTGCAAAGCAGTGAGCCAGGCTGTTGCAACATCCTGTATTTGACCATAGCTGTCCGTCCTTCCAGCAGTCTGCTCGTTCCCAGTGAGTCTACACTTTGACCACTTGAGGTCTTTTTTCTTGTTTGGAAACCTCACTCCATTTCCCACCAGTCTTTCAGCTCCCTGGAAGCATGTCTTTCCATAGCTAGCCTCAATGCACGGTCCACTGCTTGGGTCACTTCCTTAGTGTTACCCTCAATTCTCTTTCCTCTCATTCTTCTGTAGTACTCCAGTCCTGGGTCAAGTCAGCCGCCTGATGTCTCTGGGCTGCTGAGTGCTGCTGGACATAGCCCTCAAACTGTGTCTGGGGTCAGAATAAATGTCTGACTTCTAACATCGCCGGAATCCTCGAGACTCCCTCTTCTTCTGAGGGCTGTCCCAAACTTCTACCTCCCTTTCTCAACTTCGTCTCTCCACCATTTCTCTCCTTAGTCTTAGCAGATGATCTTGCTTTTTATTTCACTGTAAAAATAGAGGCCATCAAGTGAAACCTCTTTCAGTTTCCCAGCTCTCAGCAGACACATCTATCCTTTCCTCCTGTCCTTGTATCTGAGTCTAAACTTTGTACCTGTACGTGAATTCAGTTCACTCTTGAAGCTGCCATCTGTCCATAAGTGGCCATACTATGTACCGCCTGTCTGAACTGAATAACCAAGAGTCATCCTAAATTCTCTCTTAGCCCCTTTTCCACCACATCTGCTTTTACATTCTTAATATTATCCCTTTCTCGGGATGCCTGGGTGGCTCAGTTGGTTAAGTGGCTGTCTTCGGCTCAGGTCATGATCCCGGGGTCCTGGGATCGAGCCCTGCTTTGGGCTCCCTGCTCTGCACGGAGCCTGCTTCTCCCTTTGCCTGCTGTTCTCCCTGCTTGTGGTCTGTCTATGTCAAATAAATAAAATCTTTAAAAAAGAATTATCCCTTTCTCTCTGTTCACGCTGACCCTGTCATTTCAGGATCTCATCAGTCCTAGATCACTGAGGTAGGCTACGAGACTTTCTTTGCCTCCACTCTGCCTCTCTTCTCACTTGTCTAGTACACTGCTACCATAGAAATCTTTTTCACATCCACGTCTGATAATGTTATTTCCCTGCTGAAAATTTTTCATAGTTCTTGATAGCTTTTGGGGTAAAGTTTCAGCTCTTTAGCTTAGTATAGAAGGCCCTCAGTTACCTAGTCCCTGTTTATGTCCTTAGCTGTACTGTTGACTGCTCGCCCAAACAACTGTTGCTGGTTTATACCTACTGCTACATGAACTCACTTAAAACTCAGCCTGTATTATCTGCTCTAGAAGCTTTCCCAGATCCTCCCCTTCTCCCCTTCACACATCGTGACCATTTCGTTTAGATGACCCTCTTCTGTACTCATTAGCATGCTGAGTATACCTCTGTCTTAACACATACTTCTGATGGTCTTTTTGTTGACTTTAATGCCTCCCCCATCATATAGTTTCTTGAGAGTAAGTGTTTTGATCCACTGCTGTGTAAAATAGCCATCATAAAACTTAGTATCTTAAAACAGAATAATTTGTTATTTTTCACAGTTTTTTGGGTTGTCTCGGATGGACGGTTCTGCTAGTCTCTAGGGTCATTCCTGTAGCTGTGGTCGGACGGCAGCTGGGACTGGAACATCCAAGGTGGCATCATTCATATTTCTGGTACCTTGGCAGGGACACCTGGAAGGCTGGGCCTAGCTGAGACACGGAGAGGGCTAGGCCTTTTCTCACTCTCTCTCTCCATATTGTCTTTTCCCTCTCCAGGTGGTCTTTCCAGCAGAGGGGCCAGATTTCTTTCTTGGTGGCTCAGAGCTCCCAAGAGTACAAAAGTGGAAGTTTCTAGGCTTTCTCTAAGGCATAGACTTGGAACTGGCACAGTGCTATTTCTGTGACATTCTTTTGGTTAAAATGAGTCACAGGGCCAACTCAGATTTAGTGTTGGAGGGGGCTGAACATGAACACCAGCAGGCCTGGTTCATTGGGAGTGGTCCATATTTGGAAATCTGCTGCTGCAGCAAGTTAACACATCTCGCTTAACTTTTTCTGCTCAGTATGTGTTAATATCTTTTAGATATGGGGAATCATAGAGATTATACAAATAGGAGATGCATAATTAGAGGTGTCTTAGAAATATGCAGGATGAATTTTGGGGGAAGAGTGAGGCTGAGACATCAACAGGAAGCACTTACAATAAACTGAGTTTCTAAGGATCATTATAAGACTAGTGATGGTGGATTGAAAAGGAAGAAATGGACTCCGGAGGAATCGATGCTTGATTATTTTAGAGATTAAGGCTGGGGGAAGTATCAAAGCTAACTTCGGTATTGACCCTGGGTAACTATGTGCCACCTGGACAGTAATTGGGAAATGGAATCCCCATTCTAAGTTATGAGGGTAAAGTAAGTGATGTGATGATGTGAGACATATAAGTTAAAATCCTCAGGCGGCCATTGGAAGTGGGACACTTGACCAGAAGAGATGCTCTGTCTTGATTTGGAGTTGACTGCGTAGAGGGTGTAACTATCTGAAACTCACTGAAAGTGAGTTTTCTGTGGGAAAAAGCATAGAGGAGGGCTCAGTTCTTAACGCTGAGGCACACCTACAGTTTGGGAGTACAAAGAGGAAGGGAAGGCAGAAAGAAAAGGAAACAGCTTAGAATAGTAGTATAGGGCTTCAAAGGAGGGGGGGCATAACAGTGTCAGAAACTGCAGGGAAGTACATGAGAACTGGGTCTGAGTAAAGGCCATTGGTAATTACTGAGTGTAACCAACGGGTTTGTAGGCAGAGGAATTCTTTTCCCCCAATATTTTATTATGAAAATCTTTAAACACTAGGAGAAGCTAGAAGTATTGTACATTAACACTCACCCCCTAGATTCAACAATTAACATTCTACTAAATTTGTTTTAGCAGTATCTTTCCATCCCTCTATCCGTTCATCAGTCCATCTTTTTTTTTCTTTTCAAAGCAAACCAGAGTAAGTTGCAGTCATCAGTAACTTCACCTTTAAATCCATAAACGTGCATATTATTAGAGTTAAATATTATTTGTTTCCTTTTTTTTGGTAATAAAATACATATGCAGTTAAATACATAAATCTTAAGTGTGCCGTTCCATAAGTTTTGACCAATGTCAAATGCCTGTGTAATTCAAACACATTAAGATAGAGTACTACCCTTAAACCAAATGGTCCCCTCATAGACTTTCCCAGTCTTTTCTTGTCCCATCTTCCAAAGACAACTGCTGTTCTGATTTTCTCATCATAAATTAACTCTGCTGTTCTAGAGTGTCACATAAATGAAATCCTACAATATGTACCCTTTTGTGTAGGACTTCTTTCATTCAGCATAATGCTTCTGACATTCATTTATGTCTCTTTATTGTCGAGTAGTATTCCTTTTGTTAATACACCACACTTTATCCATTCTCCTTTGAGGGGTCATGTAATGGTTTCTAGAATTTGACTATTATGAATAAAGCTGCTGTGAACAGTTGAGTATGTTTTTGTGTGAGCATATACTTTTATATTTCTTGGGTCAATTTCTAGGAGTAGAATCAACAGGTTGTAGGGTAGGTATATGTTTAGTTTTGTAAGAAACTGACAGATAAATTTCCCAAGTGCATATACCATTTTACACTCTACCTACAAGGTATGAGAATTCTGATTGCTTCATATCCTTGCCATTCAAGTGGTTGTATTTCATTGTGGTTTTATTTGGCATTTCCCTCATTACTAATGATGCTGATCACTTTTTTCATGTGCTCATTGGCCATGCATATGTCTGTTTTTGTGAAGTGTCCGCTGCAATTTTTGCCCCCCTTCCTTTTTTTTTGGTTGTTTTTAGAAGTTCTTTGCATATTGCAAATATAAAGCCCTTTGTCAGTTATATAGTCTGTGAAAATGTTCTTCCACTCTCTGACTTAGCTATTCATTTTTTTTAATTGAATGTTTTGATGAACAGAAGTTTTAATTTTAAGGCTGTCTAATTTATCAAGTTTTCTTTTATAGTTATTGCATTCTTTGTCCTGAGAAACCTTTGCCTACCCTGAAGTAGCAAAGGTGTTCTCCTCTGTTTTCTTATGGAAGCTCTATCATTTTAGCTTTTATCTTTATGATCCATCTCGGGATAATTTTTGTACATGGTGAGAACTAGGGGTTGAGGTTCATTTTTTGAGGTTCACGTGCCTATCCAGTTGTCCCAGCACTGTGTGCTGAAAAGACTTCCCTTTCCCCCATTGGAATGCTTGACACCTTTGCCAAAAACCCAATGACAGTATGAGTCATTTGTATAAATAGTGGGTCTATTTCTGAGCACTATTCTGTTGCATTGGTATATTTGTCTATCTTTATGCCAAATCATGCTGTCGTGATGATTATGGCTTTATAATAAGTCATGGTCAGAGAATGTAAAGTCTGCTTCTTTTTTCAAGGTTCTTTGGAGTTTGCACTACCTTTAGGTCATTTGCACTACCATATATGTTTGAGAAATAGCATGCCAGTATCTACAAAAACAAAACCCAAACTGGTGAGACATAGTTCCTTTGAATCTGTAGATCAATTTGGGGAAAATTGACATCTTAGTAATACTGAGCCCTCCAATCCATAAATATGTATCTATCAGTTTATTTAGATCTTTATGTTACCAACCTTTCAGAATTTTCAGAGTCCAGGTCTTACACAACTTTCTTTAGATGTCTAAAGAAATTTATTCCTAAGTATTTTATGTTCTTTGATATTATTTAAGTAGAATTAAATTTTCAAAAAAATTTCAACCGTTTCTTGCTAGTGTATAAAAATATAATTTATTTTGTATATTAACCTCATACCTGCTACTTTGCTAAACGTACATATTAGTGTCTTAGTTGTTTTGTAGATTCCTTAAGATTTTCTACATAAACAATTATAGCTTCTGCGAATATACAGTTCTATTTCTTCTTTTCAAATCTTAAGCCTTTTATCTCTTGTAAACATTAATACACTGACTAGGACCTCCAGTACTGTGTTGAATAGAAGTGGTAGAGTAGACATACTCACCTTGTTTCTGCTCCTCATGGGAAATGTTTAGTATTTTACCATTAATTGGGATGATAGCTATAGGTTCTTTGTAGATGCACTTTATCAAATTGGGGAAGTTCTCTTCTGTTTCTAATTTTCTGAGAGTTCTTAACATGATTGGGTGCTTAGTTTTGTCAAATAGTTTTTCTGCACCTATTAAAATTATTGACTGGTTTTTCTCCTTTACTCTGTTAATATGGTAAATTATATTGATTTATTTTCAAATGTTAAACCAGTTGTCCATTCTTGGGATAAACCCCCTTGGACAAGATATGTTACTGTTTTTATATATTGCTGTATTCAACTTGCTATTATTTTTAGGGATATTTGTGTCTATACTTATTGAGGAATATTCTACATTTTTTTATTTTTAAAAATGTAATTATATCAGTTGCTGAGGGGGTGATGTTAAAATCTCTATGATTATAGACTTTCCTCTTTTTCCTTTTAATTCTGTGGATTTTTGTTACATATATTTTGAAGTTGTATTGTTAGATACATATACATTTATGATCGTTATATATTCCTGATGAATTAGCCATTTTATCATTATGAAATATCTCTCTTTATTTTTGTCATATTCTTTATGTTAAAGTTTACTTTATGTGATATTAATATTGATACTGCAGTCTTACGCTTATTTTTTACATGAGGTATATTTTTCCATCATTCATCTTCAACCTGTCTACATTTTTATGTGTCATAAAGATAGCATATAATTGGATCTTTCTTTTTTATCTATTCTGACAAGCTGCCTTTTAATTAGAGGCTTTAGTCAGTTTATATTTAACGTAATTATCGATATGTTTGATTTTAGGTCTACTCTTTTACTATGTAAATTGAATATTCTTGAATATTTTTTAGAATTTTAATTTGGCCTTTCCTTCCGCGAATACACATCTGTTACATTAATTCACTGGCAGCATTTGTTATAAAGAAAAATTACATGCCTGATGCTTATTTTGTATTAGAAAGACTTGTAATTTTCTTGGTTAAGGTATTTGGGAAATTTTCAGAGTCTTAATTGTAGAAACTTAGAGTTATTATCCCTTAGATTTTTGAACAATCGAAGATTTTTAGATATAATATACATCAATAAAAGGCACTTATTTTAAGTTGCATATAGATGAATTTTTACAAACTAATCATGCATATAAACACTAACACAATCAAGGTATAGCACATGGCCGTTACCCTATAGTGTTCCATGCTCCTTCTCCATCACTGCCCTTTCTTCCCCTCAGTTCTCAGGTAAACACTTTGTCACTGTAGATTACATTTACATTTTCTAGAAATTTGTGTCTAACTTCTTTCACTCAGCCTATTTTAAGGATTCATCCTTGATGTTATCATGGATATGAAATATCTCAATAGTTTATTCCTTTTCTTTTTTTAAGATTTTGTTTTTTAGAGCAGTTTTAGGTTTACAACAAAATTGAGAGGGAGGTACAGAGATTTTCCATATAACCCCTGCCCCCACACATGCATAGCCTTCCATTAATCAACATCACTCACCAGAATGGGACATTTTTTTACTAAGGGTAAACCTATCCAAAGTCCATAGTTTACCTTAGGGTTCACTCTTGGTTTTGCACATTCTGTGGGTTTGGACAAATGTATAATGACATATATCCATCATTATAATATCATACAGAGTATTTTTCACTGCCCTAAAAATCCCCTGTGCTCTACCTATTCATGTTCCCCTTGCACCTTTCCCCTAACAAGAGCCGCTGATCTTGTTACTGTCTCCATAGTTTTGCCTCTTCCAGAATGGTATATAGTTGGAATCATACAGTATGTAGTTATTTAAGATTGGCTTCTTTCACTTAGTAATGTGCATTTGAGGTTCCTCCATGTCTTTTCATGGCTTGATAGCTCATTTATTTTTAGTCCTGAATAATATTCCATTGTCAGGATATACCACAGCTTTTTTATCCATTCATCTGCCAACAGACATCTTGGTTGCTTCCAGGTTTTGGCAGTTATGAATAAACATAAACATGCTGCTGTAAACTCCATGTGTGGTTTTTGTATAGACCTAAGTATTCAGCTCCTTTCAGTAAATACCAAAGAGTGCAGTTGCTGGATCATATGGTAAGAGTATGATTAGTTTTGCAAGATATCAGCAAACTGTCTTCCAAAGTGGCCGCACCATTTTGCATTCCCACCAGCAATGTATGAGGATTATTGTTCCTCACATCCTTGTCAGCATTTGGTGTTGTCAGTTTTGGCCATTCTAATAGATGTGTAGTGGTATCTCATTGCTGTTTTAATTTGCATTTTTCTGATGACAGCTGATGTGGAACATCTTTTCATATGCATACTTGCCATCTCTATGTCTTCTTTGGTGAGGTGTCTGTTAAGGGCTTCGGCCCATTTTTTTAATCAGGTTTATTTTCTTATTGTTGAGTTTCAGGGGTCCTTTGTGTATTTAACAGTCCTTTATCAGATGTATCTATTGTAAATATTTTCTCCCAGTCTGTGGTTTGTCTTCTAATTCTTTTGGTACTATCTTTTGCAGAACAGAAGTTCTCAATTTTTTAAAAGATTTATTTACTTATGGGGGAGGAGGGGCAGAGAGAAACTTAAGCAGACTCTGCGCAGAGCTGGTCACCAGGTTTGATCTTACAACCCTGAGATCATGACCTGAACTGAAGCCAAGAGTTAGGTGCTCAATTGACTGCACCACCCAGGTGCCCCCGGACATTCTCATCTTAATGAAGTCTACTTTGTCAGTTATTTCTTTCATAAATTGTGTCTTTGGTTTGTATCTAAGAAGGCATCACCACACCCAAGTTCAACCAGGTTTTCTTCTATGTTATCTTAGGAGTTTCATAGTTTTGTATTTTACATTTAGGTCTACAATATATTTTGAGTTAATTTTTGTTAAAGGTGTAAGGTCTGTGTTTAGTTTCACTTTTTGCATGTGATTGTCCAATTCTTCTAGCACCATTTGTTGAAGAAACTCTTTGCTTCATTTATTGCCTTCATTCCTTTGTCAAAGATTAGTTGGCTGTATTTATGAGGGTCTGAAATAGGCTCTTCATTCGGTTTTATTGATCTATTTGTTCTTTTGACACTACCACACTGTTTTGATTACTATAGCTTTATAGAAAGTCTTGAAGTCCGGTATCACCAGTCCTCCAAAGTGGTTCTTTTCTTTCAAATTGTGGTGGCTAATCTCAGTCTTTTGCCTTCCATATAAACTTGAGAATCAGTTTGTTGACATCCATAAAATAACTTGCTGAGATTTGGATTGGGATTGCATTGAATCTGTACATCAAATTGAGAAGAATGGATATCTTGATAATGTTAGTTTCCCTATCCATGAACTTGAAATATCTCTCCATTTATTTAATTCTTTTTTTAATTTTGTTCATCAGAGTTTTATAGTTTTCCTCATAAAGATCTTTTATATATTTTGTTGGATTTATACCTAGGTATTTCATTTTGGGGGGGTGCTAATGTAAATGATACTCTGTTTTTAATTTAAAATTCCACTTGCTCATTGATAGTATATAGAAAAGCAATTGACTTTTGTATATTAATCTTGTATCCTTCAACCTTAGTTTAATCTATTTGTTCAAGGAGGGTTTTTTGATTCTTAACAATTTCCTGTATAGATGATCATGTCATCTGCAAAGATATTTTTGTTTTCCTTTCTAATCTGTGTACCTTTGGTATCCTTTTCTTGTCTTGTTGCATTCTTCCAGTATGATATTGATGAGTGGTGAGAGGGACATCCTTGCTTTATACCTGATCTTAATGGGAAAGCTTCAAGTTTCTCACCATTAAGTATAATGTTAGCTATAGGTTTTTTACAGATAGTCTTTATCAAGTTGAGAAGATTCCCTTCTATTTCTAGTTTACTGAGAGTTTTTATCATGAGAGTGGGATTTCGTCAAGTGCTTTTTTTGATAGGATCTGTGATTTTTCTTTTTTAGTCTTCTGATGTGATGGATTACGTTAATTAATTTTTGAGTGTTGAACTAGCTTTGCATACCTAGGATAAATTCCACTTGGTCATGGTTTAAATTCTTTTTATATTTTTTTAGATTTGATTTGCTAATATTTTGAGGATTTTTGCATCTTTTTTTTTTTTAAGATTTTATTTATTTGACAGACACAGCAAGAGGGGGAACACAAGCAGGGGGAGTCGGAGAGGGAGAAGCAGGCTTCCCGCCGAGCAGGGAACCTGATGCGGGGCTCGATCCCAGGACCCTGGGATCATGACCTGAGCTGAAGGCAGACGCTTAACGACCTAGCCACCCAGGCACCTGAGGATTTGTGCATCTTATGTTCATGAGAGATACTGGTGTGTGGTTTTCTTTTCTTCTAGTGTCTTTGTCTGGTTTTGGTATTAGGATAATGTTGGCCTTATAGAATGAGCTAGGAAGTATTTCCTCTGCTTCTGTCTTTTGAAGGAAATTGTAGAGAATTAGTATGGTTTTTTTCTTTTTTCTTTTTTTTAAGTAATCTCTACCCCCCAGTGAGATCGCCACCCTGAGATCAAGAGTCACATACTCCACCAACTGAGCCAGCAGGTGCCCTGGTTCAATTTTTTTCTTAAATGTTTGGTAGTATTTACCAATAAACCCTCTGAGCCTGGTGCTTTTTGTTTTGGAAGGTTATTAATAATTGATTCTTGAATAGATATAGGCATTCATTCCTTTTTAATGCTGAGTTGTAGTCCATTGTGTGAATATCTCTGGGCAGTTGTTCTAATATAAACTGTCTCCTGTTCTTCCTGGTGAGAAGTCAGTGACCATTCATATTATTGTTTTCCTCTATGTATTATGTCATTTTTTCCTATGGCTTCTTTCAAGATTTTCTGTCTTTAGTTTTCATTAGTGTGACTTTGATCAGCCCAGGTGTGATTTTCTTCATATTTTTCCTGTTTAGGTTTTTCTGAGTTCTTAATCTGTAAAGTTAATGTCTTTCATTAAATTGTGTGAAATTTTCTGACATAATTTGTATATATTTTTTCTGTCCCATTTCCTCCTTTCTTTCTGGGACTCTGCTTTCACATGTTAGTCCCTTTGATATTGTCCTATAGCTCATGGAGGCTCTGTTCATTTCTTCACTATCTTTTTTATACTGTTCCTCATATTGGGTAACTTCTCTTGATGTATCTTCAAGTTCACTTATTCTGTCTTGTATCATTTCCATTCTCTTAAGCCCATGCAATGAATTTCGTAATTCCAGTATTGTACTTTTCAGTTCTGTCATTTCAATTTATTTCTCTTTTATAGTTTGTTTCTCTGCTGAAAATTCTTATTTGTGCACTCCTTGAGAACATATTTTTTATGTCCTTTTGCATAGTTAAAGTAGATGCTTTAAAATCCTTACCTGCTGATTCCAGCATCTTGGTGACCTTGAAGTTCTTGTTCATTGAGTTTCTTTTTTTGTTGACCAGGATGTGGAATCAGAAAGATTATCCTAAGAAACAAGCATGAAAGGTACACACTATCTGTTTACATGAAGTTACAGGATAGACAAACATTTAGTGAGAGAAAGTAGATCAGTGATTGTCAGTGGCTCAGGGTAGAGGGAAGAGATTGATTGCCATATAGTAAATATTCAGGCTTTGCAAACCATAAGTTTCTGTCGCAACTACTCAACTCGGTTGTTGTAACAATGAAAGCAGCCATGAACAATATGTAAATAAAATGAGCATGACTGTGTTCCCCAGAAAATGTTACTTATAAAAATAGGCGGCAGCCTAAATTTGACTCACAGGCCATAGTTTGCCACCCCCTGCTCTTGACTGTGGATCATGTTTCCTGTTTCTTTGTATATTGGTAATTTATGGTTGAATCCTGACTATTATGAATATTGTAGAGACTCTGGATTTTGTTCTATTTCTCCAAAAGTCTTGGTTTTTTAAAAAAAAATTGTCATATTGGGCTTAAACATCATACCCTTATTTGATGGCCAGCAGCTGTGGTCTCTGTTAAGTTTGTTTAGCTATAACTGGATTCCTTAGAATCTCTTCTGTGCATGTGTGGTTCAGGGATCATCCAGATATTTGGGCAGGTTTGTATTCAGAATGTGGGGCTCCTCATCTGTAACTCTTTTCTTTTTAGGGTTTCCTACTCATTTTCCAGTTGTTATGGTAGTTTGCAGTTTTGTCCTTTAGTTTTCAAGCATGTAAGCCTGCAAGGTTTCTATCTGTTTTAGCCATCAGCACAGTTGGCTAGGGTTTGCCCTTAGGCAAATAACTGTAAAAAAGAGGAAACAACAGTGATATTCACTTCTTCCAGTTGTCAGATTGCCTCCAGTTTATGCCTGGTTCTTGTTTGCTGTTTAATGCCTTCAGATAGGTGCTCTTTTACATTTTGTTTAGAATTTATAGTTTTTGACCTTTAAGATGTTGGTCTGTTAGGAGCAACTCTGTCCTTACTAGAAGTGGAACCTCTGCAGATTTAATTTGTAGGATAATTCTGCCCACATTAGGTTAGATAGGCTAAAGTATAGATCAGCTGGTGTCAGGAAGACAGTTTCAGCCAGACAAAATGAAGGCCTGATTTAATTGGCAAAGGAACGGAAAGGGGGGTATTCTGAGGTAGGATTGATAAGATTTGTTGACTCTTACAGAGAGAGGAGTTGTAATGACAATGAGATGTCTGAGATACAGAAATGGTGACTATAGGAAGGGGAACAGGGGGCAGTGGCTTGGGGGTGGGGGTTGCAGATTCTTTTCTTTTTAACTGCAATTTATGGAGGTTATATGATAAAATTCATGGAGGTTATATGATTAAATGCACCCATTTATTTGTTTGTTTGTTTATTTTAAATTCACCCATTTTAAATGATGTATACAGTCATGGAATCCCCACCAGAATCATGATATACAATATTTCCACTACCCCAAAAAGTTCCTTCATGATTCTTTGGAGTCCATTGCCTCCCCTCCCCTGAGCCACTGGCAACCACTGATCTACTTTCTCTCACTATAGTTTTGCCTTTTCTAGGACTTCATGTAAATAGAATCATACAATATATATAGCCTTTTGGTCTGTTTCTTATTTAGGATAAAGCTTTTGTGATTCATCCATGTTGTTGCATGTATCAATAGTTTATTCCTTTTTATTGCTGAGTAGTATTCCATTATAAAATTATACCAAATTTGTTTATGTATTAACTAGTTGATGGACAATTGGGTTGTTTCCTTTTTTTTAATTTTTAAACTATGATAAGTAAAGCTGCTCAGGTGTTTCTGTGGACATGTTTTCTTTTCTCTTGGGTAAATGCTTAGGAGTGGAATTGCTGGGCCATATATTTGCTTAACTTTATATGGAACTGCCAAACCATTTTCCAAGGTTGCTTTACTATTTTGCATTCCCACCAGCAAGTGTATAAGCATTCCAGTTACTCCATATCGTCACCAATACTTGGCATTACAAGTCTCTTTAGTTTTAGCCATTTAAAGAAGTGTTTAATAGTATCTCATTGTGGTTTTAGTTTGCATTTCCCTAATGACTATTGATGTTGTGCATCTTTTCATGTCCTTATCTGTCATTTTTTGTTCTTTTTTTGGTGAAGTATTCATTCAAGTATTTACCCATTTATAAAAAGCATTTCGTTTTCTTATTGAGTGTTCTTGATACAAGTTCTTTGATCAGATTTGCATTTTGCAGATGTTTTCTCCCTGTCTGTGACTTGCCTTTGCATTTTGTAACGGTGCCTTAAGTTTGGTGAAGTCCAGCTTTCCTATTTACCAGTTTTTTCTTTTGTGGCTCATGGATTTTGTGTCCCAAGAACTCTTTGCCCAACCCAGACAAAAATCAATTTAATTAGAATGACATTGTTTACCTTTTTGTAAGTCTCTTTTTAGTGGAAGAAGCTTAATTCTCTTATCTACTTCTACATGTAATCCATTGCGGTATGTTGTTTGATTCAAGTATGTGACGAAAATCTGGTCATAACACAGATTAGGTAGTTGAAAAAGTGAGGAGTTTTTTAAAAAGATTTTTAAAAATTTCTTTGAAGTTTTTATTTATTTGAGAGCAAGAGAGAGATTGCACTCAAGCCGGGGGATGGGGGGAGGGCTGAGGGAGAGGGAGAAGCAGACTCTCTGCTGAGCATGGAGCCCGATGTGGGGCTTGAACCCAGGACCCCAGGATCATGACCTGAACCCGAAGTCAGACGCTTAACTGACTGAGCCACCCAGGCACCCCTTAATAGCCTTTTTTAGATAATTGTGGATATTCTTTTTTTTTATAGTACCCCAAAATTGGACTGGTGATAGTTTCTTAAAGGTTAGTTGAGTCAATTGGCTTAAGTTACACTTTAAATGGATCTTTTAATTGTGTTCTATCAGGGAAGACAAACTTTTCCTTCTGCCCTACTGGGTTTAACGTCTGAGGCCTGCAATTAAACTGACAAAAGGGAGATGAACAGGAAAGTAGTTTCTCTCTACAACTTGTATGCATGTGGGAGAGTTCAGTGATGAGTAACTCAGAAGGGTGGTTGGAATTTGGGGCTTATCTGCCATGTTAATAGGTGGAAGGAGCAAGGAGAAAGGCACTTATGGGAAAGCAAATGACTTCTTAGGAGAGTGGGGAGAAAGGGCACTTTACGGGGCTTTTTGGAAAGATAAATGGCTTTTCAGGAGAACAAACAGATTAAGAAGTTTGTGATAATATTTGTCTATACAGGTGTGAGTGGTTTTTCTCTCTCTTTCAGAACCATAAAACTCCCCTGGAGAAGGGATTTAGGGTAGTTGTTATTCACATTCTCTCTCCTGGGAGTAGATCTGCTCTGAAGAGGAATTTATGACATCCTTATTTCCCAGAAGTTGCTGCTTTTTAGGCAGATAAGGGAAGCTCCCAGAAGGCTTTTTTCTGCATCTGTTGAACCTCAGATGTCTTCAGCTTAAAAATCATCTTTATGCCAACTCTGCGGTTCCAAGTGGGTTCCACAGTGGATTTGGTAACACAGTGCATTGATAATTTGGAAAATATTGGTTTAGAGTTACTCAGACCTAAGTGTTGACAGGTTTTATTATATAGCATTTAAGGAATCTCATTTGTTTATGTCACTGTTGATCTCATCAGAATAGTCTTTAAGTAGTGGGGATCCTTCAAGCTCTCGGTGGCTGGTATAGATTTTCCAAAATTCTAATTTTTGCTTGAAAGCTCAAAATTGGTTTTGGGTGATAAATACTGTCAGTTGTTTTCTTTGCAATAGCAAGAGTACTTCATTCATTTTCAAGAAGCTAACTGCCAAATACTCAAGTTCAGATTACCGTAGTTTGTCTCTCAATTGTTCTTTTAACTAAAAATGGTGTTTCATGAAAAAAAGAGGCTAGTTCAACTCACAACTCAAATGGTCTCACAAGTGCTTTTCCATGAGACAACCGTATACTTGGGCATGTAGCCTTTTATCGAACAGAATATTTTAAAAAATGTGTAGTTAGAGGTCAGGATTTAATAAAATTATTACTTTTGTGGCTTCCTCATGACATCCTTAAGTAAAGCTTAAACCACGACAATAAAAGGTCATTCAGCTTAGATTATGGGAGCATCACTTGTGTTTGTTGCCAGGAATTCACAGACAGTATTATCTCTGATGCTTAGTTGGTGCTAATACTAGATGAATAAAACCAAAATAGCCAGTCTAATTGCAGTTGTAGATTTGTCTGTTTGTGAAGTGAAATTACAGTTCTGCAGATGAGATCTTAACTCTCTCACTTCAAGTTCCTAGCAAAATCTTTAATTTGATGAGTTACTGTGTCGTTACAAAGTGACATTGCTGTGATTTATTTTACTGACTTTTTGTCCGGCAGGCATGTAGCAATGTCAGCTGGACAAGTTTGTGCTTCTCCGGTTAATGCAGTACAGTAATTTCCCTGGGTAAGATGCTTCAGTGGCTTCTTCATTTCTGGTTTGAAAGGCTTTAACGATTTTTATGAATTTTAAAGACTTCATCACTTCTGCATTTAAAATAGTTCCTTTTTCTTTAAATTCTGAATGATTGATCTCAAAATGTCACTATAACTTAACTGGCACAATATAATTAGAAAATGTTCTGTGGCTTAAGATACAGTAAAGTAAATTATGAACATCTATAAAGTCAAGGGAAAGCTGGCTTTTGTCATACTTTGGTTTCTTATTTATAATTTTGCCCAGTTTCTTTGGAGTAGATTCTTTCTTTCCATGAGTCAGAAAACTGTAGGCCCCTGCATCTTTTTTAGGATCTTTTAGATGTATACATTGCAGCTATGGGTTGAGAAAGTCTTCTACTCTCCCTTTTTTGAGCCAATGATTCATTTTTCAATGTAAGAGGAAAATACAAATAAGTTTTCTTGTATTTTAGAAAAAAAAATGTTAAATTCTAAAGTAATACGTTTTAATTTTTTTGAGATTTTATTTATTTATTTATTTATTTATTTATTTATTTATTTATTTAAGAGAGACAGAGTGAGCATGAGTGGGGGGAGCAGCAGAGGGAGAGGGAGAAGCAGACTCCCTGCTGAGCAGGGAGCCCGACATGGGGCTCGATCCCAGGACGCTGAGATCATGACCGAAGGCAGATGCTTAACCGAGTGAGCCACCTAGGCACCCTTAAAGTAATACATTTTAGATTTAACTTAAAAATAGAGAAAATTTTCAAAAATTAAAAAGAAATTATTACAAAAACAAATTAACAGAAAGTACTTGTTTCTGCCCAGATGCCTGAAGAACTTAAAAATTACAGTGATTATTTATTAGACAATAATGAGATTATAGAGATTATAGCAAGTATAACTGAAGATAGCTAGTAAAAGCACAACAGAGGTTCTGAGAAGGAAAAAAAATTGAGAGCTTAAATTATGCCCTAAACCTACTACTTTAGAACATGCTAGAAAACATGAGAATACAGAAGCATATATTCCATGAGCCATCAGTGACGATACCATCATGTGTCATGGTAGCCTCAAGAAAATCCATTGTAAATTCGCAAGAGGATGGGAGTGACAGAGGCAAGTAACTTTAGTGTCATTGTGAAATTAGTTTTTGCTTCATAGACCAGGGCCTCTAAGGGTTTTGGGGACTGTGGACTGTGTTTTGCAAACTGCTGTTCTAGATGACTTCTTCCATACTTAGGGCTCCACTGCTGTCTTTATGGTTGTGACACTCGTCTGTATCCCCAGCCCAGACTACATCCCTGAGCCTTAGACTCGTGTGTCCACTGCCTGCAACTTTCTGGACCTCCCTCAGCTGAGTGCTCTCTTACTCTTTGGCCTTTGCCCATGCTGTCTATTCTGCCCAGAGTTTCCTTGTTCCCGTCGTTTACTTGCCACACTATTAGACTGTGAGTTTCTTGGGGCAGGACCTGGGCATCTTTATATCCCTAGGTTTTAGCACAGTGCCTAGCACACTATGCTGCTCAGTAGATGTTGTTGAATTAAATTGAATCAAGGAAGAATTCCAGCCTCATAAACAATAAATTTGCAAATCCACCCTGGGGTAAAGTTTTCTGCTTATGTCTGATGTCATGCATTCTATATTGGTTTGTATCAGTGTTAGTTTTGGAGTAAAGGATTTTATAACCTCTACCCCTATATATTAACTTATTCAACAGTTTTTGTTTTGTTTCCTTTTGCCTTGCCTAGAGTATAATATATTCTGAAAGGTGGGTATTTGGGCTGAGGACGCAAACATCTTAATTTTTAGCTTTGTCTCTGACCGTGGAGAGTGTTTCACTAGAAACTTATCAGCTTCTGTCCATTAAAATCATCTGAATTCCACCACGCCTTGTGGAAAATTCATATACATAAATTTAGTTTCTCTGAAGGAAGATGTTCTACTGTCCAAATGAGAGAACTAACATTTACTAAGTTCTTCCTTTATGCCAGAGACTATTCTGTGTGTTTTACATACATTAACTCCTTTAATATGCATAACAGCTCTTTGAAAGGTAGACTCTTTTGTTATCCCCATTTTATATTAGGAAAATGAGGCACAGAAAGGTTAAGTAACTTGCCAGAGGTCATGTAGATAGTAATGGGGCCTAGATTTGAACTCAGAGCTTAGTTTGGCTCCAGAGGCCAAGCTCTTAACTACTGTGAGTAGCTTCCTCTTAAATTTAGATACATTACTTTTATTGTTAACCTGTGTTAGTACACATGCATAGGTGCTTATTATTATACTTGTCAATTAGTTGTATTAGTTATAATTGTCAAATTGAAAATAACCTAATAGCCAAATAGATAATAGTATATGTGTACAATGGATGGTTATTTAAAAATCAAATTTTTGAAGAATACTTACTGCTATGGAAAAATACAATTGAAAAAGTAAGAGAAGGATCACAGTTCCTATTTGAAAGCACACATAATGGATTTTTATGTGCTATATACATTCATCAATATGCAAATATTTATTTTAAAAGACTGGGAAAAAAGTATAATAGTCATTCTTTGTATTACAATTGTGAGAAGTTAAATTAAAAAAAAAAAAACTTTAAAAATAACATTTGTTGGACAGTTCCCCTAAATTTAAAAAATACTTTAAAAATAATATTTGTTGAATACTTCCTACATTAATAGGTCCCATATTAAATTCTTCATGGGTGTTTTCTCAGTAAATTCTTCCATCAGTCCCATGATATAGGTAGTACTCATTTTTCAGATGAAGAATCCTAGAACGATTAAGTAACTTGTCTAGGGTCATACAGCTAATAAGTTGGAACCTCTATATGAGATTCTTTCTGTTTTGTATTTTCTAAACTTTTTATAATTTATATTATTTACATGATCAAAAACAAAATTAAATTTTAAAAAGTATGCAAAAATTGGGAACTACAAGTCAGACTTACACAGTCTGCTAGGATTTACTTATTTGAACCATTGATTCCCTAAACTAGCTATGTAAAATAACAGAAGTCTGGGACTTGGAAGAACTTAGACCAGGCATTTAAAAAGTTTAAATCGACTCACTGGTTTCTCTTCTACCAAGAATTTTTTTTGACCATCTACCATGGGGAGCTGATTATTTTTCTAGCGTGGGTTGAAGGTCTGATGCATATCTTATAGGCTAGTTAACATATGGTAAAGCTGAGCATTTTTGATTGTTTAAGAATTCTTTATTTTTGTTGTGGTTGCTAGTAGTTCCTTTTGTGTTGTTGGATCCCAGGGTGGATGTGGCCAATGCCCAAAGGAGAAGATTAATGTGTGTGAATATGTGGAATGACCCCATGGACATGGTAGAAGGATTTTTCTTACAGAAATATGTATCTATAGTTGACAAATGTATTTAATGAGAGTTAGAGATACTCAGTGACCATCTATAATCTTCAAGAATAACATCAATCACAGAAGGCAACTGTCATGTTTTTCTACAATTATCCCATTGCTGAGGAGTGACTAGTAAGCTAAATGGATCACTGATTGACCCCACAGCATATTTCACATGTTCTCATGGTAAGAGAATTCTGACTCCTCATGTGGTTTTTAACTTGAGGAATATGTGTCATAGCAGGAAAACACAGTTACCTATAAACCTTTGTCTAAAGAATTATTAGAGAATTCTTTTTTTTTAATTATTATTATGTTAATCACCATACATTACATCATTAGTTTTTGATGTAGTGTTCCATGATTCATTGTTTGCATATAACACCCAGTGCTCCATGCAGAACGTGCCCTCTTTAATACCCATCACTCTTTTGGCAGGAGGTTAGTTTGGGAAGGACAACACATAGTGGTTAAGGAAGAAAATGCCCACCTGGTCATTTCTAGTATATGAATAAACCTTGTCAGTAGAAGGGCAGACTCATGGTAGTGAATCAGTGAATGAATGTATGTGTGTTACTTTATCTATGAAAGAGGGAGCAGGGATACATGAGCTCCTCAAACACAGACTTAAATGGATCGCTCCCTTTCATATATGTAAGGCTACCACTGAAAAACAGAAGAGGACTGAAGTTGTTTATTTTACTGAAGAAAAGTGGGAACCATTTTTCTTAAGATACAACTCTTCCCAACCTTTTCTTCTTTTCGACTTCTTAAAATTCAGTGAAAACATTTCAACATTTTCATATTCTTTCCACTGATCTGGGTGATCCTTTGCTTTCCAGCCATAAAACTTGACTGCAGTCCAGTGCCATGTAATGAGCTCCTCTTGTTGGCTCTGTTCTTTAGTCCTGAGTAGGGTGTTTGACTGTCCCACATTCTGCAAGACCCCTGGGAACAGACACACCAGGCGGTTGGTCACCCTGACCCTGAGCGTGTATGTTACATTGTAGGGATGGGGTGGGGAGGGTGGTGTGAGAAGGGAGGATGCTGATGGAAAGGTGAATTCCTGAGGTGTGAAGAGAACAGTTTTTTCTTCTGAAGAATGTTTACTATGGCTAAGAAAATATGAAAATCAGTAAGCCAGTGTCTGTGTGCTGAGGAATGAATCAGGGCTTGCTGCATTAGACCTGAGTATTAAATGGATCTCTGTGTTTGGTCCTGCATCCAATCATACCATAATGATTCTGAGCCTTCCCTAAACATAGAACAGTCTGCTGTCAGTGGGTTTTGGTCCTAAGTACACTCTTTCCTGCTCTGGGAAACCTTATCTTAGCAAATGGAGAAGTGAACATTTTTACCTTTTTTCTTTTTTTTTTTTAAGATTTATTTGAGAGAGCGAGTGAGCGAGCACAAGCAGGGAGAGCTGCAGAGGGAGAGGGAGAAACAGACTCCCTGCTGAGCAGGGAGCTTGACGCGGGGCTCAATCCTGGGACCCCAGGACCATGACCTGAGCCAAAGGCAGACCCTCAACCAACTGAGCCATCCAGGCACCCCATATTTTTACTTTCAAATATAAGGCCTTTTTGCAGTTACAGACTACTTTAAACATTCTTCGTCTAGATCTATATTAATACTTAGAGTAAAACTTCCTGTAACATATCTGCTAGATCAATTTCAGGTTTTACTTTTGCCTTGATGTCCCTTAGTGATCTTGTCTTTGTCCCCTTACTCTTGTTCTTGGTTTCTGACCTTACAGAGAAGTGTGGGAAATGGAACTGGATAGACTCAAGAATCAGGATGGTGAAATAAATCGGAACATTATGGAAGAGACAGAACGGGCCTGGAAGGCAGAGGTGAGAAGAGCTCTGTGTGGAAAGCCTTGATTTGGGGCTTCCAGATAGTATAATCTCTTTGGGTATAGTGTTATACCACTAAGCCATACAAGTATTGTACTATATAGCCACTAAGCATTTGTTTTAACTAGCTGGGGGAAGCTTCGTGTATGTAAAATTAATAAAGTGTGTGTGTGTGTGTGTGTGTGTGTGTGTGGTTTCCTTAGATCTTATCACTAGAGAGTCGGAAAGAGTTGCTGGTATTGAAACTAGAAGAAGCAGAAAAAGAGGCAGAACTGCACCTTACTTACCTCAAGTAAGTACCCTCCCATCCTAGAGTTTTAATGGTCCTGCAGTTTTGTGTTTTCTTGGTGATTTTTTTGGTTTGGTTTGGTTAGTTTTTTGAAACCCGAGGCCCACTAGTCTGGCACTTACTCTGTCTTCTCAGGAATTTCAGGGCCACCTCTGTCTGCACAGTAGCCATTGTTCAGTCATTTCTCTTCCCATATTTTATAGTTTTGTATTTTTTATTGTATTGGTTCCAACTGGATAAACGATATCTCTTATGGTGTCAAAGCATAACAAATATCTTTGGAGATTTGTTTCGCATAGAGTCATTTCTCCTCTTTCTGCTGTGGAATCTGGAGGACCCCTGTGACATTTCCAGGCGGACAAAAGCCCTCTTTCTGTGGTTGGTCCTCTTTCTCTAATAATTGGCTTAAAAGATGCCAGAGTGAGAGTGAAGCACACAGACCCCGGCCTCCTCCTATACCTGGTCTGACCTTTTCTCACCAGGACCGCTGACCAGCCACTGTCCTGCTATCTCAGAGAGTCAGGAGCTGGCCTTGCTCTAATTCTCTGAATTCCTGTTGATTTCTTGAAAGGTCAACCCCCCCAACACTAGAGACAGTTCGTTCCAAACAGGAGTGGGAAACAAGGCTGAATGGAGTTCGGATGATGAAAAAGAATGTTCGGGTAAGTGTTGTACTGTGTGATCTTTGAGTCAGGGTTCAGGCTGTGCTTAAACCTGTGGTGACCGGAGGGACCTTGTACATCGTCCCTGAGGGCCTGCTCCACCCCTGCCTTTGCTCTCCTGATGCTGGAAGGTGCTCTCTTTCTCAAGAGGCTCACTCAGCTCAGCAGAGAGGATGATCTGCTCCTTTCTCTCTTTTCTAGGACCAGTTTAACAGTCATATCCAGTTGGTGAGGAACGGAGCCAAGCTGAGCAGCCTTCCTCAAATCCCTACTCCCACTTTGCCTCCACCCCCATCAGAGGTGAGAGGGCTGGAGTCGGGGAGTCTCCCTTTCTGTGCTGGGGGCACGGCCAAAGTCTTCTGCTTGCTCCTTTTATGAAGAGATTGGTTTTACTCCTGGTATTATTTATGATAACATTATTATTGGCCATTATTATTGTTGATCGTATTTGGCATAAGAATTGCTCACTGATTTCCGCTCCAGATTCGTAAACTTTCATTTTCTTCCTTTCTCTCTTGTCCTCCACCTCTCTCGCTCTACAGACAGACTTCATGCTTCAGGTGTTTCAGCCAAATCCCTCTCTGCCTCCTCGGATGCCCTTCTCCATTGGGCAGGTCACAGTGCCCATGGTTATGCCCAGCGCAGATCCCCGCTCCTTGTCTTTCCCAATCCTAAACCCTGCCCTTTCCCAGCCCAGCCAGCCTTCCCCGCCCCTTCCTGGCTCCCATGGGAGAAACAGCCCTGGCTTGGGTTCCCTCGTTGGCCCCCACGGTCCACACATGCCCCCTGCTGCCTCCATCCCGCCTCCCCCAGGCTTGGGCGGTGTTAAGGCTTCTGCTGAAACTCCCCGGCCCCAACCAGTAGACAAACTGGAGAAGATCCTGGAGAAGCTACTGACTCGCTTCCCACAATGCAATAAGTAAGTATCTTTCAGGACTAATTTAAAAGCAAAAAAAAACGTGTCAGAGAAATACCTGTGGGTCAAAATAGGGGAAGTTTCCTGGAGATTTCTCCCAAGGACAGCATAGAATCTCTCTCCCTCAACCTGTGGCTGCTTAGGGCCCAGATGACCACCATTCTTCAGCAAATCAAGACCGCACGGACCACCATGGCAGGCCTGACCATGGAGGAACTGATGCAGCTGGTGGCGGCCCGCCTGGCCGAACACGAGCGGGTGGCAGCCAGTACCCAGGTGAGAGCTCAGACCTGCCCAGCTATTGGGGAAGAGGCAGGTTTCAGGGGCACTGGGGCGGCACACAGCGCTGCAGCCAGGGGTCCCTAGCCTGCTTTCTTCCTTTGCTGCACTGGGAAAGAAATGATTTCTTTTTGTTACCTGCTCTGTCGCTCGGACTTTCTCTCCTTACTCTGACAATGTTTCTGCCCACAGCCCCTCGGTCGGATCCGGGCCTTGTTTCCTGCTCCGCTGACCCAAATCAGTACCCCAATGTTCTTGCCTTCTGCCCAAGTTTCATATCCTGGAAGGTCTTCACATGTAAGGCTCTTTTTCTTTGAAAACTGGGTTGTGGAGAAGCTGGGGGGTGAGGAGGGAACAGGTTTACAGATGCAGTGCCGGAAAAAAAACCACCCTCGTCAGCTGGGTTGTTCGCGGCCCCAGCTGAGAAAATGCAGGTACTTCCGGCAAGAATCTGTATTTGAACTTTCTTTTGGTGTAAAACCTTTTGCGACATGGAAATAGGAGATGGCATCATGGGCACAAGAGGCAAGGAGACCCAGAGGTTCCTTACTCTTGGCCATCCCTCCTCTGTCCTGCAGGCTCCAGCCACCTGTAAGCTGTGTCTAATGTGCCAGAAGCTTGTCCAGCCCAGTGAGCTGCATCCAATGGCGTGCACCCATGTGCTACACAAGGAGGTGGGTGCTACGGACCTTCTTCCTTTCCACTCTGTTTTCGGAGTTTTTCTGGAACGTGTTGCTGTGTATCAACTCATCATTAATATCTCAACGTGAGGTTTTCAGTAAGTTGTGGCTTAAACAATCAGCAGATTTCAGAATGCTGGCAGCTAGGATCTCCTAGCTTCCTTTTACCCCGTTCTCTTTAGGGGACTGGATAAGCAGTACATCCTGGAGCACTGATAGGTCACTTTCTTGGAACACTGACAATAAGACATACATATCTAACCATTGTTTCAAATATAGCATTGTCAGGAGACTTTGCTTAGACAAGAAGAACGGAATAGGGAACCTGAATATGAGATTAGTAAATCCATTAACAGAATAGCTTGGAGGTCTGCCTGTTAGGGATTAATCTTCACAAACTGACAGGTTATTCCTATCTTGGATTATGTTACCAGACAGAGTTAACTTTCAGCAACAGGGATGATTCCTTCTTTGCTATTTTGTTTTGTTCATTTTCATTTTTCAAAAGGTAGAAACTGGATTTACATCTAAATTCTTAGGAAAAATCCTGAATAAGATTTGAGGGTGGTGGGTATTTGGAGTTGGGAGTGCATCTCAGCCTAAACAGATCATGAGAAGGGGAAGGCCACCCTAGATATCCAACACAGAGCAGCTTCACACCATTCTTAGCTGATTGTTAATGTTCCCTGTAAGAAGAACAGGTTCCCCTGCTCTGAAGATTCTTTTGGGGGTAAGAGCCAATGAAATAGCCCATCTGGTCCCGATGGTAAGAGCCCTTCTGACTTAGTATGCGTTCCTCAGACCAGTGAACCTCAGTGGCACACTCTCCCCTCCTTCCCTCCATCTTTCCAGATAAACCTGAGATATGTCTTTCTTCCTTTCCAGTGTATCAAATTCTGGGCCCAGACCAACACAAATGACACTTGTCCCTTTTGTCCAACTCTTAAATGACGGACCTGACTGGGGAGGAAGAAGAGGAGAAACTGATGTGAACAGGAAGCGCGGGTTCAAGATTTCTAAAACTCTATATTTATACAGTGACCTATACTCATGCCATGTACATTTTTATTATATAGGTAATGTGTGTATAGAAAGTCTGTATCCAAATGTTCGTAAATGAAAGTATGTATATTATGCAGAAATGGTCTCTCCCTCTCACCTTGCAATTCCTTCGGGGGATGCAGATTGTAGGTAAGATGATGTTTAGTTTGCCCTTGAAATTATGATATCCTTGCCTGGGGCTGTTTTCAAGTACAATATAAAAACCATCTAGGAAGCTGCTGTTGCCCTAAGGCCATCCTGCTTTGATTTGGCTCAGCCTCTAGTTCATTTTCTTAAGGCTCATGTATGCAGATTTGAACCCTGGTGCTCACCTGCTGTCCAACCAGATGCCTTGCTTACTGAAAGCCTACGGAAGCCTCAGTGTTGTTCTAGCCACTCGACTCCAAATGGATAAAATGAGACTGATTGAGGAAAAAAAAAATGTAACCCTAATAGTTTGAATTTTCATTGAATATTTTACTGTGTTAATGCTCATTATTTGCACATTGACATTAGGTTTACAGAATATTCTGTTTTACATCAGCAAAATTCACAGTCCAAGAATACCAACATAACTGGGTCCCATTTCTCCCATGCCCCCCAAAAGCTTCTGTCCATCTGACTTCCTGGTTAGGCCTCTCTTTAGAAACTAGCACAGCCCACAGATCTTTCCTGGGCCAAACCATCCCTTGCTGCCACTGACTTGGCTTCCGATCAAGCTCTGACAGACCAACCTTGTGAAGGCCTCACCTCTTCCCCTTCACTTCTGGTCTCCTGGTCAGTTAGTCCCCCTCCCCACTGAAGGTTAAGGCAGTTGGTTCACAACCAAGTTGTTTGGTGACCTTGGGTGAGCTCTAGGCAGGCACTGGGGTGAAGAGGTGTCTGTGCAAAATTACTTGCAGAATGATCTTGGGATGCCAGATTTTAATTTTTGAAGCAAGAAAATTATGGGGGACATGTTTCCTATCCTGGGAAGAATGGAGGCCAAAGTGACATGAAGGGGGGTTGGAGTTCAAGTTTAGAAGTCATTTGTTCTATAGATAGCTGTCTAGAACGAGATCGCTTTCCCACCTCTGCTTATTGAGCACTTCTGGTGTTTAGGTTTATACCTGTGAAAGCTGTGAATCTCTGAGAGCTTTGACTCTTTTCCTGTCCTATATCTTTACTCCTACAGGAAATGGCTTCAGCTTCCTTCTCTTTTGGATTAAACAAGGAAAAACTTAAGTGTTAATTAAAAAACAAAAACAAAACACTAGCTCCAGGGGAAGGACATCATTGTATTACCAACAGCTGAATTGTTCCCGTTCTGGGACCTGGAAATGCTTCCTGGCGCTGGCAGCACTGTCCGGGTAGCAAACACTTTCCCTTTCAGATCCAGTTATATTCCCTGCTCTCTGCTTTTGATCTTTTCCTTCTTTGTCCTTCGTCTTTGCCTATCAGCCTCTTAGACGTAGTCCTTCCCTTCTTTTGCCTTACTTGCTCAGCCTTGTTGACTAACATCATTTTCAGGAGCTGGACTTCCCAGGACCTCCTTGGCATCTTGTAGGGTGATTGAAATGGCCTGAGTTCTCACCTCTGTAGAGGTCAGGTGACTCACTTTCTTTGGTTAATGAAATATTAATGTCTCCAGTTTGGTAGCTATCATGAACGGAAATGTGGCAAAATGGAAGACCAGTTCCTTTGTTCTTTTCATTTGGGGGATTCATTTTTTTCTCTTGCAATCAAAAGATTTTCTCTCTCATCAACTTTGCAGTAGCCTTTAGGCCACTAGCAATATTTTTCAGTATTACCTAAAAATCTAGAAATTAGGAATGGATATAAAGGCTATTCTCTTTTCCACAGATCTTTGAAGCCAAAGGAATGTAGAGAGAAGAAAGGAAGAAGGGGGTGGGGGGGCTTATCCGCTTCCTAGTAAAAGCCCCTTGAAAGCCAACTATAGCAGGAAGACATGTTTTGGGGAGCTGTGTGCGAGAGCTGGGGCCTCTGTGTTGCTCTTTTCTCTGTCTTGTTCGGGATCAATCAGAAAGCAACATTTAAGTTTTGGCCACCCTTGTTCTCCCTTCTCCCTCTGTCTCCTGGCCTGCAGGGGTAGAAGCCATGCAGACTGGCGGGAAAGGCCTCTAATGCAGTGAGTAGAGATGGGACAGTCGCTTTTCAGGAGTCGACTCTAAAAATAGAGATAGATAATACATATTTTTACAAGCAAGAAGCTGTTGTCGAGATTTTTTTTTTTTTTACACTTAGAGTTAATAGTTTCAGGGTAGAAAGGAAGTAACTGTAAAAAGAAAAATAAGTACAGGTTTTTTTAAAAAAAATATGACAGTGGGACTTAACTAATGAAGGGGTTGAGTATTATGCCCTGGAAAGAGCTGGGGAAAAGCCAGTTTTCCCCAACATGGATAGAAATTATAAAGCAGAATGTGGCGTTTTCATTACATGGTAGCAATTCTGGAAGTTTATTTACACAGTAAGTTCCGAGCTGGAAACGGACACTCTCCAGTCTTCCTGACAGTCTTTGTGGTTAGGGGTGTTCCCAGTCGGCCAAAGCAGCACCAAGTGCAAGGGGAATGAAGAGAACCCAGATAAAGAACTGTGATTCAATATTCTTGTTTTATTGGTTTATGGCTTGTGGGCAGCTGGCCGAGGCCAGGGTCTCCAGAGGCCCTCCTTGTGTTTCCCTTTCCCTCATCAGGTAATTCCACACTCGGCAGGTCCCATCCCTGGAAGCAGTGTGTTCACAAGCTAGCGACAGGACCCGGTGGGTATACGCGGAGAATCACGTCTTCCACTAACACTGGTATCAGAGTGGACTGTGTTAGAACTGATCGGGAGGAAATGAACTTGGTCCCCACTACCTAGCCCAAGAACCAGCCTGGGTACCCAAGTACTATTCGGAGTGGGGAGTAAGGAGTAGGATAGGGGAGAAGGATGGCATCCCCTGAGGGGCTCTGGTGGTGAAGGAAGTATGGAAGCCCTGAGGCTGGCAGCCTTTCTCTAGCAGCCTTGTTATCGGAGGCAATGATGCTAGAGCCAGAAAGCCCTGCGTTTCTGACACTGGGTGTAATACTAGTGCCCCTCTGGGGTGCCTTAGCCAAGTTAATGGAGGGGACATCAGAGAGGGTGAGAAGGCGATGAAACCGCTCTGTATCGTGTGGAGATCTTACTACTACTTACTGCTGAACAGGAAGAAATCCAGGCAGAGGCACCAGGGCATCAACCCTGTAGCTGTTGAGTGAACCTTGATGATTCTGCTTTCAAGGGTTAAGAAAGAGAGGTCTCCTGTCTATCCCTCTTAGCACCTCAGCTGCAGAGCTCCAGAGTAGGGGTTTGGGGGTGGGCGTGAACACGTGAGCAGGAAGACAGAGCCAGGCCCTGCTCTGTTTGGTGTGTTCCAGTTGCTTCTCATAGGGCACCTGGGGCCGGGGGTGGGGGGTGGGAAGTGTCAGTGTTAACCTAGCGTGTGTGGAGTAAAGGGTTCAGGTAGAGACAAGTGGAATCATTCAGGTAGAAATTCATTTGTTAGATGGAACTTCTTAGTGGGCACTTTTCATTTAAGAGAGTTAAAAAAGAGCTTTTGGCTAGGTAAGCCCTTCTTCCCAACTCACTTTCGGTCAGGCTACAACCACAGAAGAAACATCGGGCAGCGACGCCCATCTTACAAGATGGGCTTCTATCTTGGAGATGCAGTCTGAAACTGGGACTGGCGAGTGGCCGTGGTTCTGCCTTTTCTAGCTCTGATCCCAGCTGTTCCCTGTCTTTGCGCTCCCTGTCCTCTCCTCTTCCCACCGCCCCCATCTGTACAAATACTCAGTCTCATTTTTGTTCAATTCACGAGGCAGTCTTTGTACCAGTGTTAGGCTTGTTTCTGCAGTCCCTGTCGCTAAAGCAACTCGCAAACCGTGCGTCCGTTCCTACTGCCTTTGGTCAGGGAAGCGACGTTGGCCCTTTCTCTGCCAAGGGTACGGCAGAGAGACGCTCATGGGGGTGACTTGGCTGTGATGCCACTACTTCTGGAACTAAGAAGAGAAGAATACTTCGGGTCGGAGGATCCAGAGGGGTGGTGGGCAAAGGTTCAAGGCTGAAGAATTTCCCAACTCGGGCTTGAGGTGACCAAGAAGATTCCTGCCACCAGGGTGCTGCTTTCTTCCCTCTCCCGATTCCTACAGGTGCCATTCCTGTAACCCACCGTGCCCGCCCTTCCTTCTTCTCGGGCAGGGCAGAGGCATTTGGTGGGCAGGTGAGGGTCTTGAGGTGCTCTGGCCACCGGTGCCGTCAGTGCGTCCTGCTCGTGCCCAGAGGGAGCCCGCAGCTGTGGCCCAGGAGCGTCCGTCCCCTGCCCGCGGGCCGCCTCACTTGAGCAGGGAGATGTCGTCGGCCAAGTCCCCGTGCTGCTGGCGCAGGCAGCGCAGGCAGCGCCACTGGCACACCATGAGGCAGAGCGGCAGCATGAAGAGGGCGCAGATGGCCGCCATGACGTAGGCTATGGTCATGAGGGTCGACTCGTCTGTCTGTGGGATGTTGTAGCCACAGTCGTCCATGTCCGGGGTCATGAACGGGCCTTCCACTGCTGCCGTCCTGAACTCATCATGCACTGGAGAAAGGGCAAACGCGAATGGGCAGCTCTCACCGTCACACAGCAGTTGGGATCATAGCGCAAAAAGAACTTCCTGGTAGGCCTTGAGATTAGCCCGCGAGGAGGCCCTAGCATCTGCTTCCTTGGAGATACTTAGGAGCAGGCCGCAGGAGCCTGGCTAGGTAGAAGCACGTCTCTCCTCCCAGCGCACTGGGAGCAACAACCCTTTCCTGGATAACCATGCGGTAGGAATGGTACCTAAAGGTCAGTCTCCTGAGTTGACCAAAAAGACAGCCCCGTGTATTCCTAGTACACTCACCGGCTTCCGCCGGTACTGAAGACCCCGCCGCCGTTCTGAAGGCACACCCGGCCCCATCGTGTAGCAGCCCACGGGGCCCGGGGATCTAGAGCTTCCCTAGGGGCCGAGGCAGCTCTTGCTGGTCCGGGCCTCCGGCGGAGCTACAGCCCGGGCAGGCCTCGCCACGCCGGGCACACGGACAAAGCATGGGCCCGGACGCTAGCTTGGACGCCGGCTGTTGGCTCCGCCTCGAGGCACCTGTGACTACCTCCCAGGCTGACAGGGGCCCAGGGATCCTAACTGCCGGCCAGTGAGAACACGGACAGACGGAGCCCACACCCTCCCCCCTGGCTCTTACCATGACAGGCACTGACGGCAAAGCCAATTCGTTTTCGGGCCCGATCAAAGACGACGTAGAAGCCCTCCATGATCACAGCTCCCATCACGGTGCCCGTGGAGGACTGTGAGATGGCGAACTTGTAGCAGTCATCTTGGGACGTGGCCACGTCTTCCACTGGCCGCAGGTATTGCTAAGGACAAGCAGTCAGAGAGGGAGAAGGGTGTCCTCCTCGCTGTATTCCTCCCCCTGCCTCTGCCTTCTAGATCTCTGTGCCCAGGGGCCGCTCTTCCCTCTGCCATCCCCGAGCTCTGTGGGCTTGCTTTGTGCCGCAGGACGCTGCTGTCTCTTGTCTTCCACGTTCTGCGAAGCCACGCCGGCTCCCTGTCTCCCCGTGTGAACCGTGCCCTCTTCCTGGGACCCCACTGACTCCGGCTGGGGACATACCTGTGGAAGGATGGTGATGCGGAAGGACTGATTGGTGACCTCGCCCATTAGGTAGAGGGAGATGACCGGGAAAATGTTCCAAGGGGTGGTGCCTGCCTGCCAGCATACCAGCTGCTCCCCCAGCCAGAACCCGTCCGGAAACTTCTCCGTCTGTGTGGCCAAGAAAGGGTAACAGTGAGGAAGCCGCCTCTTCCGCCATCGCGCTTCTCCCACTTTCAGATAACACTGGGCTCTCTTTTTGCTTTTCTATGGAATATCCAAATTGGGGAAGGGCACACTGAAACCCAAGAATTAGGGGAAGAGAGCTGGAGGGTGAGGCCAAAACTCTGCACCAGGGGGCCAGTGCAATGAGCAAGCCGAGGCCCATGAAAGAGACTCGCTCTGAAGACACTTAAGTAGAAGGATCTAAGGGTAGACAACTTGTCCCTTGGTGAGGGGACAAGGGACCTTCACGGACTTCCTCTGACACTGTATCATCTCTTGTACCCCTGCCCTGAGTCCCACTGACCGAGGAGGCTGCCTTGATGGATTTGACAGCAGCTTCAAACACTTTCTTGGGCAAACGAAGATTGGTGGTGCCACTGTCCACGATGCTCTTGTCGTAGTTGTACTAGGATGGAGAAGAGAGGTTTAGAAGAGTCAAAAGCCTTGTTTGATGCTGGGGCTCTGGCCGGAATCAGAAGGGGGGATCTGACTGCTTGGGGTGGCATCCTGGCTTGGCACTTCTCTTAGGAGTATACCCTTGGGCAAGTTGTTCAGCCTCTGTGCCTCCGTTTCCTCGTCTTTAAAATGAGGATAATAATAGCACCTACCTCAAAGAGTTATTATAAGGATGAAATTAATACATGTGAAGCGCTTAGAATGGTGTCCGGCACATAGGGAGCGTTCAGTAAATGCTAACTCTTAGTATCTTGGGTTGGGCAGACATTCTCCAAATCTTGAAAATAAAAATACCTTGTATAGTGCTTTTAACTTTTCATAGTCCTTTTATATCTATTCTCATTGAACATACATTAAGAATCTAGGTAAGGAAGACCCCAATGGTTGAGCTACCGTTCATTGGGAACTTCTGTGTGCCAGGCACTGGGAAAAACAATTTATTTTCTCTGTCTTCACCACAATCTCTGGAAAAGCTGTTTTTCCCTCTGTTTTGCAGATGAGGAAACTGAAACACAACCTAGTAACTTGCCTGAGGGCACATAGCTAGTAAATGGCAGAGCTAGGAACCCAGGTCTTTCCAGTTCCAAAGCTGGACGCTTCCGCTACATCATCCCACACTGCCCCGCACATGACTTGGCCAAAGCCGTCAAGCAAGGCAGGGACTGGAGTCCAGACATGCTTTTTTTTTTCCTTACCAGACCATAAGCCCCAAGGTCCCCTTGCGAGTGCCCTGCCAGTCCCTAGCCCCCCAACTTCAGGTCCTGCTGTGTCACCGTTAAGCTCCCAATTGTTCTGGGCTCAGCCCCCAACCCTTTCTGCAGGTCCTACTCCTCTGCCTCATCCTCCCAATCTCATAACTCAGGGTCTGACCTCATGCTATGTTGCCTCCCCCTTCCCTTTCCCTGGGTCCCCCTTGGTGGTGTTACCTCCTTGCAGTCCATTTTCAGGTCCTGCCCGTTGATCTCCACCCGCACAATGATGACCTCGTAGTACCACTCCCGCCGGATGGGTGTGTACCAGAGGCTGCCCGTGTACAGTGAGTGGTCGATACCTCCGATGATCTAGGGACAAAGGGAGGCAGGTACCCGTGTCCCGGCACAGAGGGACAGCAAGTCACCCAGAGAGCAAGCAATGGGATCAGAGATTTCTGGGAGGGTAGCAAGGCCCTTCACCGGCCACCTTTCTCATCTTCCTGCTTCTAATCGAATCCTGTCCCAAAGTGATTTGTAGTTTCTTAAGTGTGTTAAGAATATATCAGGGGAAGACTTTACAGGATTTTAAATTATTTGTTTCAGAGTCTCACAGCCCTCCATATAAAGTTATTTAAACCTAAACTGGCACAATAAATGTTAAATGAATGATTATTTGCTTCTATTACAAGTTTTATTTTCTCTGCGTGTTGGAGATGGAGAACCATTCACCAACTGTCCTAATTAATTAATAAATAGACTTTTAACTCCTTACATCGCTGCCTTCTGCTCGTCAGACTGAATCATCTTAATTTGAGAGGTCTTATTTTCTTTCTTCTTTTTTTTTTTTTTTAAGATTTTATTTATTAGAGAGAGAGAGAGAGCACGAGTGGTGGGGGCACAGAGGGAGAGGGAGAAGCAGACTCCCGGCTGAGCAGGGTGCCTGATGTGGGGCTCGATCCCAGGACTCTGGGATCATGACCTGAGCTTAACCGACTGAGCCACCCGGGTGCCCCGAGAAGTCTTATTTACATTTCCTTTGAAGTTCCCTAATCATCTCATCCTTTCCAAGTTTACCATAGGTACCTGGAATCCTTTCTGGAATAATGCAAAGAAGAAAAGGATGGAAAAGGAAAAGTGGAGGTGGGGAGTTTAAAGAGGTTTCTCTTGATTCCAAGTAGTGGAGCCCAAGACTGTGCGGTAGCTTAGAGGGAGGGGAGGCAGGTGATACCTATCCCTCTGCCCAGTGCTAGAACCTCCCCTCTCCTAGGACCTACTCACCATGCTCCCTCCAACTGAGGCCAGCACTTCCGACTGGTTGAGGGGGAACCCAGCACCACAGAGCTGCAGGGAGAAGAGGTTGGGAACGTGGGTCTGCTTTACCAGGGAGTCAAAGAATGGCTCCAGGGAGTCATCGGGCTGTGGCAGAAAGAGACAAGGAGTGAGGCCTCACACAGAGGGCCCTAATGGAAAGAGGCCAGCTTCCTGCCTAAACTGGAAGGCAAAAGCAAAACTTGGGGGATGTTCCTTGGGAAAGACTGTCTTGAAGTACTGCGATTTGGCAGAGAGGGTTAGCAAGAGACATGGCAGAGTGCAAACAGGAAAGAGCTATAGGATCTTTGATCCCCATATGCTTAACCTGTTTCAGGTTGGGCGGGGTGGGGGGGTTCCCTTATTCCTAAGATCTTGGGAGTCGGTAGAAATCAGACTCTAATCTTGTACCTGTCACAGCATCCCTCAGTATAGTCCTGCCCTCTGCAGGGACGAGATTCAGACTGCCACCCTATCCCCCTGCTAACTAATCCTTCAGGCTGATCTGTGTCCCTCCCTTAGTCAGCTCCCCTTCTCTCCGAGCCCGTCCCGGGGTAACATGCAGTGTGCAGTGCAGACACAGGGCCCAGGGCTCGGCCTTGCTCCTCTCACCCTGGCGATCTCAGCATAGGCCAGCCCCAGGATGCCCTCCCAGTTGGAGCCATTGATGAAGAACTTGTCTGATTCAGTGATGGCAGCGATGTTGGCGCGCACAGTGACGTTGGGGCCATGGGGGATGCTCACCAGGTCGGTGCCCAGCTCCCCCTCCCACTTGCCCTGGGTGTAGGGCACATAGACGCCCTTCCGGAGGTCCCGGTATGTGCTGGACCTGTGGAGAGGAGGCAGAGGTCTGTGGGGGCGTGACCGCAACACTTGCACGGGGACCCAGCATCTGACCTACTCCCAAGGCCTCACCTTATCTCAGGGGCATCCCACATAAGATGCTTTCAGGCTGCTCAGCAGAACATCCCAGATCCATCACCCAGAACAGAACGTACAGTAAGCTTGCAAACAGATGAGGGGAGCTGTGGCTGGGGCTCACTCTCCTGTCTCCACAGCTCCTATCCCTAGATCTCGAGCTCAGGCCCTGCAGGGAACAAGCCTAGGCTTTGTGTATTGTGCCCGCGGCCGCCGAGGGACAGCTAGCGGGCATCTCTTCCTCCCCCCCGGCTCCATCAGGCTCCCAGAGAAAAGGGGCCTTTGACTGTCGCTGCCTTGGGACCCGGTGGTACCATCTGAGTGGTAGAGAAAGTGCCAGGCGCGGTGAATGTGCAACCTCTACAGCAAGTTCTTCCAAAGAAAGAGTTGGCACAGCATCTCAGCAGAGCAGGTAAGTATTACACACCACTCGTATGGAACATGCGCATCAGCACGGGACACCCTCGCCCGTGTCTCATTGTGCCACTATCCAGGCCTTGTGTGTGTGCCGGGTTCGGGGTGGGGAGGGCAGTGATGGGACTGGGACAGGGATCCGGAGTGAATCCCTTTCCTGGGTCCTCACCACGCCCCACTCCCTGTCTGCTTTCTTCCAATAGGGAAGGCAGAAGATGTGGCAGGTGGCTTTGGCATCTGCCTAGAAGTCCAAGAATGGGATGTAAGCCTCTCCTCACAGACTTCCACACACAGAGACGCCTCAGACACTAGATGTCTTCTCGCCACTTCCTGTGTTTATGCTAAGGAGGCTCCCACATCATTCCTCTTTGCCTCTTACCTTAAAAACCCACTTCAACCCTCCCTTCCACCAGTTAGCTAGATCCGGCTGATGGAACTCTGGGTGGTGCAGGGAGACATTTTAGCTGTCGGGCCCTGACACTGGTCCGGGCAGTGGGGCTTATGCAAGGCTCTTGCTCCACTCCCTTGAACTGTGCAGCGCCCCCCGGAGCAGCCCCTGGCTGAGAGCACGGCACGGGGAGCGGTCACGGTAGCCTGCTCTGCCTAGACCTCGTTGGTCTCGCCGGACACCCGACAGCCACTGTGGGGGGTGCAGGGTGCGGATGAAGTCTCCAGGCAGAGAGAAGAAGACCCTGAGATGGCTCTGGGAGCATTGGGGCTCCTCTCCTTCCTTCTTTCCCTCCCCAAGGAAGCTGCCCTGTCTCGGTCCTGAACAACTTCCTGCCGGCCCCTCAACCTACCCTTTCGCATAGTAGACCTCCTCCAATCCCCCCTCTCCACTCTTGTCTCCTGGAAAGGATCCGAGGAGCTCCTCTTTCTCCCCAAAGCCCTCCCCTGACCCTCCGGGCCCTGGATCCTTGGGAAGGGTTCTTCTCTAGCTCTCCCCAGGACTCACAGCTGCCTCTGGTAGTAGCGATGTAGGAAGGGGTGGGGGGCAGCCCCCACTGCGAAGTTACTGCTGCCTGTGTCCACCAGGATGTTGAGCTGTCAGAGAAAGGGGAGAGAAAGATGTTATCAACATGAGGCTCTGGGCTCACTACCTTCATTGTCCTTCACTCCACGGGCAACAAAGTCTCCCTTTGGAACGTCCAGGGCGAAGCTTCTAGGACGCAGGACTGGACAGCCTGACACCTGCGACCACCATGACCACAGACAGAATGTGGCATCCTCTGACATGCTCAGCATGGCCTCAGCATGGCCTCGTGTCTGCTCCTGGCTTCGCTGTGGAATCCTAACATTTTCTGTGTTGTCAAAGCCACGTTATCTCTGCATCTGTGTGGTTTTCATTTCTCTTTTCTCTCTACCTTCGGACTGCCCTTACTCACTTCGGGTACCTGTCCGATTCTGTCTGCAGGGCTTGCGCCTTGCCTCCTTCTCTGGTCCTCCTAGGAAGCATATCACCCAGCGGGCAGCTGGGCTCGCATCCCCGTCCAGCTCGGAAATGCTATTCCAGGAGCTGGCACTGGCCAGGGAAGCTGCGGGGACCAGGACGGCGTGTTGGTGCCGTCCTGCCGTTTCTGACCCTGCCTGCCAGAATGCGGCTCCCCACGAAGGGCTCCCCTTCGGTCTCCGAGGTGACACAGGCCTCTGAGTCCTACTATCAGAAAATAGTAGGGAGCAGGAGCTTCCTCTGCTGTCACGGTGAAAACCCATCTTGTCAGGGCCCTGGGTTTTGGCTCCGTGAATCTGGACAGGTGTCTTCCTGGTGCTCCTTGCTGTGCAGCTCCTTCGAGCATTTCTTCTTTCTTGACCCTCCTTTCTCCTTCAACCGCCTGATCCCTCCCTCAGCCCAGAGCCACGTTCTGAATGCCAGTAGCATCCTCACAGGCCAGAAGAGGAAATGCCCCTGTCCTCAGAAGCACGGAACCCTGAGAATTCAGCCCTCTCGTGCTGACTTTTCATGCCCATCAGCTCAGCGGCTCCCCTGACCTCAGGGCCCTTTTACTCCTGTGTCCTCTCTCCTCAGTGCAGTGAAGTCAGCTGACCTCAGTTTTGGTGCAGGCTCTGACCTCGTCACCTTGGGCAAGTCACTGTGCTCCTCTGGGCTTCAGGTTCCTCCTCCCTGCCAGGTCCTCTGGCTCCTTCCCGCTCTCGGTGGCCCTTGTGGCTCTGCGGCCGCCCCTCCCCCAATGCCTGTGGAGGCCTCTTGGCCTCCCCGTGTCCCCAAGACGCCTCCTCTGGTCCCCACGGTGGCCCCAGCCCTCTGACCCCGGCCCGCCCTCCTTCCCAGCCCCCCACTCCTGGCCCGGTTCCCCTCCCCCTCCCCGCCCTTCTTCCCCACCCCCCCCCCCCCCACCGGCCCTCTCCAGGGTCTGTGGGCGGCCACCAGCTCCACGGGCTGTGCTTTCACAATCAATAGAACTGGAGGCGCAGCAGTTCCGATTTCAGTCAACCAGGTTAATGATTAAAACGGCTTCTCGGCCCCCCCCGACCCCCTCCCCCACCTGCCAGGGCTCTGCTCCCAGCACTCAGGTTGGCCTCATTCTTACAGGGATCCCTACTATCACTGGACCCCAAAGAAAGGGGTCCCCAGAGCTGTGCAAGAGAGGGCTCCCTGGAATGTGTGCCTGACGGGCTCCAGGAAAACACGACCGCCTTTTACTCTGGCACAGGGCTTTTTTTCTGAGGCCCCAGCTGGTCCAGGCCTCCCCACTGCTCTCCCCTCCTGCAAACCACTCCCTCCCGAGCTAGGAGGCCCAGCCTTTCCCCGCTGAGGAAGGCCTCCCCCTTCCACCTCAAAGCGGGTCAAGCCCAGGGCGGAGTGACCCCCACCCACCCCTACCCTGGGAGTTCAGGCCCTGTGCGCCCACCACCCGCTCTCCACCTGCCACAAAAAATGGGAAAGCAAAACAAACAGCTGGGATTCCCTCCTGAGCAAATGGCCAACTGTTTGCTCTTAGCAAAGTGCTCCTGGCTTCTGGGAGAAGGGATTCCTGGTCCTGTCCTTCCAACATTTCTTACTCCAGCCCCGGGCAGGTTTTCTCCCCCTCCTGCTCCCCATAGGCGGCTGAGCCCCCACTCCTCACGACACGGGGCAGGTAAGGGCAGCCTGGAAGAGGAGGGCTGGTGGTTTCGAGCCGCCAAATCTTAGCGAGGGACGCCTGGCCTCTTCCTGCTCCGGACAGACGCTGTCCGGTGGGACCTCCCTCATCCCCCCAGCTGGTCTTTGCAACCTGCCCGTGGCCACGCCCGCCGTCCTTTCCCTCCGCTGGCCCTCCCCTGCTTGGGTGGGCGCCCCACCCTGGGAAGTACCCGCTTTCCCTCAGCTAGATTCGCCACCGGTCCACCCCCCCCCACCCCATCCGGGTTCCTCCTATTGGCATTTACAAATGCTCCAGTCTCTCCATTAAAAAAACCTTCCTTAATCTCACCTCCACCTCCAGCCCCCCTCCCCTCCTTCACAACCAAAGTTCTCAGCCAAGCTGTCTTCATTTCTTCACCTCCCACTTGTTCCTCAACCCATTCCAAAGCCGTTTCTCCGCTGCCCCTCCCTCCACTATAAAACAGCCCTTACTACAGCTACCAGAGACTTCATGTCACCAAATACGAAAGACATTTTCAAATCAGGCCTCATCTGCCTGTGAGGACTTCTCCCTCCTAGAAACACCCTTCCCTGCCCCACCTCCCCCGGCCCGGGGGTGTCCTCCCACGGCTCTGACCAGATCTTCTGTGTCTGCTTTGCAGGCTCCCTTCTCAAGGGCTTCGGCCCTCTTGCTCGCAGGCTCTGCTCTCCCTCAGCCACCTCCCCTGCGGCCACAGCTCCGAGTATCACCTCCATGCCCACCACTCCTAAGCTCAGAGCCCTAAGCCCTTTCCTTCCCTTGCAGCTCCAGAAGCACAGAGCAGACTCCCTCAAAGATAACCTCAAATTCAGGATGTCCGAAGCTGACCTTCCACGGTCCCGCCCATCTGCCTTTTCCCCGCATTCGCTGTGTCAGTGGATGGCGTCACTGTCCATCTGTTCTGTAAGTCAGCAACTGGGGGAACGTCCTAACACTTTCCTCTTCTTCACATCTCTACCCGATGCATCGAGTCCTGTCCAACTAACCTTCTCAAAAGTCTCGTAAATGTACTCATCTCTGGCCACCTCCCTTGCCGCCCCTGGGCCACGTTCTAGAATATCATAATAGCTTCTCAACGGGCCTTGGCACGTCCGTCCACCCTTGACCTCTCCATCCTGTCTCTGCACTGTGGCTCGGGTGGTCTTTTCAAAGTGCAAATCTGACCGTGTTGCCCTTCCGTGTCAATCGTTTTCCTTTGCTATTAAAATAAAAATGTAAAGCTTTAACATTTCCTACAAGGCCCTTCATTGTCCGGTCCTGCCTGCACATCCAGCCTAGTTTGTCCTCTACGCCCCAGCCCCCTGCTCACCCGCTACACCGGCCTTCACAGGTCCTCAGACCAGCCATGGTCCTCCCCCTGGAAACAGCTGCGTAGACCATTCGCTCTGCCCAGATATCTTCCTCTCCATGGGCAAGTTTGTCTACTCATCTCCCATCATCCCAAGCTCAAAAGGGAAAACTTCCTAAGGGGGAAAGACCAGGTCATAGTCTCTTCTTAAAGTGCTTGCATAGAATGTGTCACTCTGTAGCTTCACATTAAATCTCACCTCCCTTGTATCTAATTTTTAAAAAATCATCACTGTATCCCTAATGGGTATCACGGTGCCTGGCAATAAGTATTACTCGGATTAATGGCTCAAGGAAAGAAAAGGGAAAAGAGCTACTCTATCCTGTTTGTTGGGTGAAGGAGAGATCCTTCAGGGGCTCCCCAGCTGTGGGTGTTTTTAGGTGTGGCTCTAGCTCAGACCTGCGGTCCCTTCACCAGGGCTGTGGTTTGACACGGATGCCTGTCTTCGGGTAGACTGGGGTCCTGGAGCCATCTTCTTCTCCATCCCTTGGGGCCAGGCAGACTCAGGAGTCCCTGTAGCTATTGTATTTAGATCCCCAGGAGATCACAACCTGGGGTCAGGGCTAGGTCACAGCCAATCACTTAACAAACAAATGTGCCCCCGGGGGCCTCTGAGGGAAGGTGGCTTCTTGGGAAGTGCTAACAAGCCCCACAGGGAAAGGTACACCTGCCCACTTCACTCTGCAGGCCAGGCTCCCCTGGAGGAGTTTTCAGCAACAGATCTTGGGTGATGAGATGGGTGTGGAGCCCATGAGTTCTGGGTAAGCTCTTTGTTCCCCAGATCTCACATGTCTTGGCCCCAGCTCTCACTAACAGATAGGGACAGCTCAGATTATTCTGGATGAGAAGAGCCTTCAGGAGTCATCTGTTTGTTAGCCTAGCGTGATTCTGAAAGATCAACTCTGAAAGATCTCTAGTTACTAAGATCCCAGCCTCTCTTGGTAGCCTATCCCAGGGCCCTAGGAGGGGGCTTTAACTCTAATTCTTCCTATCAAAGAGGAAGTCTCTTTCCTTCTGTGTGGGCCTCTGAGTTGATGGGGGAAGGGCTCTTATACTCTTGTCAAGCAAGCCTTTTACCCAAACCTGAGATGTAGAAGGCTTTCTTCCATTTTACAGAGAAGGAAATGGACATGTGGAATGAGCGGGCCACTTGACCCATCTTACACAACAATCCACACAGCTGGACAGGAATCCGCTGGTTCTAACCAACCCCACATCTGGTCTTTCATGTCCTTGACCTTCCCGTCTCTCACTTGGAGAGGAAGTATATGGTCGATTGCTACACTAATGAATCACACACCCCTGTATCCAGGCCCTTGTGTGATCCCCTCTGACATCGACACTAGGCTCAGTCATGTGACTGCTCTGGCCAATGGGACATCAGCCAAGGAGGAAAGCAGAGGCTTGGTCAGGGCCTGTGCACTGGGGATTCCTCTTGGAATGCTGTCCTGAGACTGCATGGTGAAGCTCCATCTTGCCTCCTTGAGGATGAAAGATTTCATGGAGAAAGAGGTCCAGCAGGCCCCCCGCTGGCCCACCAGCTGAATGCAGCCACGTGAGTGAGCCCAGATAAGACCTGGAGAAGAGCCACAGCGAACCCACACCATCCTGAAAACCAAAACGCCTCTTGTTTCCAGCCACCAAGTTTCGGAATAATTTGTTACACAGCATCAGATACCAGATACACTATCTGAATTCAAACCTGAAATCCTTGTCCTTGGGGGCATCTCACCAACCATCAGTCGACTCCAATGAACATTTCTCATCACTTTTCCCCCTCCCTCACCATGCTTCTCATGCTTCTCAAAAGCACGAGGCTCTCTCAGCTCTGCACCTTTGCGTACACTATTTCCTATGCCTGGAATATTCTCTCCCTGTTTTGTCTAACTTCTAGTCATCTTTCAAGTCACAGTGTAAATATCCTTTCTCCCAAAGGTCTTGCCCTGATGCCCCCAGCCAAGATAAGGCTCCTTCTCCTGCAGGTCCTCAGTAACACCTGTGCTCCTTTGTATATCGCTCATCAGACCTTTAATCATTTATGTAATGTCTGTCCCCCATACTATGAGCCCCACAAGGGTAGGGAGCCCGTTTGTACCGTTATTATCTTACTTGTCCCTAGCCCTCCGCAGGAGCTCCATAATGATTTTTTTCCAGTAATTGCCTCATTTCCTGCAGTTCCCTGTGACCCTACAGATTCTTGCTATTCATTCTCAGCCCCAGGTGCCTCGTAGGCATAATTTAGTCTGGGACTGTGTATGGTGACAATGATAACTGATGCCCACCATACCCATGACGTTGGCTGGATTATCCACGCAGGTTCTTAGACCAAGGACTTCCTTGGTCCCTGAGCCTGGAGTCAGCTTCATCTGCTCTCCTAAGTGGATATTCCCAGACGTGAGCTTGCCCAAGCCTGAGAAAAGGGAGCAAGGAAGGACAAGAGGAGCCTAACGTCAGCAGCTGGGAGTGGCTGAGGGCCAACAGAGCACACAGCTCCTGCCTCCAACTGAGTCCAGTGATTGGGTCCCATCCAGGTTCCCTCCATCTTGACCACATTGGCTGACCCACTGGAAATCCTTTCCCTAGACATATCCTCTGCCTTCCACTTCTCTCTCCAGGCTGAAGCTGACAATTGATACCTGGGGGCAAGCAGGCTCCCTGGTGCCACTTACCCTACTTTGGGCTTTTTTTTTTTTTTTAAGTAATTCTAAGGTGGTGGGGTCACCCCAAACCTTATCTGATGCACCCTTCTCCCTTTGGACAGGATGCTGCATGTCCCCCAGTGTCAAACCCAGCTCAACTAATATTTATCAAGGCTTCCTATTCAAATGATATGATGGATGTGAACAGTCAAAAAATGTCCATGTCTATTCCTAAAGAACAGATCTAAGACGATGGGTTTTCTTTCTTTCTTTTTTTTTTTTTAAGCAGCAGAACCCTTTTCCAACCTTATGTAGGATCCCAGTGTACCAAAGAGAAAAAAACAAGAGTTGTTCTTTTGGAGAGAGAGGTTTTGCTTCCTCAGTCTCTGTCCCCTCCCCGCGGTGGCTCTTGAGGCAGCTCTGCAGCGCCGGCAGCCTCCACAGAACCCCCTGGAAACCCCCCAGTCTGTGAGCTCTCACAGCAGCAATCAGCTACCTGCTTTTCATTGTCAGACAGCTAGTCCCTCCTACCGTCTAGTCGTGTCCTATGCACAGGTTGCGGTGGCTTTAATCTTCTCTTGTTCTGTCCTCAGTTGAAAAGATAGCTGATCTCTGGCAGAAGCCCAGTCTCCTCCAGGGCACCTGGGTCATGCTCAGTACAGGCTTGTTTGAGCCATAGGGAGATGCCATCGCTCATGCCTTGTGCTATTCGGCAAAAACTCTACAGGCACTGGAAAAGAGTCGGTGGGGTTCACCAGCCCCGAGAGGCCAGTGCAGCCTGGACATCGGGAAGGGGGGGGTACAGTGGGCAGTGGAGAGAGTAGCCACATGTTGGTAGCAGCCCAGGAGACCTGCTGAAACGGGATAGGCTGGGGTGGCAGAGGCAGGGAGCTCAGCCAGTTTGCCGTGGCTTTGTCAGAGTCTTGGGGAAAAAAGACCGGGGAGTCCTGGCTCCCCCAGTCAGCCCCAAGACTATTGATTCATCATTGCCCTCAAAAGGGAGCACCTCCTCCCTCTCAGGAACCGCTGGCTACAGCACCTGAGCATGTGGCAAGCGAGCATCAGTGAATGCTTCCCAGCCCTCTGGGCCCATCCTGCCAGGGGCAGCTCGGGGCAGCTCCAGGACTGGGAAGAGGGTCTGGCTCCTGCCCAGAACTCTCCACTGCCCAGGCCCCCAAGAGAGCTGTTCCCAGAAGAGAAGTTAGTGGTCAGGTATGGCAGATTCCCTGAGAGATGTTTCTCTTCCTGGATTTTCAACCACAATTTTCCTCTTAGATCTTTATTGGAGATACCCAAGAAGGGTTCTTGACCTTCTACCTTAGAGGGAGGTCCCAGTCTTTCCCATACCCCCCACTCGCAGCTGAACTCTTTCTCTCCTGACTTGAGGAGGCAGAGGAGGAGAAGAGTGTGAAATGACAGTGTGAGGGTCCTAGCAAAGCCTTCTGTGCAACCTGAGGGGAGTTGTGGTCTCAGGGACTGGGTGGGCAACTTAGAAGTGGGATCTTGTGTAATCTTGCTTTGTCTAATTTGGATGGTGGCTCTTTGAGGTCAATGGTTTTCAACCTTTTTAGGAAAGCAAGGAAGGAAGGAAGGGAGGGAGGGAGGGAGGGAGCGAGTGAGGAAGGGAGGAGGGAAGGAAGGACCTGGAATTCCACTGTATAAAAACAATAAAAGCTGACTTCTGGGCAGGGAGAAGAGGGAGGGCTTGGTAATGGGAGGTGTGAAAGGTCCAAAGTCTTGCCTCTTAACCTTCCTCCTAACCTCCTTCATCCTTGAGGTCCCTTTACAGAATCCCACAAATCACAGGCTGAAAACCATTCGAGGGAGAGGTGGGTGGAAAACCAGTTGGCTTTTCTTGGTTTCTGAGACCCTGAACCCTCACAGTTTTCTACTTCTCTGATCATTTTCTCTTGCTCCCTTGAGCCCCAGTCTACATTCAGTATTCTTTCCCTAATCATTTCCCACCACCCCCCCCTTCCCTCCATTCTCTCAAAGAACAAGCCCATTTGCTAACTTGGCTTCCAAACCACCTCTCTGCAGGTGACTCCAGAGTCTACCTGTCCAGTCCCAACTTCTCTCCTGGTTTCCAGATCCCCATGCTCAGCTAGTTGCTGGATCCACCAATAAGAATGGCCCACTGGCATTTCAAAGGCAACCAACATGTCCCAGACTGGATAACACAGGAAAGAACCCAGTATTTGGACTTGGAATCCAAAGACCTGGATTTGAACCCCGGCTCTGTTTTCCTTATCTGAGTCTCTTTGGGCAAACCCCTTAGTCTCTCTGCGCCTCAGTTTCCTCACCCCCCAATGGACATGCTAGTAGTTATCCCTTGCAAGTAAAGCAGAATCATAAGCATGGAATTTTGATGACCTATATTGTGCTTTAAAAGTCTGCTCCTTTTGTTGTATTCCCTGGTAAAACAGAGAGGTTCCAAGGAGGGGAACCTCTTCTCTTCCCTCTCCCTCCCCAGGAGCAGAGAACATCTGGTTGAACTGACATGTGAAGGCTGGATCTCTGAGGACCTCCCCTCCTTTCTGTCCTCACTGCCTCCAGCATCTTTTGGGCCCTTGTGCCCTGACTCAGGTCCTAGTCTCAGGCTCTAGATTATCCAGCTATGTTCCACGCTGGAGTTGTTTTCCTCAAACCAGAACGACACTAGACCATTGCCCTTCTCATATACTCAAAGGGACTCTCGCCTGCCTGCAGAATACAACCCAACCTCCACTCCGCCTCCCAGCATCCCTGCCACAACTCCCAGCTTCTCAGCCCAGCTCATGCATGCCTCTCTTCATAAACCTTTCTCTCCAAATAGCAAAGCTTTCTCATCTTTCTAGGCCATACTCAAATGCTACCTTTCCCAGCAAGCCTAACCTAACACCCTGTCAGTAGTAACTGCTTCTTTCTTTGCACTTCTGAGACTCACTGTTCTTTTTGCACCAAATGCTTTCGGTCTCGTATGATATTTAGCTGTTCATATGAGTCTCACACCAAATTGTGAGTTCTCCAAGGGCTGGGGCAGTGACATCATTTTTCTCTTCTGCGCACAGTAGGTGCTCAACGAGCATTTGCTAAACTGCATTGACTACCACCAGATTTCAGTCCAAACAATCATTATTATCCTGGGTTTGGAGGCTGATGCTCATCCCATTATAATGAGATGATATCCTTTCATTTAAGTGAAAAGGATGAAAGTGCTTCTTTCTCCAAGAGTTCCAGTCCTGCACTTAGAATTGCCCATCGAGAGTTCTCTTTAGATGTCTTACATTTTATTTATTCACTCACTCAACGTTTTTTAGGTGCGTGTTCTGAACCTGCCGCTATCATAGATATTAAAGAGAAATAAGACACTGCAAAAAAAAAAAAAATCTTTTTAAAAGACATTGTCCTCTAGACCTTGATGTTCTGGGAGGGAAACAAATACAAAAAAACAGTTATAATATGTTCTATAATACTACTTAAGTGTAGTAAGGGACACATGAGCAGGTGTCATGGGAGAATGAAAAGGAATGCTCATGATAAACCCTCTCATCTCCCCCCAAGATGCATGGGCAGGTGGCTGGCAGAGTAGAAAGATCCAGATGACAAAGGGTCTCAGCTTACGGGCCTGTCTCCTGGCCAATTATTTAAACTTTCACTCCCCATTTCTTTTGCTAGAAGTCATGAGGAGTAAGACCATTTGTATATATTGCAGGAATTACTGTCAAGGAGAAAATTATGTAGAATATATTTGAAAACTTTACATAAACTGCCACCATAAATACAAGTATATAGTTGTATCCCATTATTGATACACCAACTCCTCCTGCCAGTTGTCCTGGTCCCTCAGATGGTCTTGTTATCCTCCGTTCAGCCCAATTCAGGATCATGAAATCATCTCATGCCTTCTTCCTCACCCTTCACACCAGTATCCCCAAGTCCTGTGTCTGGCTGCCTTGTGACATTCCTGCATCCTGGTCTTCCCTTCCCTTTCCGTCTTATCACGGCCACATGCTGTCCTTGTGGTGAGGCCTCACACCTGGATTGCTGTGACAGAGCCCACCGCCCCTGTACCTCTCAGTCCCACTCTTCCTCAAAGTCAGATGTCTCTTCCTAAAAGATTGCTTTCCCCATGTCATTCCCTGATACAAAGAAATTCAAGCTTCCTCTGATATCTGCCAACCCAAGCCCAAACCTTAGAGCTTCATATTTAAGGCTTTTGGCAATTGGGCTCTATCCTATTTACCCAAACCTGTAGGATTAACTCAACTGGGTTTCTCACTGTCTCCTGAACAAATGCGCATGACTCATTCTCTCATTCGTTGTGGCTTCTTCTGGTCCCAGGGACCCAGGCTAAGGGCGGGGAAGCAGTGGACATTCGAGTTAAGTGCAATGAGAGTTCAGTGGGACAGGTGCTATTTCCCCGCTGGGAAGAGCCACCCTCCTAACCATCCTTCAGGATCATGCTCACAGCACACCTCCCCCGGGAGGCCTTCCCTGATTTTACCTCCTGCACACCTACAGCACTCATTCTTTGTATGACTGCAGATCAGTGCTTCTCAAATTTGAGCCATGGCCCCCCAAATTCTAACTCAGTAGGTCTGGGATGGGGCCAGAGAAGTTACGTTTGTAATAGGCTCTGGTGGCAAGGGCCTGGGGGCCTGCCTGTCTTTGGGTGCTGCTTTGGATTCCCTTGTCCTGGCACTTACACTTTCATGCTCGACACTTCCTGTGGGCAGAAAACCTATCTCCTGTCTCTTGGTGGATCAGCTCTCAACCCCCGCACCTAATCACCTGGCATATAGAAAGTGTTCTGCCCACCAGGTCCTCATCTGGTGCTCAGAACAGCCCTACCAGGCAAGGAGAAGGGGCCTCCTGCTCGAGATTGCTGGGGAGACAATCGAAGTCACCACAGAGTACAGACTGGCTGGCATTGGCTCGGGCTCCCAGCCAAAGGGTGACCCAGAGTCATTCCAACTGTGGGCTCCCTGGTAATGGTTCCTTGGGCCAGTATTGAACTGTAGGCCCACTTTCCCTTTCTAGGAAGGAAGGGGAAGGAACTGACATTTGTGGGGCAATTACTCTCTGCCAATTTCCGGGCCGGGGGATGTACATACGATCTCAGGGGTCCAGCGAAGACCAGTACCTGTCCCCCCAGTTCTACTGTGTGAAACGTGGTGGCCCAGAGCATTCAAGCTCTTAGGGTCCATTGCATAGCCCAGAAGAGGCAGACAGGGCTGGAGGAATTAGCAGAAAGTGACTTCCTATGTACTAGAGGTCAACTGTGTGTCCGGGTGCAGTGTTCAAGGTGACTTCCCCTCCACAGTCCCATTTAATCCTCCCGAGAACCTCGCAAAGGAGATCTCATTTCACCCATTTTGGAGACAAGGCACCAGGTTCAGAGGGGTTGCATAATTTGCCCCAGGCTGCACAACTGAGAAAAGGAAAAGCTGTGGGCAGTGGAGCTGGAATTCCTGGTCTGTCTGGTGGCTCCACAGCCCCTTTGTGTGTCGGTGCCCCAGGGTGTTAAGCCCTAGGACAGCTTCTCAGTAGCAGACACCCAGGGGGTTGCAGGTTATCTGCTATCTGATCATACCTAGCCTCCAGTTGGCCCCGGTGGCTAGGGGCCTATCGTCACACTGATCTGAGACTTTCTGGGGAAGTTACAGTACTCAGGAAAGAGAAGGGGTGAATAGGGGAGACCAGAGCCTTGCATCAGCTGGGAGGTGGGAGGTAGGCCTGGGTGGCAGGGACCTAGGAAGACTCACTTCTGTCAAGTATTTGGGGGATGGAGGTTTGTCTTTCTCCCAGATCCAGTGTAAGAGCTGCCTGAGAAGTTCAGAGAAGTGTGGCTCTTCCCTCTCTACACGTAAACACACTCCCACCTTCACGGACCCTCCCAAGGACAGGCCTCCCGGACACAGATCCCACAGATCCGGGGGAGGGGGGTGGCTCCCAGCAATGTGCAGGCTCAGATTCAAGGTGACACACACCAGCACGTGCACAACCGTCCCGCCACCCGCGCCCAGGCCCACCCACAGAGGAGGCAGATGTGCCCAGTGGGCAGCCACAGCACCCCACCCACACAGGCACGGAGGGTGCCACCTCCACCAGCCACCTTGCAGGTCCCGTGGAGGACTGGAAGGAAGGGGAGGGCTGGCAGTGTTTTCCTCAGGCTGCCATGCCCCCTTCCCCCCCCCCCCCCCCCCCCCAGCGCCTATGGGCTCACAGAAGGAGTCGCATTCTTAGAAGGGGGTTCTCGCTCCTGGGCTGCAGTTAGTCCTTTCCCAGGCTCAATTCAGTCCCCTCTGGCCTGTGCTCAGCGGCATGGGGAAGGGGAGGGGCTGGGGTGCAGAGGCACAGGGGGAGGGGGAGGAGTTGGGAGGGGCTGGGGAAGCAGGAGTCTGTCCAGGGCTTCTGGGCTCGAGTGGAGGTCAGGAGGAGCTGGGAGACCTCGCTTTTCTGTCCCCGTGCCAACCCAGACAGTGGGAGCAAGGGTCTGCTCCAGCTCGTGCCAGGATTCCTGGGTCCTCAAGGTGCTGGGAATGATGGTCAGAAGCCCAGGTTCCCGGAACACCAGAGGAGGGGAAAGGGTTGGGTGACCAAGATCCAGAGTGCCAGGGTTGGGAGACTCAGGCTTGGCAGGGCTGACACCTGTTCACAGTGCCCCTTCCCCAGGCCAGACTCCCCCACCGGAGTGTTGTCTTGTCCCGAATCCTTACTGAGGGGTAGGTGTGTGAGGTTGGGGTGAGGGGAGGGCAGTCAGATGAGGGAGGCGGGGAAGCCTGTGAGGGGAAGGGAGGTGGGAAAGGGGAACTTTGGGGCTGACTGCTACCAATGGAATCCCAGAGGGTCCCTCCTGCCCGCACCATCCAGCCCATTTTAGCAGGGGCCAGCATGCTGCACCCCGCCCCCCACCCCCGCTCATGCAGGAAGGAGGGTAGGGCTGGCCTGGCGACCTTACCGTCTGCGGGGGGCTGCCCACGGTCATCTCCACGTAGTAGCCCTGACCGGACTTGCCCCTCAGGTTGTCCACCATCTCCACAAAGCTGCCCCTCCGGCCGGGCTCCTCCGGCTCCTCCACGGTCTCCCGGGGCAGCCGCAGCCCCAGGGGGGGCGCCCCCAGCCCGCTTCGCAGGGGCAGCCGGATGCCAGGCTGGGTGCAGTGGGCAGGCAGCAGTCCCGAGCCCATCCACAGCAGGAGCCAGGGCAGTGCTGGGGCCATGGTGGGCCTGGCCTTCGGGGCCCTCTGGGCTCCCTCCGGGACCGCGTCCGGCCCTGTTGCTGCCCTCAACTCTGGGTGCTGGTGGTGGCCGCTCAGGACAGCGAGCTGCGAGGCATCAGGGCTCCGGAGCCTACAGGCCCCTCGCCGGCCCCCCGGTGCAGGCTGTGGGGATCGGGCAGGAGAAATCCGCAGAGCGAGAGGGGAGGAGACGGAGCCGAAGCCGGCTACATCTGGCCAGCGGCGCCCAGCCTCAGCGGCGGTCTGGGAGAGGACGGCTCGGCCCCCCCGGGCGGCTGGGAGGGGCGGGCATGGCAGGTCGGCGGCCGCGGGCTTCTCGGTCCTCGGGCTGGCCGGGCGGCGGGGCGAAGCGCAGGGACTCCGGGCGCCCGCAGCTGCGTGTGCCGGTCAGGCCACCGTCAGCCCGCTCCCAGCTCCTAGCAGGCTGGGGAGGCGGAAAGACTTGTGGCGGCGGCTGTCAAAGCCAAAGGGTTTTCGCTCTTCCCTGGGATCGCTGGGAAGTGTAGTCTTCCCATGGCCGGCAGCCCAGCTTCCGGGGCTGGCGAGGGGTCTGGGATGCCCTCTGCCGAGGCGGAGTCCACCCTGCAGGACCCTGGCCGGGCGGGAGGGACCGTAGAGAGAGAGTGGCGGCAGACCTCTCATTCGGTCATTTCCTTCATTCTGCATTGATTGAGCACCCGCTGCATGCCAGGCATTCTTCCAGCCACTGGGGCTACACGGAGAGAGAAAATGCACGTGCACCATACCAGACGATGTGGCATTGACGAGTAGGGACTTGGGGGGCCATCTGGGGATCTGGAATGACTGGGTGGGAGGAGGAGGTATTTAATTTGAGCTGTAAAGAATGGGTGGGATTTGCACGGGCAGAGATTGGGGGAGCAAGAGTAAGAGGGATGGAAGGGTATTCTAGGCAGCCAACTGCATAAGCAAGGTGCAAAGGGGAAAGTGCAGGGGCGATTTGTCTCCACTGGAGCCTGCAATCTTGTGGGTCTTCTCTCACCTGAATCTTTCTGTGCCTGTGATACTCTACCTGCCCTCACCTCCACCCCAAATGCCGTGAGTCCCCAAGAGCCTCCTCATTTCTGGGCTGCCAGTCAGACTCAGGGCAAACGGCTACTGTCAGCTTCAAAGTGTTATCACTCGGAGAAGTATCTGTATATTAACCAGTGAGAGCTTAAAACAAAAAGCTTCAGAGCTCTAACAGCTTAAAGGAGAAAAGCCATACGATTATATCAACATATTATTTTTTTTTTAAAGATTTTATTTATTTATTTGACAGAGAGAGACACAGCGAGAGAGGGAACACAAGCAGGGGGGAGTGGGAGAGGGAGAAGCAGGCTTCCCACCGAGCAGGGAGCCCAATGCAATGCGGGGCTCTATTCCAGGACCCTGGGATCATGACCTGAGCCGAAGGCAGACGCTTAACGACTGAGCCACCCAGGCGCCCCAAATCAACATATTATTTAAGCAGTGTGGAAAGCTGTTGTTAAAATTCAGTAATTCTGATAAAAATGAAGGGGGAACTTCTCAAACAACCTAACAGAAAAATCATAGAAAACATAATAGTGGAGAGGCTGAACTTACTCCCATTAGAGTCAGGCTTAGCCAAAGGAAGGTCATTATCACTACTCTTCTCCCACGTAGTTCATACATTTTTTATTTTATTTATTTATTTATTTATTAGTAGGCTCCACACCCAGCTTGGGGCTTGAACTGATGACCCTGAGATCAAGAATCCCATGCTCCACTGCTGAGCCAGCTAGGCGCGCCTCCCACAGAGTTTAGATCAGCCTAGCTAATTGAGTAGGATGAGAACATGAAACAAGTGCTATAAATACTAGAAAGCAAGCAGAGTGGAGTGAGTGGTCGCCAGAGATGCCTGACGGTCTGTTCTGAGGTGCGGCCAAGGAGAGCGATGGAGCCGGCCAGAGACCGCTTACACCCGAGACGGACTACAGAACAGCACGTACCAGAGGTGGAAGTCTAAGTCAAATGTAGAAGGACAGCCTCGCTGAGCCACCAAGAGTGTCAGTCATACCCAAAGCGATGTCAGCAGCAGCAGGTGCCCGGGGAGGATTTCCAGGGGCAACCGAGACAGGCATTCTTAGCTGAGACGCCAAGAGGTGGTGAAAGCAGGACTGGAATATCCAGGTAGCTGATTTCCAAGTAAAAAACCAGGCTCCATCTACCATTTGAAGCTTCTGCCCCAAGTTTGCACTGTTGGTAAGAGAATCTGCGTCATACCTTTATCTGAAGCCTTCCCTCAGGTCTTAAGGATCCTGCAACCTTGCTGCAGACCTTGGATTTGGTGGAACAGCAACCATGACTGTGGGAAAGAACAGCGAGATGCTGCAGCACATTGATTATAGAATGAGAGGTGGCCTGCAAAATGGCCAAATCTTCCTTGCCAAGATTTTTTTTTTTTAAAGTAATTTCTGCAGCCAACATGGGGCTTGAACCTACAACCCCGAGATCAGGCGTCACAAGCTCTACCGACCAAGCCACTGGCACATTCATTGGCACCTTTAAGGCTTTCGCCAAGCATATGAACTTGATCCTCTGTGATTGTGATGAATTCAGGAAGACCAAGCCCAAGAATCTGAAGCAGCCAGACAAGGAAGAAAAGCGGGTTTGGGGTCTGGTGTGGCTACATGGGGAGAACGTGGTTTCCATGACTGTGGGGGCACCACCCCCCAAAGATACTGGGATTGCTCGGATACCACTTGTTGGAGCTGCAGGAGGCCCTGGGGCACCAGCGGCTGTCCCAATTCCCCAGGCTCCTGTTGGGTTAGCAGGCCCTGTCCGAGGGGTTGGGGGGCTGCAGGGAAGAGGTGCTAGAGCAGCTGTGCAGTTGTGGCTCCTGCCAGCAATGCTGGAGCCCCAACTCGATACCCGTCTAGATGGGGGACCCCACCCACTTCTGAGAGCCGAGCAACACCACCTCCAGACCTTGTGGCCCCTCTACTTGGTATGAGACCGCCCATGGGCCCACCAGTTGGGTTCCCCATGCTCGAAGGATGCCCCGCTCAAGGCATGCCCCCTCCAGGAATGAGACCCTCTCCACCAGGAATTAGAGGTCCACTCCCCCCCCCAGGAACGCGTCCACCAAGACCCAAGGATACTGTCAATCCTTCTAAGTCACATTTTTCCCTGCAGTGTGTCTTGTAAAACTGTGTAGAGTGTCTGTGAGATTTTTGTTCCCTCTTTGCGGCATTAATATTAGATAATAAATGCATGGAGCAATTATAAAATATATCAGAGAGCAAAGGAATGCTTACTTGCAGATATGATATGAGTAGAAAATCTTAACCCATAAGGTGATTAGACACAAGTTTAAAAATAAAAATCGATTTTAAAAAAATCAATAGATCAATGTATGCATGGAAATTCTGTATGTGATGAAGATGACATTGATGCTACTCAGCCATCAAAAAAAGAGAAATCTTGCCATTTGTAACGATGTGGATGGAACTAGAGGGTATGATGCTAAGCGAAATAAGTCAATCAGAGAAAGACCATTATCATACGATCTCACTGATATGTGGAATTTAAGAAACAAAACAGAGGATCATAGGGGAAGAGAGGAAAAAATTAAACAAGACAAAATCAGAGAGGGAGACAACGCCAAGAGACTTTTTTTTTTAAAGATTTTATTTTATTTATTAGAGAGAGAGCATAAGCAGGGGGGTTGCAGGCAGAGGGAGAGGGAGAAGCAGGCTCCTGACTGAGCAGGGAACCTGACTCGGGGCTTGATCCCAGGACCCTGGGATCATGACCCGAGCCTAAGGCAGACACTTAACCCACTGAGTCACCCAGGCGCCCCCTAAGAGACTCTTAATCATAGGAAACAAACAGGGATGCTGGACAGGAGAGGGGTGGGGGGATGGAGGTAACTGGGTGATGGACATTAAGGAGGACACATGATGTAATGAGCACTGGGTATTATATAAAAAAATAAAATAGAAAAATAAAATAAAAAAATAAAAAGTACTTAGATCATACAAAAAAAGATGACATTCATATCAAAAAGAAATTGATATATCTTTCAATAACTGTTTTTGGGACAATTGGCTATCCATTTGGAAGGAAAGAAAATGAAATCTCTATCTCACGTAAAAATAAATTTCAGATAGATCAAAGGGTTTAACATGAAAAATAAAACTACAGAAAAAATAGAGGAATATTTAATATTCTTAGTTAAAGAAGGTCTCTCTAACAAAACTCAGAGTTCTTGTTTTTTGTTTTTTTTAATGGGCAGGTTTGACTACTTGAATTTTTAAAACTTCTGTAGAATCACTTCTGGTATTCCAAGTCTGGTTCTTCCACTTAGAACCTAGGAGACCCCAGGCTAGTTCCTTATCCTTTGTAGGTCTCAATTTGTAAATGGGGATAACAGTAGTACATACCTTGTAATGTAAGATTCAAATGAGATAATCCATATGAAGCACTTAGAATGGTGTCTGGCATACTGTAAATGCTCAGTAAATTTTAGCTATTAGCGTTATTATCACTACAACATTTACAAAATGAAAAATGACATTTACAAAGTTAAAAGATAAGTCACAGAGTAGGAGACATTCCTACTATGGAGACATTCATATAATAAAGAGACAAAGGGTTAATGTCTATAGTATACAAAGAGCATCTACAAGTCAATAAAATCCCAACCAACATGGCTGAAACATGAACAAAGAATGTGAATTGATAATTAATAGAAGAAATTCAAATGGCCAAGAAACATTTGGGAAAAAGTTCAACTTCATTAATAGTGAAAGAATGCAGTCACAACAACATTTAGATACCATTATTGATTGATTGATTGATTGTAATGTAAGATTCAAATGAGATAATCCATATGAAGGAAATTTTCTCTCTCTCACACCGGAAATTTTTGGTGTTGGTGAAAGTGTTGGTTGGGCTAAAATTGTTCTGTTTTTAGAGAGAAATTTGGCAATGTCTATTAAAACGTAAAAAATGTAAACTCTTTGAGCAATGTCACTTCTAAGATCCTATCCAATGAATACAATGTATTCAGCATGTACTTAATACCGACACTTTGGAAACAAAATGAATGATTACCTGTAGGGGAAGGAGACATTCATTTAATGGAATCCTACTTCACCATTATAAAGAATGGAGTAACTCATTATGAACTCACCTTGAAAGATGTTAAGTGAAAAAGCACATTGTAGAACAATATGTACATTATGATCTCATTTCTGCAAAAATTAAAAAAGATGCACGTGTGCATATATATGCATGCATATAAATTTACACTTGCATAAACATTAAAAAGTCTGGGAGATAGAAACCAAAATGTCAACAGTGGTTTCTTCTGAAGTGTGAAATTCCTTCCTTCAATTGGCTTATTTATTCATTCAGCAAGTGTGTATTGAAAACCTACTACATGCTAAGCATTGTTTTAGGCACTGTGGATATAGCAATAAATAAAATGGACAAAATTCCTCTCCTCATGCAATTCACATCTTCCATAGGGAGACAGATAGTAAAATAAATAAATAAAAAAAATATACAGTGTGTCAGATGGTGATATACACTATGGGGGAAAATAAAGCAGAGAAGAGAGGTAGAAGGGCAGTTTCCAATTTTAAATATGGTGGACTGAAAGAGTAGAGGGAGCATTTCACACCTTTATATCCTTAAAAAATTGTAGGGTTAACAAGGGTTTTTCTTTCTTATTATGTGGGTGATTTTCTGTATGTTACAAGTAAACAGTATGAAAAGAGAAGAAAAAGTTCTAACGGTGTAATTTCTGACTTGGGGGTATGGCATAAATTTTGGGACCTATTTTGTTTTCTTCCTCCCACATATTTGAGTGCAGAAGCTAACCTACAATGGATAAAATTCTTTATCTCTCTTCCTCACTCATTGGGTATATTACTGGCATATCAATTGGTGTGTCATTTTTGTTATTTTCCCCCAAAGATTTGCTTTCTTGATTGTGTTTACCTAAGAGCATTTTATAAATTGGTTTGCATTTTGAAGAACAAACCTATAGGGCAACCTGATAAAATGCAAATTGTTTATCTGTGTGGGGTAATCCCACTAATCCCTTGGTGACCCTGATTTTATTAGCTCTCCCCATGAGATAGAAAGGGACCCATGTTAAGGAATAAAAGTTAAGAATTTTGATGGCAATTAAAGTCAACTGGATTGATTACAAGTTCTGAGACATAGAGACCAAATCTACCAATAGTTTTTTTGGGTCATGTTTTGTATAAGGTCTGTGGTGGATGAGGGGGTGAGCCCTCAGAGTCCTATCCTAGTCGGTCCCTCTTGCCCCTCAGGGAGACTTTTAAGGAGTGTGGAGAGGAAGGGGGGCAATGATTTGTCATCTGCCGGCAGAATAAAGGAAGTAGAAGCAGAGCTGCCACAGAAAGAGCTGAAGTTAAACAAGAAGAATACATTCTGGATGTCTGACTTGGGATCTACAGGGACAACGACCTGAGTTCCGCATTCTGGGACCAGGGCCTAGTGGTTTTAGGAGTTGGTAGGAGTTGGTAGGAGCCAGATCCATTTCCACAACAGAACTGTCAGGATCTGCTCTAGGTGCTTCATTCTCTCCAACTGGGAAGTTCACTTTTCTGCCCCCCCCCCCCCAGTTTCCCATTGGTGTAATGGCCCTCTTAACTTCTTTGCCCCCATTAACTTCTCTAGGAGATTGAGGACACTTGAGGGAAAAGATTTGCCCTCCACCTAAGCAAACTTAAGCTCTTTGGGATTATATTAATAGCAACCCTTTTGCCAGAAAGAGCTGTGGAGGGGGCTACACATTGTGTCACTTTCTTCTTCTTCAGAATTTAAGTCATCTCTACACCCAGCGTGGGGCCCCAACTCACGACTCCAAAATCAAGAATCGCAGGCACTCCGCCCCCCCCCCCACGCCCCCAGCCAGCCAGGAACCCCTGTCACTTTTTTCTTCCTAAACAGACTATTTGAAATACTTATGAGAGATGTTATCCCCAATGTTGCAGACATTCAAACTGAGCCCTGCGCTCTGGGTGAAAAGGTAAATAACGGAAACCACAGCTCTTAAATCCTGGTTAAGGGCTCACCGATTTCATCTGAGCACAGGGAAGCGTTTTCTGCGGGGGTGGGGGAGGTGGTCTCCCCTTACCTGTTTATTAGAGATTCAACTGGTTACTGATGGTCAGTGTCTTATTCACCTGATATTAATCACACTACTTAAACAATGATGACGAATAGATTGCCTTAATTAATTCGCGTTACCATAAATACTGTGAATGACTCTTTCCTGCCCGGGGAAGAAATTCCTCTCCTAACAAATTCAGAGCTCTCTTACGACCCCCTCGACTAACTTGGACTACAACTCCCATCGTGCAACGGGAAACGTGCATAATTTCTCCGTGACCCGACGGGACCTATAACCAATCCAGTGCCAAGGTCCTCGTTCAGCGACCTATTGGCTCTGTGTAGAGGCGGGACTCTCAGTTGCTAGGCTGGTACCCTTTCCGGAAGTGCTTGTTGGCCCCTTCAGGGCAACACCCCGGCGTCCCTGGAAGCGGGGAGCCGGGGTGGTGCTGGGGAAGCCGCGCGGAGCCGGGAGCGGTGGCCCAGTGCTTCCCGGGGCGGGGGACAGGTGAGGACCTCCTCCAGGGAGGGGTCGGGTGGCGGGGGAAGGAGGGAAGCGGGAGCGTTGGGACACACTCGTGTGTCCGCGAGCGGGAGGAGCACGATTGTGGGCGGGAACTGGAGGGAGAGGTTGGGAAGGAGCGGCCGGACTAGGGTGCATCCGTCCTGAATCTTTCCGAGTGGCGGAAGGGGCGCTGGGCTGGGCTGGGCTGGGCTGGGGTGCCGGCGGGGAGCGAGCGGCGCCCCCGAGCGCCAGTGACAGCGTGTGAGCTTGCTGGGGCGCCCGTTTACTTGTTCTGTCCGTGGTTGGAGTGTGAGGCCCGGCCTCCGAACCTCGCTCGAATACCCCTCTCGTGGGGAGGCTTCCCCCGTGCCCGAATCCAGGGCTAGCCCGACCTTCTGCCGTCTTTGGGTCAGCTGGGCAAGTCAGGGAGTTTTGGAGGTTTGTTTTTCCCTTCCTTTCCTTGTACTGATTTAAAAAATCTACCTCCTCCACCTCGAATGGCAGCCTTCACTTGGCTTCCATGACTCCTCGCTCCCGGGTCTCCTAACTCTTTGCAGGCCTGTGTTTTCTGCTCACCATAGGCCGCAACTGGGTGATTTCCCCCGCAAGTTCAGTGACCGTCTGTTTAACTACGGTGAGCTCGTCACACCCCTTTCCTGAGCTCAGACCTGCTTACTGATCATCTCCAGCTGCATGCCTCCCCCACCATCCTAGCCCCCCAGATCTGTGCCTCTTCTTGTAGTTCCTGTGTCAGTAAAGGACTTCACCGTTCACTCAGCCAGGTCTGCACCTGGAATTCATTCATAAGATATACGCAGCAAACATTTGCTGGGCATTTCTTATATTCTAGGGAGTGTGCTAGGTGGGGCTATTGGGCAAGGCATAGAAGCCAACAGATAATCCCGTGCTGGTCTAAGTGCCCTGATTTCCCTCCTCCCTGTTCTTCACTTGCTGCAGACTTCAAGTCCTGTTATTCTGCCTCCTAATACCCTAAGCATCTGGTCTTTCCTTTCTTTCTCACAGCCACCGGCTTAGTTCATAATTTCTTGCCTGTGCTTTCAGGAAAGCTTCCTAAGTGGTCGCTCTGCTTCTTCTGTCCTTGCCCTCCTGAAATTAATTAGTTCTTAGACAGCTGTCAGAATATCTTGCTAAACTGCAGATCTGGTCATGCCAGTCTCCTTTGTGAAATCCTGTGCTGGCTCCTCATCACACACAGGATACAACCTAAATCCTCCCAAGCCCTTTATAGTGTGCTCCTGGCCTTCCACGGTAGATCTCTCTCCTGCCGCTTCTCCCATTGCCCCTTGCGTTCTGGTCGGGTCAGAGTGCTTAAGACCTCAGGCTTTGGGGTCAGAGAGACGTGGGGGCAGCATGCATGTTATGCTGTGCCCTTTGCTATCTGTGAAGCCTTGGGCAAGTTGTTCTTTTTTATTTAACCTTGCTGAGCCTCACTTTCCTTATTTGAAAAACAAGGAGAATATTTTCTACCTCTTGGAGAGGACGAGGTGAGATGATGTATATATAGCATTAGTACGGTTCTTGGAACATAGGAAGTGTTCAGTGAATATAAACTTTTGTTGTCATAATGAATTCTCTGTACCCACAGTGTTCTTCCTGCCTCTTTGCCTTTGTGCATGCTGTTTCTTCTGCCTTCTATTCCCTTATCCTGGTGAGCTCCTGCTTATTCTTGAAGAGCCCTCTCATTGGTCCTTTACTCTGATGCTTTCCCTGATCTTTCAAAATAAGGTTAGTCATCCCTACCTTGGTTTCCTGTTGTACCTCCTGTTACTTAAGGTGCTTCACACATTTTACAACCATGTCTTTATGTGTTTGGCTTCTTAGCGAGGCTCAGCTAGAGTTCAGGACCTTGTGCAATCAGGCTTGTAGCCCTAACAGCACAGTGCCAGCCCATGGTAGGTGTTCAATAAGTGGTCATTGAACGTTGGAAAGGCCTTCACTTACATTCCCTGGTACTCGATCTGTCCCCTGGAACAAGGTAGAATAGGGCTTTCAAATATGTAAATAGTTACAGTAATAACAACAACTCACATTTATTGAGAGCTTACTATGTTTTAAGTATTTTACATGTATTGAATAATTTATTTTTATTATTATTTTTTTAAAGATTTTTTAATTTATTTGATAGAGAGAGACACAGCGAGAGAGGGAACACAAGCAGGGGGAGTGGGAGAGGGAGAAGCAGGCTTCCCGCCAAGCAGGGAGCCCGATGTGGGGCTCGATCCCAGGACCCTGGGATCATGACCTGAGGCGAAGGCAGATGCTTAACGACTGAGCCACCCAGGCACCCCTTATTTTTATTTTTTTAAAGATTTATTTTTTCTAGAGAGAGAGCCGGTGCAAGAGTGAGTGTGAGTGGGGGAGGGGCAGAGGGAGAGAGAAAATCTCAAGCAGACTCCCAGCTGAGTGTGGAGCCAGACATGGGGCTCGATCTCATGACCCTGAGATCTTGACCTGAGCTGAAATCAAGAGTCAGAGGCCTAACTGATTGAGCCACCCAGGTGTCCCCCATGTATGGAATAATTTGATTCTCACAACCCTTTGGGATAGACCTTGTTATCTCCATTTTACAGATGAGAAAACTGAGACAGCTTGCCCTGCTGGTAAGTGGCAGAGCTGGGATTCAGAGCCAAGAATGTTCCCAGACCCATGCTCAGTTACCACTACATAATCACCTCTCATGTCTCCCGCCTTCTCCCCAGTGCCTTCTTCAGTAAGTCTTTTCTCTGCTGCACTTTCTCTGTAACTGTTCCAGCAGAGTGGAAGAAATCCAGACACAGGGAACTCTCATTATGCATATGTGTGTGTAAGTATGCTCTGTTCGCTTGCAGGTGTTTTTATTCCTCATCGCATCTCTAGTGCCAGCAAGAAGTAAACTTAGTAGGTGCTCAGTAAATATTCTCGAATGAATAAATGATCTCTAGTAGCCATTAAAGGCATAGGATTTCTCTTCCTGCCACCTTCCTCATCCTACAGTTCCTGTCCTTTTGGTCCTGCCCTTACCCACATCCTTTCTTAAGGCAGATAAGGCAAAGAAAGGAGGTAGAATATAGCCCACCCACATCTTAATTTTTTTCTGATGGAAGATTTGTTTGATATTGGAATGATCCATGAATTTAGATTTTCCTGGTTTTTCCTGACCTTTAAATATAGCTAAATAGGTATTCTGCCACAAAGAGATTTACTTGCCCCATGCTTTCCCGAGATGGGATATGTCTAGGGATATGTGACATCTCTCAAATGTGGGATTTCTCAAATGATCTGAGATGGCTGATACAGTGCCTTGTAATAGATCACTGCCCTGTTGGATTGAATGATGGCTAGCCTGATGTCCCCAGAGATCCTTTCCCTTTCCCTCTCCTCCCTAACTCAGAGAATTCAAGATTCCGGTGGCTCCTTAAGCCACATCATCCACCCTGGTTTCTGGTACCTTTCTGCCCTGCTTTTCCAGAGTCGGTGACCCCAGTTCTCTCTGACTGTGTGTGGAGGGAACGTTACTTCCGCAGGATGTTACGGGTTCCTCGGGTAGGAAGCAGATCTCCACTTGGGTTGATGTACTGCAGAGGAGAATGCTTCTTCCATTAGCCTGTCTTCCTGCGGCACGAAGTGAGTGCTTGGAGGTGTCACAGTGGGAATGAGAGGGGGGCAGAGCCTGACTCCCTTGGCTGCAGTGGGCTGACACAGGCAGCCATCTCTCATGAGTCCTGAGGCAAGATACCTTCCTTGCTCATCTGTCAGCTGTCAGGGTGCAGAGAGGACCATAGTAATGGTCCCTCCTATATCCTGTGCTGTTTATCAGGGGTCCCTCTCTAGGGGTCTGGGGACAGATTCAGAGCCACCAGATCGGGCCATGAGCGCTCATTAGAGGATGCATCCTGACCTTTTGGATGACGGGGTCTTTCTGCTCCCTTCCCCGGCTATAAGAGGGCTGTGCTGTGTTCGCTGCTCCCGGGGGAACAGTGTCAGCTTCTGAAGAGGTCAGGCCCTGCTTCTCTAGGTTCCTGTCGGTCACATCAGGGTGGCGACAGCACTCCCAGCTGCACCACAGCCACTTTACAGGGTGACTTGTCCCCGCATCATCGGGAGCTTCAGTGTGGGAGCTGCCGTAGGGAAGAGTTGTGACCGGGGTCCTGAGGTAGTTATAGGAGGAGGGATTGGAAGGGAGGAGCAATTCTAGAACGGGGCCAGCTTGTCAGTTGAACAATTCGACGCTGTCCCATCCCTGGAGCTACAAACCTTGGTTTCCAGTTGGAAACTTTCTACCCCCGTCCTCCTTCCTGGTCCTGTTAAACCTGCCATTGCGGCATCTGTCCCTTCTGCCTTCTCTCTGCTTCTGCCCTCGTTTAAGGCCTCGTCGTCTTTCCCCTGGATGGTGGCCTCCTCCGTGGTTTTCCCGACACCAGTCTCATTCCCCCGGTCCTGCCATGCCCCTCCTGCCAGCCTTCTCATCCTAGAAAAAGGCCACTCTGTGCCACTTTCTTTCACCAAAGCCCTCAGTGGCTCCCCTCTGCCACAGGGGAGAGGCGAGGCTCTTCCGCATGGTCTGCACGGCGCTCGGCCGCGACCTGGCTTTCCGCCCCAGCCCCTGCTATGCCTGCTGGGGTCCAGCACTCCAGAACCGCTCGTCTGCACCCGACGCCCCCTTGCCTAGAACACCTCCACTTACACCACTCTTGACTGCCTTTGGTCCCCAGCCCCTTGAAAAAGCCTGCCTTCCTCCCTTCAGCGGGAATGTTCCTTCTCTCTCAGTACCTCCAGAGCAAGATGGTTTTATTCCCCTTCTGCCTTCCACTGTTGAAGATGTGTTTGCTACTTCCACTAGATCGTAAGCTCCCTGAGGGCATTGCTGAATGCAAATAGGGATGTGTGTTGAGACAGTGTGACTGCACTGGGATACATTGGTATATGGGGGGGGGTGTTGCTAGTTCCTTTGGTGTTTCACTAGGGTTTTCTAGCAGGGGTCCTATACTGTGGATTATTTCTCCTGTGTTGGGGGGGGTATGAAGTCAAACTCTTGAGAGGGCTGGGTTTCCAGATCTTTTGTGACCCACCGAGTATTCAGCAAGCCTTTGGGAGGTGTGTCTCAAGGAACTTTCCCAGGTGCAGAGCCTAGAAGGCCCGAGTTCTGAGCCGTTGGTCCCACCCTTCACTGTCCCTGGAGTTGGAAAATCCCCGGCTGAGTTGGCTTGCATGGTCTGGTCTGATCCAGGTGCTCCATGACGCAGCTCCAGTTTTTCCCCTTTTAAGCTGGGTCACTGATGTTCTCTTTGGGTGCAGGTCTTTGGGACCTAGGTGTTCGAGCCCAGACCAATCATGGCGGGAAGACCCATCCGCATAGGAGACCAGCTGGTTCTGGAGGAAGACTATGATGAGACCTACATCCCCAGTGAGCAAGGTAAGAGGTCTGGGGTGCCCTGTAATAGTTCTTCGAGCGCAGGAATTATCTCTGTCCTTCTAATACGAAGTACGCTATGCGTGCAGGGCCTCTCCGTATATTTGGTTAGATCAGGGGTTGGAATACTGTAGTCCATGGACCTAACCTGGCCTGTTGCCTTCTTGTAAATAAAGTTTTATTAGAAAATAGCCATGCTTATTTGCTTATGTATTGTCTGTGGCTGCTTTCATGGCACAAGGGCAGTGTTGAGTGGTTGTGACAGGAGCCCTGTCACCCACGAAGCCTAAAATATTTACTGTCTGGCCCTTTACAGAAAAAGTTTGCTGACTTTGGGTTGGATCAGGGATTAATTTAATTTAATTTTTAAATTTTTATTTATTTATTAGAGAGAGAACGAGCAGGGGGAGAGGAAGAAGCTGACTCCCCACTGAGCAAGTAGGCTGGTGTGGGGCTCTATCCCAGGACCCTGGGATCACGACCTGAGCCAAAGGCAGATACTTGATCAACTGAGCCACGCAGGCGCCCTGATCAATGATTAATTTTTTCTTTTTTTTTTTTTTTTAAGATTTTATTTATTTATTTGAGAGAGAGAGAATGAGAGAGAGCACATGATGGGGGGGAGGGTCAGAGGGAGAAGCAGACTCCCTGCCGAGCAGGGAGCCCGATGTGGGACTCGATCCAGGGACTCCAGGATCATGACCTGAGCCGAAGGCAGTCGCTTAACCAACTGAGCCACCCAGGCGCCCGATCAATGATTAATTTTAAATGAAAATATAGGGGTGCCTGGTTGACTCAGTCGGTAGAGCATGCGACTCTTGATCTCAGGGTTGTGAGTTCGAGCCCTACATTGGGCGTAGAGATTACTTAAAAATAAAACCTTAAAATAAATAAATAAATGAATGAATGAGTAAATAAATGAATAAGTAAATATTTTAAAAAAGAAGTCCATCTTAAAAAATAAATGAAAACATAATAGGGGATACCATGAAATACAGTGTGTCCTGAAGCCAAGGGGGACCCAATTTCTTGAGAAGAAAACTAAAGCAGTGTTTTGTTTTGTTTTTAACAGCAATAATAACAGAATTTACTGAGTGCTCCTCTGTGCCAGTCTCTGTGCTAAGAACTTTACATGTATTTCCTTTGCTTTTTTAAGGTTTTTTTTTTTTTTTTTTTTTTTTTACTTATTTAAGTGATCTCTATACCCCACGTGGGGCTTGAACTCACAACCCTGAGATCAGGAGTCACATGCTCTTCCAACTGAGCCAGCCAGGAGCCCTACATGTACTTCCTTTTCAACCCTCGCAGCTCCATCAGTTAGGTAATGTTATCATTCCCATTTTACAGATGAGGAAATGAGGCACAGGAAGGTGAACTAACTTCCCTTCAGGCACAGGTCTGCTGAGCGGTGCAGCCGGGACCCGCAGCCAGGTGTCCTCAGGAAAGGACCCGCACGTTAGCCTTCCTATTTATGCTCCACCTTGCACCAGAGTGTTCTTACAGTGTAAAGCAGATCATATTAGGGCTCTGCTTTTAGTAATATTCTATTATATTTAGGATAGCCACTTGCCACAGGCCCTTTGCACCTGGTCTTCTGCCTGAGTGCTCTTTCCTCAGTGCTCTGCATGGCTAGCTCCTTTGTCTCCTACAGGTTTCAGTTGTGTTCCATTCTGAGAGGTTTCCCTTGACCCTTTCCAAAGGAGTGCCCCCTCCACCTTGACGTTCTCTATCTCATACCTCATTTACTTCCTTCATTACCTTTATCAGAAGATTTAATTCTTGGGGCGCCTGGGTGGCTCAGTCGTTAAGCGTCTGCCTTCGGCTCGGGTCATGATCCCAGGGTCCTGGGATCGAGCCCCGCATCGGGCTCCCTGCTCTGCAGGAAGCCTGCTTCTCCCTCTCCCACTCCCCCTGCTTGTGTTCCCTCTCTCGCTGTCTCTCTCTCTGTCAAATAAATAAATAAAATCTTTAAAAAAAAAAAAAAAGATTTAATTCTTTGTATATTTATCGGTTTACTTCTTTAATGGTAGTTTCTTCTCCTAGAATATAGACTCCATAAGGTCAGAGACCATTTCTCTTGTTCACAGCACATAGTAAGCACTCAAAAAATATTTGTGAGATCTGCGAATAAGTTAGTCTCTGGCAAGCCAAATTCCAGCTGGTCCTTTGAAAAAGCGCTTTTTCTTCCCTAGTCCCCAGGTGTGTCAACCTCCACATTCTCCCCTGAGATGACCCAAACTGGTGATGCCTTTCTGGCCTGGGCTATTGTCATCTGAAGCATCGATGTATTTATCTCATTATTCCTCGGGGGCTCTGGTGACGTATTCCAGTGGTTAGTTCATCTATCTTTTTCCCTGTAAGTAAGCTAGCTCTTAGCTCAGTACATACATCTCCCCTGTTCCTCCAGATCTCTGATGAAAGAGCTTTCTAAATGCTTTCCAAAGGAGTATAACGCAAGTCTCAGAGTCCATTAATACATAGCAAAATTGGAAAAGAAACAACTGCCTTCATGTCATGGGAGAGAGCGTTCAGAGTGGAGAACAAGGCTGCTCAAGTATCAGCCCACTTTCTCAGCGCAGATGTCCCCTGGCCCCATGCAGAAGTCACTGCTTTGTCTCTGCTCCCGTGGCACACAGTGCATATCTCCATTCATGGTTTAGACTCCGTCGTGTGTCAGTAAGGTCCTCAAGGGGCTTCCTCTTCTCTAGTGCAGTCCATGCTAGTTGATTGAGTGATGAGCACTTTTGCAGCAAGATTTTGGAAATCTTGGGAGAGCTTGTGTCCCAGTAAGGCTGCCCTCATTCAGGATGGTTCTGGCTGTGGCTGGTGGGCTTCTTCCCCAGGCCCCTGCCACACTGATGTCTTGGTCTTTTTTTTTTTAATATTTTATTTATTTATTTGACAGAGTGAGACAGTGAGAGTGGGAACACAAGCAGGGGGAGTGGGAGAGGGAGAAGCAGGGAGCCCGATGCGGGGCTGGATCCCAGGACCCTGGGATCATGACCTGAACTGAAGGCAGACGCTTAACGACTGAGCCACCCAGGCGCCCCTGATGTCTTGGTCTTATTGTTTTGCTTTTGTCATCCTTGGCTTCAGATTACATTCTTGGAGTATGGCGATAGCATGCTTTGATTCAGGTGTACCATTTGTAATTTAGGAAGACAAAATTATATATGTTTATTATTCATATTTAGAGACATAACACCTGCTCACTTAAGAAAATTTAGAAAGTAAAGGTGAAGTAGAAAAAAGGTTGTCTAGGAAGAAACTCTGCTTTTCCTTTACTCTCACAGTCAAAATGCTGGCACCAGATGTGTGGGGATTTTCCTGACACCAGCTATAGGTCCTACAGTTCAGTTCAGTTCTGACACTGTCTGCCTGGAGAGAGCATCCGATCCCACAGGCTAAGGGCTCAGTCCCCCAAGACTGCCCTTACTTCAGATGTCCGTAGCAAGTCCCAGGCTGTCCCTGGTACTTCTTTTTTTTTTTTAACAAGATTTTATTTATTTGACAGAGAGATAGTGAGAGTAGGAACACAAAGCAGGGGGAGTGGGAGAGGGAGAAGCAGGCTTTCCGCTGAGCGGGGAGCCTGATGCGGGGCTCGATCCCAGGACCCTGGGATCATGACCTGAGCTGAAGGCAGATGCTTAATGACTGAGCCACACAGGCGCCCCTGTCCCTGGTACTTCTGACCAACAAGCTAGACACCAGAGTCCCATGCTCCCCTCCTTGGGTTAGATAATTTGCTAGAACAGGCCACAGAACTCAGGGAAACACTTAAAACTTCTATTTGCCAGTTTATTATATAATAAAGGATATCATAACAGATACAGATGAATAGCCAGGTGAAGAGATACTTAGGGTGAGGTCTGAGAGGGTCCCAAGTGCAGGAGCTTCTGTCTCTGTGGACTCGAGATGCGATATCCCCCTGGCACGTGGTTGTGTTCACCAACCCAGAGGCTTTCTGAGCCCCATAGTTTAGAGATTTTTATGGAAGCTTCTTCATCAAGTCATAATTGATCATTAACTCCTTTTCCAGCCCCTCTCCCCACTCCAGAGGATGGGAGTGAGGCTGAAAGTTCCAAGCATCATCTTCTATTTTTTTTAAGGTTGATATTTATTTATTTATTTATTTATTTATTTAGCACAAGCATACGAGCAGGGGGAGGGGCAGAGGGAGAAGTCGGTTCCCTGCTGAGCAGGGCTGACACAGGGCTCAATCCCAGGACCCTGTGGATCATGACCTGAGCCCAAGGCAGATGCTTAACTGACTGAGCCACCCAGGTGGGCTCCTCCCCCCTTTTTTCCAAGATTTTATTTTTAAGTAATTTCTACACCCAGAGTGGGGCTTGAACTCACAACCCCGAGATCAAGAGTTGCGTGCTCTACCGGCTAAGCCAGCCAGGTGCCGCTATAAGTTCCAAGGTTTAATCATGGCTTGGTCTCTTTGGGGACCAGCCCCCATCCAGGAGCCCGCCCAGAGTCACCTCATTGGAAGAAAAGATGCTTCTGTTACTCAGGAAGTTCCAGGGGCTTTCGGAGCTCTGGTTCAGGAACTGGAGTCAAAAGCTAAATAGTAATAGGAACTGGGGGCAGAGACCAACATGTATATTTCTTATTATTGCACAAGGTTGATTGTGATTTTTTTTCTTGTGTCCATCCACATCCCCAACTTCCTTCCTTTCTCATCCTCCTGCCTCTTCTTGCAGAAATTCTTGAATTCGCCAGAGAGATTGGTATTGATCCCATCAAGGAACCGGAGCTGATGTGGCTGGCGCGGGAGGGCATTGTGGCCCCACTACCTGTGGAGTGGAAGCCCTGGTAAGTTGGCACGCATGCGGCCTGCTGGCTTCGCCTCTCACGGGCACAGGGAGCCTGGCACTGGAGGTCAGCTTTCATTTGCCACCTTTCGAAGCCTGTCCTGCATAGAGTTGGGGACAGCAGTTGGGGACAATGGGGGCCATTCCTCCGTTGCGCTGCCTGATGCTTTGGGTCTGAGCTTAGGCCGACTTGCTGGTCCAGGGTCCCAGGAGCTGCTGCCTTGGGTCAGGTCCCACAACACCAGCATCTGTTTTCGACACCCTGGGGAAGTGTCATTGTTATTCTTTGCAGACTGCTACTGAGAGTGACAATATTGAGAGCCCCTCAGCATGTCCACGGTGGATCCTGGTGCTAAGAGGGATTGTAGTGGGGCCACACAGACTGGCAGGGATTCTGTCTCCCTTGGCAAACTGTCCCTGACTTTGAGTCATGGATTTGTTCATATTTTCAGTTTCGTTCTGAGCTCTCTGGATGGTGAGGAGTGGACTCACTCAGCTTGTCAGGAAACCAGGTTGATGGTGAGGAGGCTAACGGGGTCTCGGCAGCTGTTGCCAGCACATCCCCGCCTGAAGACCTCATCCTGTCCCACTCTCGGGGACGGTGATGCGTGTTCTCCGTTCTGCATGCCTGCTCTGTTCTCCTCCTTGTCACAGGCGCTCCGCGTGCCAGCTTGCCTCTTAAAGTGTGTGCTGAGTTTACTTCCTACCGCAGCTGGCCATTTGCCTGCCCTTGTCCCCAGCTAGTGCCCAGGTGTCTTCTGGGGTCTTCCCTTCTGCTGGTCTTGTACGGTTTTGTGAGCAAGGTGTAATTATTCTGTTCTTATCCATACCATTCGATGTGTTGGCCAAGCTTCAAAATGACTGCAACTGTGGCCTTATCATCCCTGCCGAAGAATCGTACGTAATCCTTTTAGCTTCTCCTCACGTGGCGGGCTCCCTGTTCTCTTGATCTTTTCAGCTGCGTTTCCTTGGATCTCCTCCAGTTTCATGACATCTTTCTTATTAGAAATCCGTCAGCACTGTGCACAGTATTCCCGGTGCTGAGGATGCACAGTTGTGTTTGTAGGATAAGTTCATAGGATAGTGGTTTCTGTTTTGTTTCCAGTATCTGCCCTGATACCCACATTTGCCTTATCTATTTTTTTCAAAGATTTATTTATTTATTTCAGAGAGAGCGAGGGAGAGTACATGTATGGGGAGGGGCAGAGGGAGAGAATCTTCAAGCAGACTCCATGCCCAGCACGGAGCCTGCTTCGGGGGCTCGATCCCACGACCCATGAGATCATGACCTGAGCCGAAACCAAGAGTCAGATGCTTACCTGACTGAGCCCCTCAGGCGCCCCGATGTTTGCCTCACCGATTAATTTCTATCTTCTCTGTCTTTGTTTTTAAGTTTATACATATGTGTGCTGTTTTGCTTTTGGATCCTTTTTTCTAATGAGAAACCACATGAGAAATATAATCAGTATAGTAATACCTTAATGTACACACACCTAATAAATAAATAGCTGCAGTGTTTGTAAAAAGTAAAGTGGTGGGTGGAAGGAAGGAAACCGTCATTGGTTATGGGCCAGCCATGTGCCATGCTTCGTGCTGGCCGCCTTCACGGTCCTGCTAGTGGTGGCCGGCACTCCCTCAGCCTGTGAGGGAGCATGAACTCTTTCGCAATTTTTAAAATACCATAAGTCAGTAAAATTTAATGGAACATGCCATTGTCTACCCTTTCAATTGCAAGAGTAACTACTGTTAATTGGTGAATTCCGTCCTGGCCTTGAAAACACACCCCACCCCACACACATGGTTTTGTTTGTTACACATAAGTATGTCCTACATACATTGTTGCTCTTCTCTGTCATTGTGTGGTTCACCTTAGCCTTTTAACAGCTACACACTTTTCCATATATAGATGTGCCATAATTTTTAAAAATCCCGATTTATTTAACTACTCTTATATTGAAGGGTGTTTAGATTTTTTTCCAAATTGACCCTGTGTGTGGGTCTACTTCTGGTTTCTCTGCTCTCTTCCACTGATCTGTTTGTCTACCTTAACACCAATACTGTAAGTACTGTCTTTTTACTATGTCTTGAAATCATTTACGGTAAATCCTCCAGCTTTGTTCTCCATTTTCAGAGTTGTATTGTAGGTCCTCTGCATTTCCATATGAATTTTAGAATCAGCTTGTCATTTTCTACCAAAAAAAAAATCCTGTTAAGATTTTGATTGGAATTGCACTGAATCTATAAATCAATTTAGGGAGAATTGACCTCTAAAATTATATGGAGTCTTTCAACCCCTGAGCAGGGTCTGTCTCCATTTATTTAGGTGGTTCTTTAAGAAATGTTTTATAGTTTTTAGTGTACATGTCTTGCCCATATTTTGTTAGATTTATTCCTAAGTAGTGCATATTTTTGATGTTTCTGTAAATGGTATATTTTAAAATTTCAGTTTCCTATTGCTTTTATATAGAAATAAAATTGGTTTTTGTATATTGATATTGTAGCTGGCAGCCTTGCTAAACTCACGTGTCAGTTCTTTTTTTTCTTTTAAGATTTATTTATTTATTTTATTTGAGAGAGAGAGTGCTCTTGGGTGCACAGGTGAGCTGGGGGAGTGGGGGGAGGGAGAGGGAGAAGGAAAGAACAGACTCCCCGGTGAGCATGGAGCCCAAAGCGGGGTGGGGGTGGGGGGTTTAATCCCATGACCCCAAGATCATGACCTGAGCCAAAATCAAGAGTCTGACGCTCAACTGACTGAGCCACCCAGGTGCCCCATGTATGTCATTTCTAATATTTTTGTAGATTACATAGGATTTCCTACATACGTGATCACGTCTTTTGTGAAAAAGACATTTTTACTTCTTCCTTTCCAATCTGGATGCCTTTTATTTTTATTTCTTTCCTTACTGCACTGACTAGAACCTCCAATAATAGAAGTGGTGACAATGGACATTTTTGCTTTGTTCCTGATCTTAAGGGATTGAGTATGATGTTAGCTGTAGGTTTTTGTAAATGCCCTTTGTCAGGGTGAGGAAGTTCCCTTCTATTCCTGGCTTGCTGAGAGTCTAAATCAGAAAGGATATTGGATTTTACCAAATGTTTTTTCTGCATCTATTGATTGATAGGATCATGTGGGTTTTTTCTATTTCGGTCTTAATATGGTCAATGATATTGATTGATTTTCAAATGTTAAACTGACCTTACATTCCTGGGATAAAGTCCACCTGGTCATGATCATATATTATCAGATTTGATTTTCTAAAATTTTGTTAAGTATCTTTGTTCTAAAATAATAGTTTTTTTTTTTTTTTTTAAAGAAAGATTTTATTTATTCATTTGAGAGAGAGAGAACATGAGCAGGGGGAGCGGCAGGCAGAGGGAGAAGCAGGCTCCCTGCCGAGCCAAGAGCCCGATGCGGGGCCTGATCCCAGGACCCGGGATCATGACCTGAGCCAAAGGCAGATGCTCAACCATCTGAGCCACCCAGGCGCCCCCTAAAATAATAGTTTGAAGGGGATGAGGTAGGTAGAGTTTGGGTATTTTTTTTATTACCGATTACCAATTTTATTTATTCATTTTTTGTTACAAGTTGAGACCTCTTTTCTGGCTCAGAAAGTGATTCTGTTTATGTAAATGTTCTAGGTGTTCTCGATAAGAATGTATCTCATTTTCCAATATAGGGTTCTATAAATACCCATTATATCAAGCATGCTAGGTATGTTTATGTCTTCCTGTATCCCTAGGCACTTTTGTCTGGTCTCAATCTGAATAACAGTTTAGTTGAGTACAGAATTGTCTGTTGAATTTGACCAGCCCTTGGCCAATATTATGTACTATGATCTTCTGGTTTTCCTTAATAAGACCTATTTTCTTAGTCTCATTTGTTGTTCCTTTGTGGGTAGTAAATCTTTCCCCCCTCTGGTTGTTTTTATAATTTTATTTTTATCTTTGGAGTCCTGTAATGTCACTGCAGTGTATCAGGTATGTATTTATTTTTATTTCCTCAGTTTAGGATTTGGGTGCTTTCTTTCTTTGAGGACTCCTGTCTCTCTTCATCCCCCTTTCCTCCCCTAATTTAATGATTCTTCAAATTCCCACAAGTTCTCTTATGTTCTTTTCAGTATGTCTGGTTTTTGTTTTTTTTTTTTTTTTTTAGAGTTCTGTTCTTTCATTATGGATTCTACTCTTTTTATCCCTACAGTAATTTTAGATGTAGTTAATTTTAGTCTTCTTTTGATTATTCTGCTATGCCAAGTTTACTAATGCTTCTCTTCACTGGTGCTGATTCCCTTTTACCGTGAACTGTCTTCCCATGGGGCTTGTTAATTATTTATTGTGAGTTTTGTGAATCCATCTTCTATAGAGTTATTTTCTGTGTTTTATTCCTAGGTTGTTGAGTGGCTTTACGATAGCTTGTGCCAAGGATTTTTTCAGTGGGCGTTAGGACTAAATTTTTACATTAATTTTCCGATTTGGGATTTTCTTACCACAATTTGGACTCTATGTCTACATGTGTCTTGGGGTTTTAATTTTTCATGGAATTTGATTTTGCCTGCCTAGACCTGGATTGGGTGACATGCTTCCTCGCTCCACTAGGTTCTTCTATTAATGGAATGAGCAGCTTTACGGGCCCAGCAATATGCAAGGGTCTCATTCCTAGTTTCCAGATTCGTGAAGGCCTAAGGCCATCTTCTCAGTCTGTCACTTGGCATTAAAACCCAGGTTTGAAGGGTCTCTATCCAGGTCAGACACCAGCCTTGACCTGTCACTTCTCACACGTACTAATCAGGCTTCACGTTTTCTTTCTGTTTCTGGCCGCTGAGAATTTGGCACCAGGTGAGGAGAGGTCAGATGTTTCCTTCAGTTTGGTTAAGCATGTTGCCTGAGATTTTGTATGTGTGTCTAGAGAAAAAAATTTTAGAATTTGAATCAATGTGTTAAAAGACATGCAAAATTTAAATATTGTTAGTTAATCCCAAATTACTTTCCATTGCAGTTTAACCATCCCTCCAATAACAGTAGATATGGTTCATTTAAAAATATTATCAGTTAAAACACTGTTAACCCCCCCAAAATGATCAGTACAAAAAAATTGTCAATCCAGGGACAGGAGATTATACCTGATTGTTTGAATTTGCATTTCTCAAATTGTTCATTGAGTTGAGCTGGCCATCTGTTGGCCATTTGCTTATTTATACCCTTTGCCATTTTGTCTGCTGGGACGCTTATTTTTTTTATTTTGGAGAAGGTGAAACTCTGATTTTTCTGTGTATTAATCTTATACTACTGTTTCTATTATTTTCTTCCATTCTCCTGTCTTTTAATTTCTTTACTCTTTCTTTTATCACACTGAAATTATACATTTTTTTAAAGTTTTTTTTTTCCAGGTAAAACATACATAACATAAAATGTCCTGTTGTAACCATTTTTAGATCGTTCAGTGGCATGAAGTAACATTCACAGTGTTGTGCAAGCATCCCCACCACCCAGTTCCAGAACTTTTTCAGCTTCCTAAACTGAAAGTCTGTGCCCACTCTCCCCTCCCCCAGCTCCGGGTAACCTCTGACCTACTTTCCGTCTGTTTATTAACCTATTCTAGATCGTATACCCACAGTATTGGTCCTTTTGTGTCTGGCTTATTTTACTTAGTCTCGTGTCTGCGGGCTTCATCCACGCTGTCGCCCATGTCAGCACCTCATTCCTTTTCAAGGTGGAATAAAATTCTCGTTGTATGTCTGTGCTGCATTTTGTTTATTCATTTGTTTGTCAGTGGACATTTGGGCTGTTTGCACCCTTCTGCTATTTTGAGTAATGCTGCTGTGAACATGGGCGTACAAATATCTGCTCGCATCCCTGCTTTCAGTTCTTTTGGGTGGAATTGCTGGGTCATATGGTAGTTCTATTTTTTAATTTTTAGGGAGCCGCCATACTGTTTTTCATGGTGGCTGCACCCCCTTCCGTCCCCACCAGCAGTGCACAAGGGTCCGGCGTCTCCACATCCTCGCCAACACCTGTTCTTTCCTGCTTGTTTGGTAGCAGCCATGCTAGTGGGTGTGAAGCGATATCTCGCTGCGCTTGTAATTCTCACTTTCCCTGATGGTCACTGATGTTGTGCATCTTCTCATGTTGCTTATCTGTCATTTGTTATCTTTTTGTCTTTCATTCCTGATATTTTTCCTGCTTATTTCTGCATGTTTTCTCTTTTATTGGAATTGAGTTGAGCTTGTCAAGTTTTATAAGGAGCCTGATTGGGATTCTACTGGGATTGTATTGGATTTATACATTAATTTGAAGATTATCAGCATGTTTATAGACTTTTTTTTTTTAAAGTGGTCTCTGCAACCCATTGTGGGGCTTGAACTCAGAACCCCAAGATCAAGAATTGTGTGCTCTGCCAATTGAGCCAGTCAGGCTCCCCCAGACTTGAGTCTTTGTATTCAGGAACATGGACTGTCTCGCCAAATGCTTTTTCTTTTTTCCTTTTTCCTGACTTTTCAGTAAAGCTTTATAAAGATTTTGCACACTTTGGATTTATTCCTGGGTATTGTGTCTTTTTATATTGCTATTGTGAATGTGTGGTTTGTTTTTTGTTTTTCTAATAGCTGTCCCAATGGATTATTAATAGATCCTTTTTTTTTTTGAGATTTTATTTATTTGACAGAGAGAGAGCACAAGTAGGTGGAGCAGTAGGGAGAGGGAGAAGCAGGCTCCCCGCCGAGCAGGGAGCCCGATGCAGGGCTCGATCCCAGGACCCTGGGACCATGATATGAGCTGAAGGCAGCTGCCCAACCGACTGAGCCACCCAGGCAGCCCTGAAACACAGATTCTTGAAATGCACCTTTTACATTATTTTCTTTTTCTTCTTTTTGAAAGAATGTGGGGGGGTGGGCAGAGGGAGAGAGAGAATCTTAAGCAGTCTCCATGACCCTGAGATCATGACTTGAGCCGAAGTCAAGAGTCAGATGCTCAACCGACTGCGCCACCCAGGCGCCCCTACGTTATTTTCTTCTGTTGTTGATCCCCACTGGCTTGGATTGTCACCTCTTGTGAGTTCAGGGTCTTCTGCAAAACCAGGGTTTTCACAATGCCTCTTCTTCCTTACACCATTTATAAAAATATTAAGCAAGTTCGAGCCTAGAATATATCTCCAAGATCCCATCGCGTCTGTACTTATCCATCTAAAACCAAATTTATTCCTACTCCAGTCTAGCATGAATTCCCAGGAACCCCAATGATTATACGTCTTCTTCTAGAGAAGTCCTTAGGTATCCCAATCCTTTGTTCCTATCTAAGTTAACTCCTGTCTTAGCCACACGGTACCCTTCCATTCTGTGTTAATCCTCCCCGTGTCCTCCTGTCCTCCCCTCTTCTCTCTCCTGCCCCTCTCATGCCGTTCTTCCTTCTTCTCCATCTTTCTTTTTTCCCCTAAGTAGCTGTGGGCCTGAGCAGGGACTAACTCCTGACCTCTGCTCTCCACAGCCAGGATATCACAGGTGATATTTACTATTTCAACTTTGCCAACGGGCAGTCCATGTGGGACCATCCATGTGATGAGCACTATCGGAACTTGGTGATCCAAGAGCGGGGGAAGCTGTCAGCTCCTGGAACCATTAAGAAGAAAGACAAGAAAAAGAAAAAGGAAAAGAAAGACAAGAAGGACAAAGAGACCCCCAAAAGTCCGCTGGTGAGTTCGTGGCTGCCAGCTCCCAGAGAGGCCAGGGCTGAGACCTCAGGGGATGTTCGAAACCTCTAGGTGTTTCCAGCTGGGAAGTTAAGAACAGCACCAATAATACAGTGATTTCTTCATAGTACATCACCTTCATTCTGCCTGTCTGGCAAATTTTCCTTTTAGCTTCTAGAAATTCTTACTGCCTCTAAACAATTCCTTTTATCCCCCTTGGGAAGCACATGCTATGTAGTAGGATTAGTGAGCGAGAGCAGTCTGCTGAGCATGGTGCTTTGCAGCAGTCCAGGAAGTGGGGTCATCTGCCCCTCTGGAGAGTGGGGGGCCGGGGGCACTTGACGGAGAACTCAGATGAGCGGAGTGTCTTCCCTCTCCTTTCGGAGCCAGGCCTTCCCAGTGTGGTGCAAATTCCTAGATGTCAGATGTAGCCCTAATTCAGTTGTCAGAACGCCAGTGCCTTCCAAATCCAATGAGAAAAGCTCTGGGCTTTATCTGCTCCTGTGGATTGTCTTTTTTGCCGGCGTCCTCGGTTAGTGGTGCATAATTGAAATTTGACGGCAGCGTGATTACCTTGGTCTCGGGTAGCTTTTTTTACTCTGAGTTGAAAGCGCCTATTGTTTTATTTGTCCCTCCAGTGTGTCTGAACTTCAGAGACAGAGTTATGGCCCTGAGTTTATAGGTAGAGAAGCAAAGACTTGGAGCCACCCTGACGTGAGGCCCAGGGATTCTTCACCCAGATGGGGGGCAGGCGTGGGGCAGGCGTGGGGCAGGCGTGGGGCAGGCGTGGGGCAGACGGGGCACGTTGAGGAGAAGGAGGCCCCATAGGAACCCAGGCCAGCCAGGTGGGGAGCATTGAGAATATCTTTTCAACCCTCTCATTTGTCCAGTTGATTTGCTTGCTGTCTGTGGTCTGTTTCCCGCCATGCTTAGTGCTTGCTTCTCAGTGAAGGTTTCGTCACATCTTCCTTCCTTCCCCAAGGCATCAGTTCTGCCATTGGATGGTTGCTGGTGAATTTGTCTTTTTCAGCATTTCCAAGTTCTACAGATACTCTTCCCTCCTTCCTCCCTGTGCACCCCCCCTCCCCCCCCATGTATTGCTACTCACGATCCCAAGAAATAAGATAACAAGCCCATCCCTCCAGAGAGAGAAAAGAGGACGGGTAATTTCCAAATCGGTTGAATTTTCTGATGTTACGTGTTTGAAAGGCCAAAGATGGATAATGGGCTTTTCATTAGCCCAGGACCACTTTAAATGATAATCAGTCTGGGCAGACTCTGGCATGACTAGGTGAGAGAGGGAACGAGGCGAGGGTTCTGGGGTAGAGGGTTGGGTGACAGAGTTCTGGGTGTGTGAGCAAGTGCTTGGAGCTCCCTGTTAAAAAGGATTCCTTTGTGGTTTCAGGAGCTGAGGATGATTGGATAGCCCTGGGCTGCCAGTCTGGATCTCAGGGCTCAGGATAGTGCCTCAGACCTGGGTTTGTCCAGAGGGCAGGCCTGAGCCAGGTGGGTGACCTGGGCTCATGTGGCTTGGGCTCTCTGGTGGTGTGCATGCATAGGCCGGCTGGAGCTTAGTGTGAATGTTTGCAGGATGAGGTCTATCTTTTAGGGTTTCTTTGAGACCCAAGATTCTCTGACTGGTGTGGACCTCTCTTGAGCAGTACCAACTCACGTCTCTGCTGGAAGACCTAGATGGAATTCCCAGGGCTCAGCTCACTGGCCGTGTTTCCCTTCTCTCCCTTCTTAGACAATTTCTGGTGGTCTTTGGTAAGGCAGGTGGATTTTATGAAACTCACCAGTCACAGAACTGAGAGCCTGATGATACCTTAGGGATATCTGGTTGGTGATTCAGACCTTTGTGATTGGTGAAGCCCTGTCTTCCAGTCAATTCCTCCGTGGAGGTCCAGTGTATCAAGAAAAAGTGAACCTTGGGGAGTAGGTCCTGGTGACGCCCCTTCCCCATTACCTGTACGCTACAGTGGCCTCTGGGGTACCCTGTGGAACCAACCGGCAGGTTCCGTGAAGCAGGGGGGTAAACCATTGATCTAGTCTAGCTTCCTCTTTATAGTTAGGGAAACTAGGGCCCAGAAAACAATGAAGCCCAAGGGAGTTTTTAGCTTTTTTTTTTTTCCCCTCTTGGTTTGTGTTTTCCTTTAAATGGAGGGTGGATTTCTGCTAAGGGCTTGCCAAGGGCTGAGGTAGCAAGTATAAATCAGAAGTGCTTTGTCTTCGTTTTCTCTGCATGTTTATGTACCCATCTAGGAAACACAGCCCGAGCAGGGACTTCTGCCTTCTTCCTCCCTTCTCCGTGGCCCATCCCCTCTCCCAGCACCTGGGCTTGCTGATCTGGACCCAGACCAAGAGATGCAGGCTAGAAGTGAGGGCTCCTTTAAGAAAGGGAGGAGCCCCTGCGTGCTGGGTGACACCCCCTGGCCTCTCCTGGGCACCCTGCCCAGCAAGCTACAGCCACTCTCCAAAGGCCAAACTTCTCGCAACCACCAGATCTTTGCTGACGTGGAGAAAATCTTAGGCAGGGCCCCAGCCCAGTGCAGGACAGAATTGGGTGATCAGCAGGGTCTGGGGAAACCCCAGAAGCCGACAGAGAAAATCTACCTGGGGTTTTCAGACCCTGAAATAGAAGAGCTGGAACTGAGGACCAGACAGCAGAAGCTTAGCGCTCTGGGCCCTGAGAACACCAGGCCCCTCCAGAATGGACAGGATGTGCTGGAAGGCAGGAGCCAGGCCTCTGTCCACTCAAAGCTTTCTGAAACCATCACCGGCCTACAGCTAAAAGGGGAGCAGCATGACCACCACATGTCCAAACGGGGCTCCACTGGCCCCGGGGGAGACAAGAGCCAGAGCCCCATTCCCTCACCGTCCCCTGAGGAGGACCATTCCCGGTCCCTGTGTTCCTCTGACCACATGCAGCCTACCAGGAAGAGCCGGCTGCTCTTGTTAGATGGCGGCCCAGCCGACGGCCTGAGCCGGCAGGGCATGTCTGGGGAAGGTGGGAGCGTGGGCAAGGGGAAGAGGAGGAAAGAGCCCCCGGGACTGTGGATGGGACAGGTCTCCAAGCTTGTCAACAAGGACACCCCCGGGAGCTGCCAGGAGGCAGGACCCGATGACCCCAAGATTCCAGGGGCCATAGCTAAAGACCCGCCTCAGGAGCTCTTCCTAATGCCGCCTGATCCTCTGGCATCAGAGCTGGCCCAGAATGGCCCTTCAGGGAGTGCCCCTGGACGCTCCCCTGCCGGTGAGGAGAGACAACCCCCCGGGTCTCTAGAGCCCCCCGAAGAAGACAGGAGGCCTAGTGGGTCTGAGCCTGACTTGGAAAGCAGCAGCCTAGCTTCTTGCCTTGGCTCTCAGATCCTGGGTGAGGTGAACCACTTCCCTTGGGACGTGCAGAGCTCTCCGGGGTCTGAGCAGGGCGTGGGGGGTCAGTCAGGTCCCGGAGCCAGAGAGCAGCGCTCCAGCCCCTTCCTGGGACTCCAGTTGTCCCACATGCAGAGCTCTGCCGATGAGCAGTCAGAGAGTGAAGACTACTCTGAAGATCAGAGATTCTACCAGCACATCCTGCAGATGGTCAAGATCTCCAGGCGGCTGGAGGTCCTGGGGCTGCCCGAGAGCATGCAGGAGACGCCATGTAAAGGTACCGCCGGCGTGGTGTGCTGCATGGCGGCCGAGTCTTCCGGGATGCCTAGTGAGGGTGCGCACGAGGCCGTCAGAGCCATGGAGAGGGACTCACGGTTTCTGGCTTGGGGGCGAGAGATGCTGGAGCATCCTCAGGAGGTGGCTCTTGCCCCTGCTGGGCAGGAGGTGTCTCAGCAAGCCTGTTTCCAGCCAAGCAGCAGCCCCCTCAGGCAGGGGCTAATCGAGCTGAGTTCCAGCAGAGGGCTTGCTGCAGAGCCAGGCAAGATGCAGCTTCTCAACCAGGTAGGCTTCCTAGCAAGTATGGCCTGTGGGCCTCCGTGAACTTGGCAGGGAGGGAGCAGGTTGAGCTGACGTCTTTACTCAGCCATCAGGCCTGCTTTCCTATTGTTTGCTCTCCCCTGGTAACCACTGATCCCTTAACTACCCAGGCTGGCCGTCTTGTGGGCTGACGTATATTTCGTGTTTCTTGTACCCGTCACCTGCTGGACAGTGGCTGAGGGGATCTAGCCTTCCCTTCCCTGGAGCTGACTTAGTTCACGGGTGGGTCACAGGCTTGGCAGATGATCAGTTTTGAAGGTGAGCAAGGTGGCGCCAATCCTGGCACTCAGGCAGGATTTGGTACCTTCCCAGGATTTGGGAAGCCTTTCCCATCAGCTGATTATGGACGGAGGCTTCCCAAGTAGACACCCTCCTCACAAGCTCTCAATTTAGTCCCTTCTTGGAATCATACAGAACTGGAAAGTTAATACAGTCACGGCAGGGGGTGGGGGGCAGGGTGCTGGAGCCCAGAATCTCTCTACCATCCGGTGAGCTGCTTCTGCTCCTTGCTTCCCAGGGTGGTCCCAGGAACCACGTGACTACCCTGCGTCAGGCTTGTTCAGACCTTGTTTGTACCTTTACTTCCTCCACTGCGGGGATTTGACATTGGATTGTGCTTTCCCTGTCATTCTGACCCTTTGTCCCTTTAACGAGTCACACCATATTCTTCATTCAGAAGAAGTCAAGTTGGAGCAGAGACCTTGGGGATCAATCTGAATTTCCCCAGCTATTCTTCTGCTGTCACCCAGTTGTGGCTTTACCCAGTTGTTCCCTCTGGTTTCTAATTGCTGGAGTGTCCTGGTTCTCTGTTAGCACAATAAATACCGGATAAGCGGCAGATGATCCTGAAAGTTTTAATTAGTCCAATGGCAGCAAGTTTACCCCCCCTGAAGGACAAGACCATGCACAGCCCATAGAGTTAATGGCCAGCTCTAGAAGATGACCAGCTAGGAGCCAGGGATGTGTTATTTCCCTGCCAACCACTGATTTGGTAAAGGCCTGGGAGAACGGAGCTCTCAGCATGCCTGTCTCCCTCCCTCAAGCCCCCGGCACGCCCACAAATTAGCCACGTGAGGAGTCTGTACTTTTCTGTAAATAGTGTGGGAGGAATTTTGGTTGCTGATAGACTGGGGCTGGTTGGGAGGGCTGAAGTCAAGAGGAGCAGACCCGTTTGCTCCCAGTTTACTTCAGAGAAGCTTTCCTGGGCTCCTTTTTGGCCACAACCAAGAGGTGGTGTAAAGTACTGGTTTGGAGATTGCCCTGGGTCCAGTCCCGTGTTTGTGCTCCCCCCCCCGCCCCGCCCCCCAGATGGCCCTGTGACTGTGAGTAGAGGTCTTCATCTCCACCATGTCCATTTGTAGGGACTCTGGCCCGGGTTGTCGTGAGAACAGGAGAGATGGCATGTAAGGGCTGAGCCTAGCACCTGATGCTGGGTTATGTGGGCCAGTCTGATTGTTTCTGCCCACCGGAAGTACTCTACAGCAGGCCAGATGGTTAGGCAGTGCTTTGGGAGTTTAAAAGCTCGGGAGTGGTTCTTATCCCCCTTTCAGATGAGCATCTGCTGCCCTTCCCATGCAGGAAGGGGCCCTGGTCAGAACCTGCCCGATGGTCTGGGCCCCCAGCCCAGGTTGTGGAGGAGATGATGGGCCACCTGCATGTTCTCAGCCTGACCTCCTCCGGGTTCCCCTTTCTCTCTTCAGTCCCCTTGGGATTAGAGAGGAGTGGTTTTGTGTTGTTTTATACATTTTAAGTTTGAGCAATGAATTTTAAAGAGCTTTTTGTAAATTGTCCCCAGAATGCTCTCCTTGCCCCTGCTGCTCAGCCCGATCTATAGGAATGTGAATCCCTCTAATGGCCATTCCACGTTGGGTAGCCCTGAACCACTCTCATGTGCTCCTCACGTTCATTGTCTCTTTTGAACTTCCCAACAGACCTTAAGTGGCAAGACACCCATCATCTCTGTCTTGCAGACGAGTAAACTGAGTACAGGATTCTGTGAATGAGCTGAGGTCTTGCAAACTCTGACTCCCAGGTGGTTTTTCCCATCCTCCCTAGCCAGAAGCCTTCATCTGGCTGGCGTGAGGACAGGGAAACTGGTCAGTCCTTTGAGCAAGGCTTCATTCAGCTACCTTCCTTGTCAGTGGAAGAGGGGAAGGAGAGTTCTTTTGTCATTCATGTATATTTTTTTAAAAGATTTTATTTATTTATTTGAGAGAGGAAAGAGGGAGAGAGAGAGCATGAGCAGTGGAGAGGGGCCGATGGAGAGGGAGAAACAGATTCCCCATTCCCCACTGAGCCCGAACCCCAACGCAGAGCTTGATCCCAGGACCCCGGGATCATGACCTGAGCCGAAGGCAGACGCTTAACTAACTGAGCCACCTGGGCGCCCCCATGTATTTTTTTCATAGTTGATATGTATTTTAATTAAAGTAATACATGACCATATTGAACAAAGTCAAATAGTACCAAAAGGCGTATAACGAAATACAGTTCTCTGGTGTGTGTACCCCTCCCCAGAGGCAACTGCTTTCTTCTGCTGTGTACTTCCACATTTGTAAATAATATGCTTAGACTGCTTTTTCTTGGTTCATCAGTTTTAAACTTCTTCTATTGAGACTTCTCATTCTGGTAGATGAGGCTTTTGTCTCTGCCCTCCCCCTGTCCCCCCACTTCCTATGTGGCTTCTGAAAGGGGAGCAGAACCCGCTGCGGTATCTGCCAGATGTGAGCAAACCATTCGCTGTGCACCAGCAGCGGAGTTAGGAGAATCAGCAAGCCAGCCTGTGATTTCTCACACAGTTGGCACAATGGTAATTTCTGGATGTTGTGTTTCATTAGCAGCCTCTGAACGGAGGTGGTTTAAATTTGAGCGGGCAGGATTTAGATGTTTTATTTTTATATCTGTCTCTGGCACTCTGAGAGCCATGTGGTTTCTTGGGTTTGTAACAAGATGTTTTGTGTTGTCCAGGCCCTCGGCTCCTCATTAGCCCCAATCCATGTCCCTCCTGGGGGCCTGGCTCCCTTGAGAGGCCTTGTGGATGCCCCGGCCTCTGCTCTTCGTGGATCGCAAAGTGTGAGCCTAGGGAGCTCAGTGGAGTCTGGTCCGCTTGGAGAACTCATGCTGGTAAATGGTTTCTCTCGCATTCAGTGTATTTAGTGACCCTGGGGTCTCTGTGCACCATGCTAGGAACGGTGGCCCATAGATAAGAAAGAGAGGGCATGGGCCGAGTCCTCAGAGTTCATGGGCAAATTGGGAAGCTGGGAAGGCAAATCACACTTGTGTGATGCTAGACGTGGACTCTGGGCTGCAGAGGATAGACCCACCAGGGCGGGGGGGGAGGGGGAGGGATTGCAGTGCTCATTTCCCAATCCTTACAGCTAGGGCAGTCAGAGTTAGGAAGGGATCCATGTGAGCTGGGGTTGCTGGGGTCAGCTTCCTGGGCTTGGCCGACTTGTGCTGGGAGACATACAAAAAGAGTGGGGAGAGCATTCTGCAGGTCCTTAGCACGCCCCTTGACTTTCCTTTTCTGCTTTGGAGCCTTCACAGGGTCTCAAGACTTCTGCTTATACAAAGGGTCTCTTGGGCTCCATCCATGAGGACAAGAATGCTCTCAGCCTCTTGGCTTTAGGGGAGGAGACCAACGAGGAGGATGAGGTGGAGAGTGACAACCAGGTAATGATGAATCCTCTTTCTGCCTTGGAAACCCTTTGTGCTATTTAAAAAAGAATTTATTGTAGTCAAATATATATCACGTGCAAGTTACCATTGTAACCACTTTTAAGCGTGCAATTCAGTGGCCCTAATTACCTTTACAATGTTAGACAGTCATCACCACTCTCTGTCTCCAGAACTTGCTCGCAATCCCAAACAGAAACTCTGTACCCATTAATGAGGTACACCCCATCCCTCCCACCCCCCACCACTCCAGCAACCCTCAGTTTGTTCCTGAGATTAAGAATTCCTCATATCAGTGAGATCATATGATACATGTCTTTCTCTGATTGACTTATTTCACTCAGCATAATACCCTCCAATTCCATCCACGTCATTGCAAATGGCAAGATTTCATTCCTTTTGAGGGCTGCATAATATTCCATTGTATATATATATACCACATCTTCTTTATCCATTCATCTGTTGATGGACATCTTGGCTCTTTCCATAGTTTGGCTGTTGTGGACATTGCTGCTATAAACATCAGGGTGCACGTACCCCTTCAGATCCCTACATTTGTATCTTTGGGGTAAATACCCAGTAGTGCAATTGCTGGGTCATAGGGTAGCTCTATTTTCAACTTTCTGAGGAACCTCCATACTATTTCCCAGAGTGGTTGCACCAGCTTGCATTTCCACCAACATTATATGTTAAAAAAAAAAAAAAAAAAAGAAGATAGCAAGAAGGGAAAAATGGGGGAAATCGGAGGGGGGACAAACCATGAGAGACTATGAACTCTGAGAAACAAACTGAGGGTTCTAGAGGGGAGGGGGTGGGGGGATGGGTTCGCCTGGTGATGGGTATTAAAGAGCACTTGGGTGTTATACGCAAACAATGAATCATGGAACACTACATCAAAAACTAATGATGTAATGTATGGTGATTAACATAACATAATAAAATTAAAAAAAAAAGAGTAACTCCCCCAAGCCCTCTCCTCTCCCCAGTCTGTGGTCTCTTCTGTTCTATGTTGTGTCTTTGGTTTTTTTTGTTTTTTAAAGATTTTATTTATTTATTTGACAGAGAGAGAGATAGCGAGAGCAGGAACACAAGCAGGGGGAGTGGGAGAAGGAGAAGCGGGCTTCCCGCGGAGTAGGGAGCCCAATGTGAGGCTCGATCCCAGGACCCTGGGATCATGACTGGAGCTGAAGGCAGATGCTTAACGACTGAGCCATCCAGGCGCCCCTATGTTCTGTTTTTGAATTTGCCTCTTCTGGATATTTCATATAAGTGGAATCATACAATATTTGCCATTTTATATCTGCTTGCTTTTACATAGTGTGTTTTCAGGGAGCGTCATGTTGTAGCACGCATGGCCGAATAATCCATTGTATGAACAGACCACGTTTTGTCTAGCCGTTCGTCTGTTGATGGACACTTGGGTTGTTGCCACCTTTTGGCCAACTCTGCTCCTTTAAAAATAAGTAAAATGATTTTCCAGCCCACAGCTTCACTTCTTGCCCGATCCATGTACTTTCTAGACCTCACCCAGACAGTGTAACCAACAAGGAGCTTCTTGGCTCTCACCCTGGGCTAACCCATTTCCTTGACTTACCACCTGTAATCATGTTTGTTTTCAGAGTGTCCGCAGCTCAAGTGAGCTTCTTAAGAACCTGCACCTGGATATTGGGGCACTGGGGGGTGACTTTGAGTATGAGGTAAGAGTCTGAAGCCCTGCAAGCAAATGCCTCCGCCTGGTCTGTCCCTCCGTCCTTCCTAAGCTTTTCTCCTTGGGGGATGCAGATTTGGAAAGAGAACTGTCTTGTCTCAGTGCTGTCTAGATGGGATTTTTGGAGTTTGGGGAAGCACAAAGGGAAATAGGAATCCATTCATCCGCGCATTTGCCAGATAACCACCAGTGGTTGAATGTTGCCATGTGAGGCACTTTGCTGGGGGCTGTAGGTCCTGCAAGCCTAAATTAGATGGGATTATTGCCCCCTGAGGGTTTGCAGCCTCACAGAAGAGAGGCTTCCATTCCCAGAAAACAGAGTAGAAGGCAGTGAAACTGTGAGGGAGGTGAGACGGAGCACCACAGAGAGGAGGATCTGGGGTCTCCAAGCTCCGTGGATCGACCAGGCAGGGCTTTGTTGAGAAACTGCCACGTGAGGTGAGCCAGGAAGGATGGTGGGCAGGACTGGCCGGGCAGAGGTGAGTGGGGAGAGAGAAGCCCACATCCAGGGCCCTGCACGGGCAGAGGCAGAGGGTGCAGGGCGAGGTTGGGGAAGGTGAGGGTGTCGCCTTTGGCTGGAGTGCAGACAGAGCGCCTGTGGGAGACGAGTGGGAGACGGTCTGTGGGGGTAGCTTGGGCTGCATCATGGAGGCCCTAAGTGCCAGCTGAGGAGTTTGCCCTGGGGTCCCCAGGCACTGGGGGCCATTGGAGGTTTTGAACAGAGGTGTGACATCCAGAGTCTTCACAGTTGTCGAACGTTGGCCACTGTGCTGGGCCCTGTGGAGACACAGAGGTTGGTAAGATGGGTTGGGCTGGCCTCATGGAGTTTGCAGCTGGAGAGAGAGCAAGGACAGCAGGTCCTTGGCGTTTAGCGAGTGCTCACTGTGGTGTTGACTGTCTAGGCAGCCATAAAGCAGGGCGGCGTGTGCAGAGAGCTCTTGCTGGTACAGGTGCCGGGCCTAGGGGAGATCTGAGGGGAAGGACGTGAGTTGCCTGGAGATCAGGAAAGTCTTGGAAGAGATGACATTTGACCTGGCTCTTAAAGAGTAGGTAAGTTTTAGACATGGGGGTGTAAAGGATATTTTGGGCAAGCGAACAGCTTGAGCAAAGGCGCAGGGCCTGAGAAGTGCAGACTCCGGATGGGAATAGCTTCCAGACTCTCCCCACAGTAGTCCTGTCACTTCTAATCTCTGTCCCCCGGTCTGTCCTCCATCGCCACCGGAAAGTTCTTTACAACAAACAAAACCCAGAACTCATCATGGTGTTATAATACCTACAACCCCCCAATGTGGTTTTATAGTATGCCCTTTGTCTAATGTCCAATTTATTCGTTTTTAGCAATTAAGATTTCCCTCAATATCCTCACGGTATTCATACAACCAGTAAATCATGACGTCAGCAGCTCAGATTTCCCCAAACTTCGAGATATTGATTGCAAGCTGAATTAAGCTTTTCATAAGTCTAATATATAAAATTCTTTCACATACTTGCAACACTTTCAAATGAAACTGATCACTCACGTTTTATTAGAAGGATCGCAAAGCTGACCAGTAAAGCAACAGTGCCTGTATCGTGGATTTAAATTTGTTTCCTTATTATCTCTTACTGTGTTCTTATTATCCCTTATCGTGCTCTTATTGTTTCTGACTCGTACTTCTTGGTCTTCAGCTCACCTCAAGAGCCAGGGTTAACGTCTTGGCGGGTGGAGGTTGCGGATGCTGGCCCACAGGCCCGGAGTTGTAGCTGGGTCTTCCTGGGTGGTCCAGCTCTAGCCATAGGGCAGACTCTGTTTTATTGTTATACTTCTTCTCAGAACTATGTCCCCATTTTTACCCCAGAGACTGTCCACATTTTTGGCAGTGCCCAATCAGATACGTTTTGATTGTGACTTCAACACTTGCTGTGAAATGTGACACTGTGTTCCCGAGTGTCCCATCTTTATCATCAGCCTGATCCGTGTCCACTTTGAAACTTGTGAGTGGGGCCTGGTCTCTTTGCATTCCATTCAAAGCCTTCAGTGTGTTTGGTTCCCTGAAATGACAACTTTGTTTCTTCTCATCGGCCATGAAGGCCTCATACTGCCGATGTGATCAGCAGCTCAGGTTTGGAGCCGAGAAGGATGACCATGAGCAGGAATGGGGCATCAAGAGGACTTAACTGGCTCTCAGAGAAAGGAGAAAGTTTCTCCATGAGACTGAGCAAATTGGGAGTAGAGATTCATGTGTATATGGCCAGCACTGTCCCATGCCTGGAGCATAGGAAGGATGTGGGTATGTTTTGCTGAGCGGCTGAGAGAACCAGGAGAGTGAGCCCCTCTGGGACAAGGAGGGGAATCCCTGCAGGTTGTGTTGTGCTCTGTGTTCTACTGTTTCCTTCCCTTGGCTGTTCCAGGCCCTGGGAAGATTGTTTGGTCCCTGCTGTCCTCTGGCCGATTGAGGATCCCACTGTGGATCAATCATGATGCACTTTGACTTTGAACTTGTTAATTTTTACTTCATAATGGATTACAAATGTCAACAAAAAGGGATCTTCTTTGACATGTCATGGATTTCCAGAAGCTTCCCTTCTGACGATTCTATGTTTCTCTGGGGGAGTGGGAGCTTTTAAACATATTTTTTTTTATAACCTCTTTAATAAAAATAGACAACCCAGTGTGATGGGGGGAGATGTCTGGAATGGGAGGTGTTAAATACACCTCCCACCCCTGTCTCTAGCATCCCAGCAGATCTCATTCTTTTTTGCCACAGGGAGTGTTGGGTTCCTGCGTTCGAACCCCAGGTAGGAACTAGGAGGGCTTTTCCTGGTGTGGAAGGTCAGTGTTGAGGATGAACAGGGGTTTCAGGATAGACAAAGCTGCCTCTGCTTGGACCGCACCCTTTGAAAATGGTTTTTGTCCGTGTTTATAGAGCTTGGATCCTTTGAGCTACCCATTTCTTCCCGTTCCTGGGCATCCTGGGCGGCCCTAGATGGAGGGCTCCTGCTCTGGTGTGTTCTACCCTGTCTCTGTGCTGTCCAGTCACTTTGCTCGTGATTCCATGAGAGGGCAGTAGGATGGCAGGAATGCCTCTCTTTCTCGCTCTCACTCTCTCTCTCCCTCTCCCTCTCTCTCTCTCACCCTCTCCTCTCCTCTCCTCCCCTCTCCTGCCTTCAGTGTAAACCCATTTTTTGTCAATTATAGAATCAAAGAGGATGATTCACGGACCAGACACTGAGAATGGGTGTGAGTGAGGATGGGAGGCAGCAGGGTGGGTGAGCAGGCAGCGTGTGGCCTGGTGGAGCTGGTGAGAACCCATCCTCGGCTCAAAGGAGAGGGAGGCAGCTGGGCTTAGAAATCACAGGATGATGTCAGTGTGGTTGGGAAGCGCTAACAACAGGCAGTGCAAAGAATTGAGACCAACTGGGTGGGAAGGAGACGTGGTGAATAACCTGACTGATGGCTGGCTTGGGGGGCTCTACTCCCCCATCCTCCACTCTCTCCCTCCCAAGCCCGCCTTTGTGCTCTAGGAAGGAGGGAACTACAGCGTTGGAGACCTCGTAGCTTTTGGGGGTATGTTAAATATTCATGAAATGCTCTTACCGGCACCGCCTTCCTCATGCAGATGACAAGGTTGTTTTTAAAAAGGCAGCAGATATTTGCCTTGAGATACTCAGGGGCCTGGGGCTGTGACAGGAGGAGATAGAAGGAGTCTGAGCACGGATGAGCGGAGAGCAAAGTGGTGCCGAGGGTGCGGCCCCCGCCCTGGCCTGTGTCCCCCCACAGCCCCCCGCCCAGAACACCAAAGCAGGAGACGGTACACCGGGGCCTGCGGTGTGCATCCTGGGCAGGCCTCGGCTTGCGCTGTGATGAAGAGCAGGGCCAAGTGAAGGGAGAGGGGTACGGAGTCGGATGCATTCTCCCCGATACTCTCAGTCAGGCACTGTGCGCCACCTGCAATAAATGTCTCGTCTCCCTCTGCTCTCCCAACCCGCAGGACCTACCTCTGGCTGTTGAGTTGTTGCACTTTGTTGACACGGGCTCAGAGAAGGCAAACTCCTTTATAGTAGCCATATTTTAATATCTTAATGTTCAGGTAGACAGAAGAGGATAAGCTCCATCATGGGAAAATCTTCTTTTGAAGAATTTAAGCGTGAGAATGGCACACAGTTGGCCTAACGTTCCTGTCGCCTGACTGCTTCCTCTCATGCCTAGGAATGGGGGTCTCTTCCTGCATCTGCTGTCCTCTGACTTTTGGAAGGTTACTTGTTTTTCCCTCGTCTTGAATATTCACAGTTAACATTTGTTTAGCATTTTCCATTTAATAAGCACTGTGACAAATAGTCTAAACCCTTTGTAACCCTGTGAAATGAATAGTTCATCTCCATTTTACAAAGTCGGAGCTCCTAGGCCCACACGACACACTCATTTTAAAAAATTCAATCAACAAGTATTTGCTGTGCATTTATGTGCCAGAAACTAGGCACTGAGGATGGCAGGGAGCTGACCTGGTGAGGGAAACAGGGGAAATCAGCAGTGGTGTTATAGTAGTTGTTGTGACGGGACCGGAAGGCTCATCTCAGGACAGCTGCCCCGGGGGTCAGGGAGGGCTTCCTGGAAGACGTGATACTGTGAGGGCCAGTGGGAGTTTGTCCGGGTAGATCGTGTGTGTGTGTGTGTGTGTGTGTGTGTGTGTAGAATGTGCATGGCATCTCAGGAGCAAGGGGCAGTCTGCCTGGAGCTGGGCCCTGGCAGGCGGCTCTTGAACACTGGAGGGCCCCCCAGCAACCTTGGGGGGTGCCTGCGGATACAAGCAGTGATTTTGTGCTGTGCTGTGCAGCGTGTGTTGGTGGAAGAGGAGGCAGACTGGGGAGCCCGGGCCTTCCGGGTCGCCCTCTGAGCTTCCCTCAGCAGACCCTCGGGTGAGGCTGGAGGAGCAATTTGGTGGGGCTCAGAGTGTGACTGTTGGCTAAATAAAGTGAAATAAGGAAAAAATAAATAAAAGAACATGCACGGCCAGGTAGTGAAATGGCACCAGGTTCATCCACAGGCGGGAGGACGCGTGCGGGCTGTGGCTGCCCGGGACCCTTGTGAAGCAGGCAGGGCTGGGCGGGAAAGGCTCTGGGCCATGTGAGCAGATGTGGACTTTATCTTGAAGGCCGTGGCTGTTGGTGATCTGACCCTCCTCTGTCCCCTAATGCAAGGTCTGTTGTTCTTTTCTCTTCATGAGATGAGCACGACACGGGTGGATTGGCTCTGCCAGACACCCCTCCGTCACCCTGAGAAACTCCCACCCCCTGGGGGTCCGTGGAGCCCCTCAGACCGGGTAGTGCACCCCAGCTGCGTGCTGGCCACTGTCACGAGGATTGGGATGAGCAGGCCTGGCCTCACTTTGCTCCTCCCGCTTTTGAGGAGGAGGGGCTCACCTCCCCCCTTTCTCTTAGCTCAGTGGTCACGGCGGATTTCTCCCAAAGCCGCAGGCTACAGATGTTGGGAAGATGGGCAGCACTGGAGGGTACCCTGCCTTCGAGCTGCCAAGGCATGAGGGAAGCCTCCCCTTCTCTCTTTCACTGCCTGCTTTTCTCCCTGGGCCTGGGGCCGGGACAGTATCACCACTGTGTCCAGTGCCCTTTGCTTTGGGCAGCAGAGGCTCATAACCAGGGCTGCCTGGGGCATTTCACTCTTCTCCATACTCAGGGCAGGATCTATGTCTTGTTCCTGTATGGGTCCCCAGGGCAGTGCTTGGCACGTAGAAGGCATCCGGGGAATGACCACGTGTGTCTCACAGTAAAACATTAGTGGAACATTTATGGGACACTTAGGGTCCGCCGGGCACTGTTCTCTGTTCTCTAGCTCACTTAGTGTTAACTCATTTAATCTCTCCCCAGACCCAGTGAGATAGGTCCTCCTGTGTCCCCATATTTTAGAGGAAGAAACTGAGGCACAGAGAAGTTAAATAATGGGCCTCAGGTCCCTGTAAGGGTGGGGATTTGAACCTAAGTAGTCTGTCTCTGAAGCTGAGCTCTGAACTGCTCTGCTTTCCTGCCTCTCTTCACCATCCTTGGAAAGTTTGGGTTGGCTGGTCAGTAGGCGGATGGACGCGTCTTCGGGTTCAATAGATCCTTTAACAGACAGCATGGATGAATGCTGTGTTCAGAGCGTCTGCGGGGACCTCTGGACTCCAGTCACCAGGCTCCTTGCGTGAGTCTCCAGGGTGAGGAACCTGGAAGTGTCAAAAGTCCCTGCTCAGAAGTCGTTCACACCAGCAGCCCAAGTGATGTTTTCTGGGAGGAAGGCTTCTCTGAACCCAGGAGAGAGCGCTGGCTATATTTCGAGGAAGGGGTTTCTTTTGTTACTTTGGCTGGCTTTCAAGGTTTTTCTAGTCTTTAAAGTGGGGTTTGTACATGAGAACCAGGCAGCTGGACAGGGTGCTCCTATTGAGAGACGCTGCCGAGGGGACCCTAGCAATAACAGCCTCAAGCTGGGGCACCTTTGATCCAGCTTGGCTCCAGGGCTGTGCTTGTCCACAGAGAACAACGGGCCTGGGAGCAGGACCATTTCTGGCAGACGTGGGACTCTGCAGTGCAGGCCAAGACTTTTTCAGAACCAGGCGGAGGCCTGAGGCTTTGCCTGTTTCAGCCACCCCTATCCTGCTCCCCCGTCACAGGTCAGACCTGTGTTCCGAAGGTCTCCCAACCCCTTTATCCTTCATAGCCATTTCCCCCAGTAAATCTTGTCCTGGCTTCTGCTTTTCGGAGCATGCAGCGGAGAGGGTGGCTTGTGCAGGGGAGGCTTTAGGGGGAGAGCCAGCCTCGTCACTACTGATGAAGGGCACTCTCCTTCTGTTATTTCCCTGCTGCCTTTTAAAAATGGAAAAAACAGAAATTTTAGACTTTGGTACTTTTATGTGATTTTCCATCATCATCATCATCATCGTAAATACATACTGACTTTCTAAAAAGTAAATACTGACTTCTGAGTCTGCAATCCTGTGATTTGGCTACTGGGGCTGGAATGAGACATTTATTCCTTGAGAACATGGTAGGCGGTGATGGAGTTCAGTGCACTGGTTTCCACGCCTGTCAGTGGACGGGGCCGGTTGGGTGTCTGTAAATCACCACAGACATTTAGATTCGGTAGATCTGGAGTGGAACGAGGAATCTGGGTTTTAAATAGCTGTTGGGGTGTTTGATAACCACTGGTGTCAGAGCTGGAGCGCTGGCCTGTACGAGTCAAGGAATGACAGTTCCATTTTGTTCCAAGTCTCTGAAATCATTTTATTAATTCTTGATGCCTCCTTGTCCGACATGGTCTGCTGCTGCCTAGGAGTCTCCGAGAACAAGCCAGCCAGAAGAGAGGAAGGATGCTTCTCTGGATTCCGATGCTGCAGGGCCCCCCACTCCTGGCAAGCTCCTCAGCCAGGGTGCAGACAGCAGTCTGAGCAGCGCTGATGGCAAAGGGCAGCAGGGAAGAGGGGCAAGTGCTTGGCTCCTGGAAAAAGAAACGGATGAGGAGAGTGATCCTGGGATGTCCAGGAACGGGGTGGACCCTGGGGGCAGTCAGCCTGCCAAAGCCAACGAAAAGGAGGCACCAGAGGACCCAGCGGATGCAGGAGAGGGGGATCCCAGGAAGGGAGAGGCCGAGGCCATGGAGGAGGCTTCCGACCCCAAAGAGAGCAGATCAGACCAGAGCAAGGTAAGTCCCCTTGTGCCCCAGAGACTTGCTGCTCTCTCCCTATGCTGCTCTCTGAAGCCCGGTGCAGATCCTTGTCCCTACGCTTCACTTGCAGGCCCTGCAGTGGGCTGTCACCAGCAGCCAGAACCCTTCATGGTGACACATCTGCCCAGACCCAGCAGGCAGCCAGAGCCTGACTGAAACTCCAAACTTGCTGGCATTAGCAAGTCAGTAGAAATTTGCCTTTCCATTGGCACCCTCCTGGGACATTCTTGTTCTTCTGTTGTACCTACTTTCTCTTCCTGCCTCCCCCCTTCTACTTCTTGACACCAGCCAGTCAAGGTTGCTGTAGTCTGAGTTTCTGCAGAGTTTCTGTAGAGAGGGGAGGACACTGAGGGGGTGGGGACCAGGGGAGTACTTGGCCCCAGCAGCGGTCAGTTAGGTTACCAGAAAACTTCTCTGATGCCATGGGAGTCTTGCTTTGACAAGACCGGGCCAGTGACCCAAATGCCCACAAGTACTTCCCAGTGCCTTTGGCATTTTCAGTTTTCCGTCCCTTAGTCCTGCTCCTCTTCCAGGTAGATGGTGAGGGAGTTCATTTAAAGAGCTTTAAGCAGCTTCCTGGGAAAGATACTCGCATTCTGTTTTTTAGGACAGCATGAACCTTCCCTACTGCCAGTTTCCTAACCGTCTCCCTTCCACTTCACTTGGCTCTCCTTACATGTGTATATCCTTGTTAACCTCAGTCAGAATGTGGGCTCAGCTGGGCTGTTCAGCCCCAGTGAGGTGGGGGCTGATGCATGTGTCCAGAAGGAAGGAGAGGGTCCACAGCCCTCTTTCAGGTTTTCCAGAAGAGGTGGACTTTGGTGAGGGCTCAGCCCTGTGTTGGCACCATGGCCCGAACAGCATTCCCTGGGTGGTGATCCCAATGCTCTGTGCTGTGCTCTGGGTAACTTCTCGGTGGGTCTGTTTCCCCAGGAGTTGGAGATTAGTGAACACGTGAAGGAGCTACAGCTCTTGGACTCCACCGATTCTGACCCCAAGTCCTTCCTGGGCCTGGTGAGTCTGAGGTGGGGGCAGCAGAGTGGGGTGAAGAGCGTGGATTTGTCAGTCCCTGTGGTTCATTTGCCTGGCATCACACAGCTTGAAGTGGGGATGTTAGAATTCAGACTTGGGTCTTGTCTCACTCTCGTTTCTCCACCCATCAGCTAACAGTAACACTGCCTACTCCATAGGCTTCTTGTGAGAAGAAGGTGAGGTAAAGAATGTAAAACGTTAGCGTATAGACCTCAGGTAACTATGAGCGATCGTTACTCTTTCTTGTGTCTGCAGTGTGAATTGTCTGGGAGATATGTGGTCTAGAGCCTCTGGACTGTAGCAGAAACATTACATGAATCTAGGAGGTTAGAGACCGGTGTGTGTGTGTGTGTGTGTGTGTGTGTGTGTGTGTCTGTGTGTGTTTGTTTGTTTGTTTGTTTATGGGATCACCAAGCAATGGCAAGGACCAGTCCTCAGGCTGTAGCTAGGAGGGATGCTGGGGTTACATTTCCAAAGAGAAGACATTGTCCTGGAATGTCAGCATGGATGGATGGTCGTTCTTTCCCAGGCCTTCCACCCAGCCTGCTGTCTCCTGGCTTCATTTGCCAGGTCTGTATCTATGGGGAGTAGTTGAGGGTGCTTTTTGGCAGAACATCACTTCTGGAAACCATGCTCCATCTGTTTGGAGGAGGCAGATCAAAGGGAAGGGATTAGCGGGAGAGGGTCAGGGATGAACAGTAATGATAGGAGGGGGTGTGGAGGAATTAGGAGGCTGTGTGCTCTAGCCCCTCACTGAACCATGGGCTTAGGAGGCAGATGGCAGCTACATTAAGTGGAGTAGAACTCAAACTGAAAGGAAAATGTCACCAAAAAAACAAAAACAAAAACAAAACCCACAAGCTAGGAAGGGCAGGCGGAAAGTCACTGTTGCCAAAAACCATCATGAAGAATAGCCATGTCCTAGGACTCTTGGAAGCAAGGGCTCCATCTCCCCTAAGGGAGTCCCCGTGTGGAGAAGTGTGTCTATCAGCGTTTTTCTTCTCTATGGGAGTGGGTGGAGGAAGCCATGGGACAGCAGGACCAGACCTAGGCCTGGGCCTCCTGCCATTTATCAGGGCTGATGACAGAACTGTCCCTATTAGCACGCTGTCAGGTAGCAATCCTTCACTTAGCCCTGCAGGCCTCTTAGGCTTGGAGGGGGCAGGATCAGGGTCCTGTGGCAGCCAGAGGGCGGCAGGCAGCTGGCACTGGTGTAGGCACTTGCTGTCCGTCCCCAAGAGAAGCCTGCGGAGGGAGCACCACTAATTAATCCCCATTGTCCAGAGGGGCCCTGGAGAAGGGGAAAAGAGCAAGCGGTGATCAGCCCACCAGGCCTCGCTTCCAAGCCTGCTGGGCACTTTGGCCTCCCTCCTGGCACCCTGTTTGGGCACCAGGAGGGTGAGACAGCTGGAAAGTGACATGCTTGCAGCGTGTGTCCTGCAGAGAGCTTGGGCTTTGGAGTCAGCCCAGGACACATCTGACCCACCAGCCCCATTGCTACTGAGCTGTGTGACCTTGGGCGAATTACGTGTGCTCTCAGACCTGCTTCCCCGTGAGAAGCCATAAGAGTATCAGTCTCATGGGCTTATTTTTTCCCCTATGGTTTTATTATGAAAAATTTCAGACATACAGAAAAAAGGATTTTCGAGTGAATACATACATCCTTACCACTTAGAGTCTACAGTGACCATTATACTTGCTGTATCACATACCTTTCTGGACTACTCATAGTGTTATTTTGAAGATGAGAATAACTAGTAGATGTGGAAATGTTTTGCACAGTGCCTGGCCCGCAGTAGGCACCTTTCTGGAAGGCGGGGAGGCAGAGGAGAGGCCCTGGTGGACGCTGTGACGGGGGCAGCATTGACCTCCCCCTCCACTGTCTCTAGGACTTTGGTTTTCGCAGCCAGATCTCAGAGCACCTGCTGGATGTTGATGTGCTTTCCCCGGTCCTGGATGGAGCCCACTGGGAGGTGAGTCTCTTTGGGTGGCGGATAAGCCCCAGCAGAACCCTGCCCATCCCAGGGTGCATTTCTGGAAGCTCCCTCCCTTCTAATTCAATAGGGCCTGGCCCTGACTGTGCGTGCGATGGGCTGCCAATCATTCCCGCTCTTTGCTGCTATGAATGAGGTCATCCTCCCTCCCCCACCACAACATACATCTATGTGTCTATCCGTTTATTTAGCAACTGAGGGTTGACCACTTGCTCATGTGCAAAGTACTATAGACTGTGGATTTCAAGGCATTTTACAACCTGGCCCATTCAGCCCCTGCAGGCTCCCCCTCAGCCCACCTGCCACACACCAGCCGCACCCACCACTCACCGTTCCTGGGGCATACCACCCACTTCCTTCACTGCTCCACCTGCCCTGCTGCTTCCCCTTTTGTCCCAAGCTCTTTCTCGGTCTTGGAGGCCCACCTCTGATGTCACCTCCTCCAGGCAGGATGAATCGTTCTGTCCCTTTGCTCCCCTTAGTGCTGCTGCTTCTGTTTTATGGTTCTTGGGTCTGTCTCCCTCCTAGATGTAAGCTCTGTGTGGGGACATCTGGCCCCCAGAAAGGTACAAAGATGACTCAGACACAGATCCTGTCCTTACGGAGCCTTGAAGCCAAGAAGGTCATCCTTTCAGACTCAGGGCTCCATTCCCCCATTTTTATTACGATCGCCCCACTTTGTTATCTATTTTACATTTTAGTTTGTTACATAGATTGGCCTGTGGTTTTTTATTTTTTTCCTTGAAAGTGACAGAGGGCGCTCTCTGCTGAGCGTGGTGTGATTTGTAGGGGGAGACGGTAGTGAGTTGAACACTGGAAGGAGCGGGTAGGGGCGCCGTCAGCTGCAAGCTCTGCCCAGGCTGATGCCATGAGCACTGGCAGCCCTGGCAGGAAGCCTTCTGCCACAGGCACTAGGAGGTACTCCCAGGCAGCATTTCTATTTTTTAATGGAATTTGGGGGAGCTGGCTTTTAGTTCAGGCCTTGCCCTTCCTTGCCCATCCAGATGGTACCGTCGGCCCCAGCTGCTGGGGCTCCGGCTGCCAGTGGAGAGGCGTGGGAGGCTGTGGGTACAGGGCTGGGGACACAGCCGTAGGCCAGCCCGGCCAGAACCCCATGGGTGAAGATGGAGTCTCCTGCCCTACCTCTCCCGTTAACCCTGATGTCCCAGAACAGACGGGGCTCCCGTCAGCGTGACAGAGGGAGCGTGGGTCCTCGGATGGGGACTGGCCCTGGTAGAGCTGGGTTTTTGTGCCTTAGGCTAGGGAGAGGGGAGGAGCAGGAACAGGGGGGCTGGCATTTGTGGGACGCCTTCTCTGGGCCAGGAGCCGGGCTTTATGTACATGAGCTAACATAATCCTCACCATGAGCCCTGTGAGCTGCGGGTTACTGTCCCATTTTATAGTGGAGGAGACAGACTCCCCAGCTAGAAAGTGATAGAGCAAGAGCTCGAGTCCAGGCCGACAACACTGCCATCCCCCTGAGGCCCCACCCCTGCAGGAAATATTTGAACTTCTCAACAATAGCCCTCTTTTTCACCAGCTTGCTAGATTTACCTAGACACCCAAGCTTTAAAATGAGATTTTGGGGGGGCGGGGCACCTGGGTGGCTCAGTTGGTTAAGTGTCTGACTCTTGATTTTGGCTCAGGTCATGATCTCAGGGTTGTGAGATCGAGCCCTGTGTTGGGATTCACGCTGTGTGTGGAGTCTGCTTGAGATTCTCTCTCTCCCTTTGGCCGCCCCCCCCCCCCGCCCCGCCCCCATGAGATTTTGTTTTTTGGGTTGCGGTTTTTTTTTTTTGGATACATGGTGTAATCAGTCCCTGACTGGGAAGGGGGCATCGATGGCTACTGATGGGACCTGGGTACTTTGGGGGGTCCCGGAGTGAAGCAGTGGAGCACCCTATCTTCCTCCCTTCGGGTGCCCAGATGGTATCTTTTCTGTCTGGAATATAGCACTCTCTCCTTTCACCACGTCCCCATCTCTCCAGGGTCCTTCCTCTTCCACACGTGCTTGGCTGCTGCCTCAGTCACTTCTGCCCATCATCGCAGTGTCTCTGTCACTGATGCTGCAGGGCTGGGCCTCTGTGCATTTGAGGGTTCACGGATGTCTCAGCTTTCTCTTTGCAACTGCCAGTGAAGGCTTTCGATGACAGGAGGCAGGATTTTCTTTTTTGTATGTTTTCTCCTGTAGTCTCTGGCTTCTGGCTCTGCAGACAGTGGCTGTGGCCTCTGGCTCTTCCTCCCTAGGCCAGCCAGGCCAGCCCTGGCAGCAGCTGCGAGCCTGGGGGCTTAGCCAAAGCCCTAGGGGGGCCCATGATACAGTAGAGGGGCCTTCTCTTCTGTGTCCCGAGTGGTCATCCTACTCAAGAGCCACCTCTCAGTACTTCCTCCTAGGTGCAAGAATTGGTTGGAGAATTAAGGCACCCAAATGCTGACCTCCCCAATATGCATTTTCCCCTGCTGCTTGCCTACAGGCCCAGAGGCTGGGAAGAGAAGACAAGGATGGCAGCCAGTCCAGCCCAGATGAGCTGCAGAGCAAGCAGTCCAGAGGCTTGGAGAGGTACAGTACGTGGGAGGCCGCCCTCAGGGACCTTGGGGATGGGGTGGACTTGGGCAGAATGCCTGGCTCAGTGTGCTCCCGCCTGAAGGCAGATGGTGAGCTGACCGGATGGCCTTGCAGAGTCTGTGTGCGTGCGCGCACGCGTGTACACGAGCATACCCTCGGATTCTGCACCGAGACAGGATGTGGGTACATTGGGTGGGACTTTGTGCGGCGCTGTGGGCCCGGGCTGGAGGAACTGGCTGGAGGGTCAGTACCGCAGCTTGGAGCTGTTGCCCTGCCACATCAGAAATGGCTGCAGCCAACTGTGTGTGCGTGTGCGTGCGCGTGCGAGACACACAGACAAACCGGGAGGGAGAGCGGAGAGACTGGGAGAGAGAGACAGGGCCTTCCAGCTTCTGAGGCTGGAGCCACAGTGAGAGGAGAACTACCACCCTGGACGAGGAAGTGGGGCAGTCATTCTGCTTTTTGAGCCTGGAGGAGCTAGCAGCCTTCCTACGAGCTGCAAGCTACAGCTTCGTGCATTTTCTGTAGTCTGGCCATTCCAGTCTGGCTTCTCTCTTTCTCCCTATTTTCCGCTCAGTTCTTCCATCCCCGCCTGGCCTCAGTGATGGTGAGCGCTGGGAGTGGACACAGCCGTGAGAGGGCCCAGCTCTCACCCCGGGACGGGCAGATGCAGCGCAGGGACCCGGGAGGGCAAAGGGAGAGCTCAGTGGGGAGGTTCCCTTTCCTGCTTTTCTGGCTGCTTTGCCTTCCATGGCTCCCTGTGGATGTAGGGCCGGGGCTGGGGCCCTGTCTGGGAGGAGGAATGGACCCAGATCCACATACCACACTCTCCAGTTCTCTCCCTGCTCTTCAAACAGCAGGCCTTACTCTGCTGCTCTGGCTGGTCTGACCAGGTTGTCTCCTCCACTTGTGCCTGGGAGGTGGCACCAGAGTCCCCTTCACAGCCAGGCCACCGAAGAAGGGCCTCCGCAGGCCTCTGAGGGGCAGCCCAGGCAGGAGCACACAGAGGAGCCTGGGGACGACTTTGCAGTCAGCCCCATCCCGCCCGGTTCCCTGCAGAGGTAAGGGGGAGCTGGAAGCCTTCCAGGCGTGTAGTTGTGGGTGCAGGGATTGAGAGTGGCTGCTGGGGGTGCCTCGAGAGGTGGGGAGCTGGGGTGGGTTCGCAGGTTTCCACTGAGTGCCCCATGTGAGCTGGGGAATGAGGAAACCTGCTTCTTCCTAGTTCTTAGTCTATAGCTAAAATTGGGGTGCACCATCTGATTAGGGGAGCCTAGAAACTCTTGAACAAGGAAGCATCTCTTGTGATCCAGCTGTCTTCCTGCTAGGGGCTCGGGCAAGACTGTCTCCCACCTGGGCTGTGCTGTCGGGGGGGGGGGGGCATTTGTCCCAGTCCCCACCTGCCCGTGCTCCCCACCCCTTAGCAGTCATCCCGCTTCTAGTCCTACAGCAAACCGAAGGAGAGCCCCATTTTGTGCTGGGCCCCTGGGGGAGGGAGGTGCAGAGTCCTAGGCTTCCCTGAGGCTAGCTGAGGGGACATTTGTGCCCCAGCCTGGCCCAGAGCCTGGCTTGCATTTGCTAGTTCTTCTGTTCCCCTGATGAGAGGAAGATGCTGGTTTTACAGCACATTCAGTTGGAGTGAGTCACTGGGGGAAGCCGAGCAGCAGCGATATTCGATGTTCGGTGCACAGCATCCACTGACTACCTGCTGTGCGCAGAGCCTCTCCTTGGGCGCCGTAACCCTTCTGCAGCCCACATGGACATGTCTGTGGCCTTCAGTGTAAATAGCCGGGGAAGAGGCGGGGGAGGGGGGTGGAGAGTGAGGCCCGAGATAGGGACACTTAGTTGGGGCTGATTTCCCTTGTCCTCAGGGCTCTCTGACCCTGAATGGGTGCATCTAGAGCCTCTTGCCTTCCCACCAGCTTTAATACAGTTGCTTCCTTATTGCTATCAAGGGAGGAGACCCCAGACCCACCTGCCGCCCACGAGAGGGGCAAGGAGCAGCGCTCCCAGGTCACGGAGCTGGGCCTTGGGCAGGAAGTGGCCAAGGAGCCCGAGGAGAAGGTGGCGGCCAGCCCTGCCCCGCCAGTCTCTCCAGAGGCGTAAGGGCCAGTGTTAATGTCTGTCCTCGTCCTCACTTGTGTGTGCTTTGGTTTAGTGCCCACCACTCTTGGGTGGTAGGGAGGGGGTGGAGTCGGGGGAGACTGAGTGTGCCCTTCGTTCTGTGTGCCGATTTGAGGCCCCAGGCAGCTGTGAATGAAGGTGGACGGGAGGGCTAGCAGAAACCCGGTAATCCTGTTTTCCCCTCTACCAAGCACTGTTTTTCGCTTTCTTAGCAACATTTTATTGAGGTATTTACATGAAAGTACATAAATCTGAACTGTACGAATCAACGCACGCCTACACGCAGATCAGAGGTAGAACATTTCCGTCCCTTCAGAAAGTTTCCTCATGCCCCTTTCCTCCCCGCGCACCACCCCAGGTCACCACGCTTCTGGCTTCTGTCCCCTAGGCTCGCCTTTCCAGTTCTTCAGCCTGACATAAATGGAATTATACCGTATCCGGATAGGCGTTTTGGGCCTGGGTCCAAGGCTTACCTCCGTTGTTACCCGCGCCCTTCTAAAACTTAGAGACCATTGAGCTTTCCTCCTCCCATTGTCTCCTTCCCCTCTACTGCTTTCACAGATGAGGAGACCGAGGCTCGCAGTGAGGGATTTGCCCAATATCACATCGCTGGTGGGTTGTCTAGCCAGGACGAGGCTCTGGTCGCTGGAGCCCTCGACTTCCTACTCAGGGTGCGGCCACTGGTCCTTTTTTCTGCGTGGAGAGACAGGAGCCAGGGTTATGGGTTTGTTGCGTCTGTGAACCGAGTGCCACAAAAGGATTAGGAATCGGAGCTGACTGTTGAGTAGGGACAGGTTACTCACAGCTGGCAGGGCGCATGAGCTCCTGACTCTTGTCCTCACCTTCACACTGCACAGTGACGCAGGGAAGGGGCAGCCCCACGTTTCAGGCGGTGACAGCTCTGACACTGAGGAGTGACAGGGCTTTCCCAAGTCTCCTTGGTGGCTGTGGACACCGGGGCAGGGTGCTTTCTATGAGGACAGGAGACAGGACCCTCTGGGCAGAGGTCAGAGGGCGTCTTCCTGGCAGCTTGGGGATGGAAGCTGGGCGGCGAGGCCCCTCCTGAGCTGTCTGGGTTGATGAGATGCGCCCCCTTACTTTGTGTTTCTTCTCCCAAACCGGTGAGGCCACCCCTGCTGGGTCTCAGAGACACATTCCTCCACCACACAGTTTCACTTTACTAGCATGCTTAGGGAATGTCTTCTGTTCCTTTCCTGAGCCTTTTCAGGCCCCATAACTTCCCTGTTACTTGTCTTCACAGCTCCGTTTCTGTGTGTCGTGAGGAGTAGCTCTGTGTCTGGGTCTCATTTGTACCCGTGGGATTTTAATTTATGGAGGTGACTGAGTGACAACACAGGCCAATGCCATTAAGGAAGAATTTATTACTTATGTTTCCAGAGAGAAGAGGGCGTGCCACGCCATGCTAGGCCACAAGGGGAAGGAGCAGGATGTGTCAGGAGGCAGAGGAGGCGAGAAGGGAGAGCATGGCCCAGAGCCTTTATTGGGGTTTCCGTGGGAAGGAATGGGCAAGGCAGGGTAAGTACCTTGAGTGAGTGTGGGATTGGATAGTTTGAACAATGTTGGCGGGCTTTGGGCTATGGGGGTGGCCCGCCAGTTGCCTGGTTCCCGGCCCGACCCTGCGACCCTGCGACCCTGCTTGATTTGTGATTTGGTGTGAGTTCTGGAAGGAGATGCTTCTGGTGTGGCGCCCTGGGGGATTCGTTGGTTTGCATATGAAAGACACGTTCCCTGCCATCAGTAAGAGCAGGCTAGTCCTGGGACCCGCCTTCTCTCCTCTACCAGCAAACTTACACAGATATCAAAACATCATAAAATAACAAAAAAACAAAACCATGATTCATGCAGTCTGTCGCCTTTCACAGATGTTGTCAAGCTGGATCAGAAGGAGTTAGGGGCAGAGGTCGGGCCAGCAAGCAGCCGCCCCTGTGTGTGCTCTCTGCGGCCTAAAGGCCTGGGTCCGAGAGTCAGGAATAGCCTCCCCTTGGTGATCCCGGCACCTCTCATGAGGTGTTTGTAAAAAGGGGGTAAACGAATTCAAACCACTGGGCCGAACGTGAAAGGGACAGGATCTCTTTAATGGCAATTTTAGGGGCGGTGCAGCCAGTCGAGAATGTCCTGGGCACCACCTCCTCCTCCCTCCCCACCGCCTGCCCTCCCCACTCCTTCCCTTCCTTGGTGGCCAGCCTGAAATGATGATGCCCCTGCGGAGCGTCCTCTTGGCCGCTGCCTGTTGGAAACTGGGTCTGTCTGATGCTGACACCTGAGGAGTGGCCTCGAAATCAGACCCGCCTCTTCCTCTGGAGGCTTCATCTTCCCTGTTGTCTCCTCAATCAGTAGGGCCATCGTTGATGGCCTTGGACCAAAGCGGGGCGTTAGGGACACTTAGAGCTCTAAAACGGGGACACGGGGAAGAGCCTGCTGGAAAGCAGCCCCCCTCGCCTGGGTGCTCGCCCGTGCGCTTCGCCTGGGCGCACACTGCTGCGCCATCTGAGGTCCCGTCTTTCTGCAGCATCTGTTCCTCGGGCTCCACGTAGCTACGCAGCCCACAGGGGAGACAGACATTCAGAGGTACCATCTCAGGGGAAAAAAAAGATGTTTTCAGCCAAGGCTGGAAATGAGTTGGAGGGTTGATGAGGCGGAGAGCTGTGGGGGGAGTTTCTCTCGGAGAGCAAGACTCTCAGAAGAGGTGGTGACAGTGTCTCTTAGATCCCGTCAGTTGGGCTGTGTCAGGGGACCTGGAGGAGAGCCGGGAATGGGAAGGAGGATGGAGATGGGGTTGAGAGCAGAAGAGAACTGAAGGCCTGGCCCAAGGCTGTTTCCGGTCTGAGTTAATGATTTTAGGAAAGGGGGAAGGAAAGATCTTAATGGTGTTTCAGAGACGTCAGGAGCCTTTTATGTCTTCCTTCTCTCTCTGGGCTCAAGGGGCCCAGACGGAATTCCAAAGCCCTTGTTTTCTTTGCTCTTCTAGTCTGATCCCGGCCACCGCCTTCCATCTGCTGCAGTGAGGGGATGGGGGTCCTGCGTCCCCTCTTCCACTCTTGCGCCAGTGCTCCTTGGTGTGGGCCGTGCCCATGCTGCTGGCTGCCGGGGCTAGCGTGCCTGGCCTGCCGTGCCTGCGCGCTGTCGGGGAAGGGTGGTGGTGGGGGGGCGAGAGCAATTTCTAACAGAAGATGAGGGACCTGGGAATGCACACAGGCGCTGGCCTTTAGGAAAGCTGCTCCCAGAGGCGAAGTACTTTATCCCTCTTATGCTTTCGTGCCTCCAAATGTTCTTGGGTTTCTTTCTGGGCATTTCCTTCAAGAACCCTCATTACTTCATAGACATCTTTTCCACCAGGACCATTATTCCTTATCTTACCACCCACCTTATGCATCCAGGTTAGCGCTGAATTTCTTTTACCCACTTCTAAGCATGGAGTTAACTCTGAGCAGATGAACACGTGGCGTCATCAAGGAGAGATGGAGCAGGACATTCTTGGTGCACTCTTGCTGCTGGCTTTGGCTGAGGGGACCGTCTCCTGCCGGGCTCCCTTGGCCTTCCTGTGCTGGACCTCCATGGACTCTTCTGGGTGTCAGGGCTAGGAGACTTGCTGCTGCTTCTCCTGCCGGCTTCACAAGCATCTGCCTGTGTTCAGTTTGGGAGGCAGAGAGCAGCCTCTGGGGACTCCCCGAACTGCTGGTGGGAGCCTCGAGTAGCAGGCAGAGCCCTAGTGGGGACACAGGAACAGGGCCATGAACCATCCTGGGGAGGACTCCATTATGGACAGAGCTTCAGTCTCTCCCTGTGGCTGCCAGGTCTTGAGCCACATCTTCAGGTTTTCACATTGGGCTACAACCTGCCAGGTCCCCCAGAGCCTAGTATGGGCTGCCCTTCTCCCTCGGCCCCTGGGGCCTTAGCCACAGTGGGGCTTGCCCTGTGAACAGATACTGCCTCTATCTTTGAGGGGCTAGCCTTCCCACCGGCCCGGGGGTGGCCTGATTTGCATATGTGATTCCTGACCCCTGGGCCCTCCATGAGGATTCCTTGTGTGTTGTTCTGGATCTGTATAACAGGTGGGATATTAAATCTGGTGAAATGCTGTCCCCCACCCTTGGCAGGCGATCTACGGAGCCTGCAGCTCCCCCAAAGCAGGCTTCACTGAAGGCCATGGAAGAGGCCATGGCCCAGGACCTGGAGCAAGACCAGAGGCAGCTCCTGGAATCGAAGCAGGAGAAGATGCAGCAGCTGCGGGAGAAGCTGTGGCAGGAGGAGGAAGAGGAGATCCTCCAGCTTCACCAGCAGAAAGAGAAGTCTCTCAGGTCCTGCCCCTCCCCTTAGGCAAGCTGCCGGGGCCTCGCAGTGACATGGGGAGCAAGCGACCCCCCGTCCCCCGCCCCGGAGACCCGTGGCCCCACCGAGACTCCTCCTCCTCCATGGCCTGTGCGGAGGAAGGGGCTCCCTGGTTTGTCTTTTCGGGAGGGAGTTGGGAGGCGTGATAATAGTGCAAGTAGCTAACACTTTTTGAGAGATGGCCCTGGTCCCTGTGCTTTATATCTGGTAATTGGTTTAGTCCTGGGAGTGGCCCTTACGAGGTCCTGCTGTCTGCCCAGTCCTCCAGGATCTGTGACACAGATGAAGAGACTGCGGCATGGACAGGCTCGGTGCCTTGTCCAAGGTGTCGAAGTCACTGAGCAGCGGAGCCGGGTTAGCCCAGGCAGCTGGTCCCTGGAGCCCGTTTTCCTAACCACTACGTTGTCCTCTCTCTCAGGAGTCAGGGCCCTGTTGGGACCCAGTGAGATTGGTGGGGACCACATGATACAGTCTGAGGTGCTATTTCCCAGAACCCAGAAGTTTCTATTTGGGTTCCTGCTCTTTATGTAGCTGGCTGGGACGCCCTCGACGAGTAAGACACTTAAGGCTGGGCTGGGTCTGTGTGGATGAGATGATGTGTACACATCTGTAAACAAGCTAGAGGTTATTTTTACAAGAAAAGGCCATCCAGGGCTGGCATGGCAGCTCCAGAGTCACCAGGTCCCTGGCGGTCCTTTAATCTCTCTGCTGCTTTAGTGCTGTCTACTCTCAGGGTCTCTTCAGAGTCCAGCGTGGCTGCTGGATCCCCGAAGCCATTGTGTCTGGGCCTCAGGCGGGAAGAATAGGGACAGAGTACAAAAGGGGTAACTTCCAGCTCATTTGGTCCATTTTAAGGTACTTTCTTGGAAACTTCACCCAGTAACTTTTGTTTATTCTTAAAGAAGTTCTCTTGGAAAGTTTACTCAATAATTTCCATGCGTATCTGATGAGTTACCCCTGGCCACAAAGAAAACTGGGAAATGTAGTCCTTGAGCTGGGTCTCTTTACCTGACCGAATAAAAATCAGTGCCCCTATAGGAAGGGAGCATGGGAGAGTGGCTACTGAGAACGTAGTCAGCAGTCTGTCGCAGGCCCAGGGCGGGACAGAGGCTACCACAAGGTGTTAATATATTTTTCACTTACTTGGCAACGTAACTAAAGGCTAAATCTTTTCCTCTTGGACAGAACATCCAAAAGTGGTAGACTTATTTTTATATCATACATAGCAAAGAGTGCATAAAATGTTTATGCTTAACTTCGACTAATGGAAAACCAACACCCAGCTACCCAGAGGACTGGGGACAGTCTCTCTCATTAGCCCAACACAGGATCTGCTGACCCAGGGCCCATCCTTCTATCACCCCTCCCGGATCCCCTGCCAGGCAGCACCTTCCTCTTCCAGCCAAATGAAAATTGGGGCAGGGGCCTGCCTAGACAGGGTATGACTTAGCTGATCTTAACAGGCAGAGCCTAGGAGGAAATCCTGGTAGTGTCTCCCTGCCAGCCCACCAGGCTCCTCCTCTCTTCCTGGCCACCCTGGGCATGGCTGACTGTGCTTTCTGTCCCTCGCCAAACCCCCAGCTCCAGAAGGCCGCCAAGAACTCTCTCAGGTTGTGGTGAAGGCTAGCATGCCGAAAGTATCTGACTCAGGGCCTGAAACATGGTAGTTGCTCAGTAAACGGTAGCTCTTGATTTTATGTCCAGTTGAAGTCATTGGTTTCAGGGGCCTCCGGAAGCGACTTTTCTGTCGGCAGTGCTTGTCAGACTCGCTACGAAATAGTTCATTGCAAGAACCCTGTTTCTGCTTACACATGAGCCTTTCTGAGGCCTGGGGCCGTCTGTGCTGGGCAACTTCCACTTGGTAGAAATTTCTGGAAGCCACAGCTGACCTTGTAGCGGATACTTCTTGAATGAGAAGGCAGGCAGGAAGGCAGGAAGGCTGACCCTTAGTTTCTTTAGTCATAAAACGAAGAAATTGAATTTAGTTGTGAGATGAAGAGCGACGGTTGTAAATGAAGGACATAACCTCTCAGGGCCCTCCCAGCTCTGACATCCTGTGGTGATGTGTGGAAAATGGAGCCATAGAACAAGGAGAAAGGGTTTCCGGGGAATCTAGGAGAGAGGATTTTCATTTAACTCAAATTTTCTGTCACAATGGAAGAGAGTAGTAGTGCAGGTAACTTGAAATAGAAAATGACCCTAAATCTTTTTTGGCTTTGGAATTCACCAGGAAGCTTTTCAAAGACATCGTCTTCTGAATCGTGTTTTTCTTAGGCTTGAATTCCCTGAGTGCACAGCACACAGCCCCAGGTCCTGTGGGGGCTGCGTGGGCAGGGGGATATCTGCCTGGGATGAAATGTTCACCCAGGGAAATAAGAAGAAATGTAAATAAGATGTCCCTTATGGATCATCGGCGCTTGCTTATAGTTTGGGGCTGGGTGATGCTGTTCAAATTCCACAAACGTTTATGGAGCACCTACTTCACGTCAGCTACTGTGTTCGGCACCTCGGATATAAGACTTTAAGACACGATTCTTTCTCTGGAGAAGCTCCCAGACTTGTAAGGAAAAGAGACACACAAAAGATGAAATTACTATGTGTGGTACAGAGCGGCCTGGGATTAGGAAGGGCCTCGCAGAAAGGGTGAAGGGAACAGAAGGGCTAATTTATGAACTCGGAGAGACTTGGGAGACTTCTCTGAGAGGAGGAAGCTGGGTGCTGAGAGGTGAATATGGCTTTGTCAAATAAGGGAATTCTCGGGGGAGGCACCAGCACGAACAAGGGCCCAGAGGCGCGGAGGAGTGTGGTGGGGTAGGGAGGCGGTGGCTGGAACGGTTGATCAGGTTGTGAGTGAGAGGACGCGGCGCCAGGGCCGGCTTGGGGTCAGACCGTCTGTCCTCGAGTGAATGCCATGCCGCGGTGTACCTGTGGGCAGAGGGGAGCCTCTGGCAGAAGTGCTGTTCTGGGATCAAGCAGCCTGTTGTCCTCTTGCTGCCGCCGAGAGCAGGAAGCGTTCGTGGGCCCCTCTTACCCTGGAAGGTGTTAGAGGGAGGCAGCAGGACCCAGATTTAGGAAACTTCGCAGGCGAGCTACAGGCTTTTGGAGGCCGAGAGTTGGAGATTACAAATAGAAGAGTGGTTCCTCCAACAAACTTGCCTTTCTTCTCCATCCCAGTTACCTGAAGGAGCAGCTGCGGAAGGCCACCGAGGAGGAGGAGACTCAGATGAGAGAGGAGGAGAGCCGGAGGCTGTCCCAGCTCCGGGCCCAGGTGCAGTCCAGCGCGGAAGCAGATGAGGGCCGCATCAGGTGAGCGCACCGTGGGCTGGCCGCCCCTGGCAGTGCCCCGAGTGCACAGGCCCGTCCCATTCCGTCTGTCTGTCCGCTCAGGGCCGAGCAGGAGGCTTCCTTGCAGAGGCTGAGAGAAGAGTTGGAGTCTCTCCAGAAGGCTGAGAGGGCCAGCTTGGAACAGCGGAGCAGACAGATGCTGGAACAGCTCAAGGAAGAGGTGGAGGCCTCGGAGAAGAGAGAGCACGCTGCCTTGAATGCCGAGAAGGAGGCGGCTTTGCAGCAGCTCAGGAAACAGCTGGAGGGGGAGAGGAAAGAGGTGAGTCCGCAGCGTGGAGCCTCCCGTTGGACGTGCCCCTGGGCTGCCTGGAGAGGGGCCGGGCACCAGGCTGGGCGGGGGGGCCAGGCACAGAGGAGGTGTCTCCACAGCTGGCACGGGACTTGGAGACAGTGGGTGGGCCGACTGGGCCCGCCACCCCCGCGTGGGCCCCGCTGTCTCCGGGCAGGTGCTAGCCCGGGTCTGCATGGCACAGGGGAGGGGATGGCCGGTGTCCAGGGGCTCTGTCCAGGGCCGGCACTAGCTGGGTGCTGTCCGTGGCAGTGAGGAGGGTGGAGGGGGAATGGCATATGGATTTGGGAAGATTTTGTGACTGAAAGAACTTAGATCAGACCAGAGGTTCTGAGAAAAAGGTGGCCTGTCCCCATCCCTGTCCCCAAGGGGCATCTGCAATGACCTTTCTTCTCTCCGGCTGTAGAGAGATTGCACACTCAGAGGAGGGTTTTCTCCTTTGTCTTTACTCCCCATGTCTCCAATCCTGTCTGTCTCCTGATGGTCTGTCTCTAGGTAAGAGTAGGAAGTAAGGAACAGTCAGGCCACGTGGAACTTTTTTCCTTGGGTGAAAGTGAGCTTCAGCTTTTAGATAAGGAGAGACTACAGGAGGTGGGGGAGGGCGTCCCTGTCTCACAGGTGTTCAGGCCAATTGTGCCAGACCTCCAGCCTTCATAGCCTCGGGCCCTATTCATAGGCAGGAGCGTGACCTGTGTACCTGGGGCCTAGCCCAGAGGGGCAGGGGGATGGGAGCGGTGACCCCTCCACTCTGGCCTTCATTTCCTACGCATTTGCTAGTTGCAGCCTTTAGGGACGGAGTTATTTTGGGGGAACAAAGATGTGTCTCTGCGGTTCCCCTCGGTCCTTTAGCTGGAAGGGAGTCAGGCATGGTCTCCCTTCCTCCGGGGTCAGTGCCTGGCCAGCCTTCCCTGCCCCCCGGCTGTCACAGGCCCCTTGTTGCTCCCCAGGCCGTGGAAGCACTGGAGAGGGAGCACCAGGCCGAGCTGGAGCGGCTCTCTTCCTCGCTGGAGGCCAAGCACAGGGAGGTGAGGTGCAGCCGGCCCTGGGCTGCCAAGCAGAGACTGCGTCCTCCTCCCTCAGCGAGAGCCTCAAGGCCCCTTCGCTGCCGGTGGGCAGAACTCGGCCCCATGCCTGCCCCTGGGGCAGGAGCCTCCCTCCCCCTGAAGCCCCCTGGGGATGGGTGCTGGGCCCCTGGCGAGTCCCTGAGGTTGCTCTGCAGCGCTGAGTGGCCCGTTCCCTGTGCTGGGGCCTCCTCAGGTTGTCTCCAGCCTCCAGAAGAAGATGAAGGAAGCTCAGCAGAAAGAGGAGGCCCGGCTGCAGGAGAGCCTCAGTCGGGCAGAGCAGAGGGCTCATCAGAAGGTTCACCAAGTGCTTGAATATGAGCAAGAGGTAAATGCTGGTGGGCTCCTTCGACCTTACGTGTACCTGTCCTGGGCGCTCCGTCCTGGCCCAGGGGCCCCTGCTTTGCTTTGGAAGGCTCAGCTGGGGCTGGGGTTCTGGTTGCATTTCTATGCCTCCGTTCCCTTGAGGTTGGGCGCTTCACCCCCGCGCCCCTGTACGTAAGCGGGGAGGGCTGCTGGGGTGTGGTGCCTGCACGTCACGAGTCGTGCTTGTAGGGCGCTGGGGAGGCGTGCGTGTACTCCACCTTCGAGTGCCTCAGTCCCCATGCCCTGGTCCACCCTCGGGCCTGCATGTCGCATCCCCGCTGCCTACCCTGCAGCTCAGTGACCTCCTGCGAGAGAAGCGCCAGGAGGTGGAAAGGGACCATGAGAGGAGGATGGACAAGATGAAGGAGGAGCACCAACAAGTGGTAGCTGAGGCCAGAGAGCAGTACGAAGCCGAGGTGACTTGCCCCTTCCCCTGTGCACACATTCGGTGCGTGCGGGCACGCGCAGCCGGCGGTCCTTGGCAGCTGGGTGATGCCCTGCCCTGGTGCAGCCCTGGTTCCCGGTTTACTCCAGCAGCAGCAGGCGGCTGCCTTCCCTCCCCGAGTGGCTGTGGCTCACAGATACCAAGTTCGTACCCCGTGCTAGCGCTGTTCTCAGCCCCCGATGTGTGCGGACTCATTTAGTCCCCCCAACACCCCGAGGAGGTGCGGACTATTGTGACCTCCAGTTGGAAAGTGAAACAGAGACTCAGGAGCGCAAGCACCTTTCTCAAGGGCTCTGGGCTAGTAAGTCGAGGAGCTGAGCTTCAAGCCCCGACTTTCTGGCTCCCAAGCCTTCAACTTTAACCACCCCGACACCATGCCATCAGGGTTAACCAAAATTCCAGGACATCACAGACTGGCAAGAGGCAAACACTCCTTAGAGCTGATCTGTCCGTGTTCAGCCTTCCCCCCCGTAGGTGAGAATGTGGCACCACACCGGCTTGGCTGGCTCACACTGGGGGTGAACAGGGGCGGCGGTGGGGCCTGACTTCAGCTCCCAGCTGGGCCTCTGCCCGGGATGTCTAGGCTCCTGTTCCGGTAACTGGAACCCGTGTCCCGGCCTGTCCGTACGGTCTTTCCCACACAGAGATAGCCGGCCTGTGATAAAACGTAGCTGGTTCCCTTCCCAAACTGATGCGGACCTTGCTGAAGAGCAGTGCTAATTTATTAGTGACCTCTCTTCCCTCGAGGAAGGACGCTGTGCACAGTGGACAGCAGGACAGGCAGATTTCCACGGTGGGGAGTGTCTCATGGCATCTGAGCAGTGTCTGCTTCTGCGGCAGAGAGGGGTGCAGGCTTTCTGCGGGGGGAGGCCCGGGCGCTCCTCCGTGCTCTCCTCCTTGAAGAGCTGGCCTTCGGGAGCCGCTGGCGTCCCCAGCCTTACTGACCCGAGGCTGCCGGGAGGGGCCGTGGCTTTAGGGGTGGGAGGGCCGCTGCAGCTTCCCCGCCAGCAGCCTCCCCTTCCGGGCAGGAGAGGAAGCAGCGGGCGCAGCTGCTGGGCCACCTGACCGGGGAGCTGGAGCGCCTACGCAGGTCGCACGAGCGAGAATTGGAGGCCGTGAGGCAGATGCAGGACAGGCAGCTCGAGGACTTGCGGCGTCGGCACCGGGAGCAGGTGGGGGCTCCGGGCGGTCCCGGGGGACCAGGGTGGGTGAGCCCCCTCTGGCACCTCCATGCAGGAGAAGTGCTGGGGGCAGGCAGCTGGGGCAGCCGCAGATCTGAGCCTTGACAGCTTCACGTGCGGGGGTCTCTCACAGGCCAGGGCACGCGTGGTCCTTTGTTTTCTGGGCCAGCGAACAGCCCCGGGCTTAGAGGAGGTCAGCCCCCATAGGACCCTGGGTTTGGCGCCTTTGTCTCTCCTTGCCCCCATTGGGAAGACACAAGGTGGTACTTTCCTGGGGGCCTGCAAGGGCAAGTGGGATGAGGCTGAGCCTAGCTTGGAGGCTGTGCTATGGAAGGGTGGGTCCAGATCTCCCTCCTGCCCCCTCAGCTCATGCCTTGCACTCTTCCTACGCTTACATCTTTCACTCTATTTCTGTGCAGGAAAGGAAACTACAAGATTTAGAGGTGGAACTTGAAACCAGAACCAAAGATGTCAAGGCCAAATTGGCTCAACTGGACCTCCAGGTGAGAGAGCAGGAGTTGAGGATAGCATCTCCAGGGGCCCTGGACCTTGGAGTGGTAGCACCCCAGGGAGAGCTTGGGGCCTCCTGCCCCTTAGACGCAGGGCGTCTGGAGCTGGCCAGACAGCCCCATTTCTTCCCCACCCCCGCAGGAGGAGACCGCCCGAAAGGAGCACCAGCAGCTCCTTGATGTGCAGAGGCAGGTGGCGCTGCAGAGCGAGGTTTGGCTGGCTCCCTGTCCTCCCTCATCTCTGCCCCGTTCCCTTTACCTTCCCTCCCTCTCCCCGCAACATCCCACCTTTTGCTCACCCGATCTGTCCCGGGCTTTAGGGTTCCAGATGCTGTTGGCAGGATGCCACAGACAGCCCAGCTGGGGAGCCCCAGGGGGTGGGGCTGTGGAGGGCGGCAGAGGCCACACACCTCCTACCCTCGGCGCAGTGACTTCAGGGTGCTTGAGTTCCACGCTCGCTCCCATGCTCCTCAGGGTCCCCCTGCTGCCGCCACCTGCCTTGGTCCCGCATGTCTCCAGGTGCTTCTATCTTTTCAGGAAGTCACAGCCAGCTATCAGCACTTGGAGGAGTCAAAGAAGGAGCACACCCACCTGTTGGAGTCAAACCAACAGCTCCGAAGACTCCTGGATGAGCTTCGGGCCCGCAAGGTGGAGCTGGAGTCCCAGGTGGATGCGCTGCAGACCCAGAGTCGGAGGCTGCAGAAGCACATCAGGTGGTGTGGGCACCCTGCACTTGGCCTCCCCTGCTGCCTGCCCCCTGACATACCTGGGCCCTGGTTGCTCACGGCCCAACTATCAGGCAGGGGTGGAGCCAGGCAGAGGGGCTTAGCTGCATTTGGTAGGGAGTACGGGGTGAGAGGTATGAACAGCTGGGGGTCTCTGGTTCTACCAGTCATGCCCCAGTCCTGCTGTCTCCCTAAGATCAGGGCTTGAAGCCCACCCCAGCAGTCATGTCGGTGTGCTGCCCACCCTGCTTCATCATGTGAGCCTGTCTTCCCCCTCCCCCCCAAACCCCACCTCTACCCCCATCACAGCGACCTGGAGGCTGAAGCTCAGAGGAAGCAGGACACACTGAAAGAGCTCACAGCTAAGGAGAGTAACGCCTCCCCAAGTTCTGAGCCAGATCTGCATATTGAGGACCTGAGGAAATCCCTTGGGACAGTGAGTTTCTCTGTGCTGTGGAAGGGACAGGGTGGTGGGACTGGGGTGGTGCTCCAGGAGGGGTCCTGGCTTTGCTTCAAAAACGACCTTAGCCTCCTGTCCTTAATAGTCCCAGTTCCCCATCTCCATCACTCAAATGATATCTATACACAAATGGTGCCCAGCAGCTCCCCCAGAGCCATTTCTGTATTTAGGCCCCTGGGAGGGGCTTTGGGGGTCCCTTGAGCCGGCAGTGTATTTGATATTCAGTGGGGCCTTTTCTACTGTGTGTCCTTAGAACCAGACCAAAGAGGTATCCTCTTCTCTCTCCCAGAGCAAGGAGGAGACCAACTTGTCCTTGGACAGGTGAGTTCTGATAGCCTTAGTTTGGGTCCAGGATTCCATGAAGGGGTGAGTGCCTGCATCACAGACCTGGGGTGATCACCAGTGGGGCTTGGTTCGGGGACGAGGACCTGAGGGACCGAGGGAATTTCTTTAGCAAGCCAGGAAGGTTGACCCATTGTGACCACTGACACAGCATGCTGGGGCCTGCTGCCCTCTGGTTGAGGATCAAGCTGACGGGAGTGTCTGGCCATTTATCTGGAGGCCCCAGGCCCAATCCCTTTAGAGGCAGGGTGGGAGGACTCTGCAGCATGCTGCACACTATAGTGTGAATACTTGTGTATTCACGCCCAGCCCAGCCTCGTAGTCTGTGCTCAGGCTGGGCATCTGTCAGGAAAGTGCTCAAGTGACCCAGAGCAGTTCTCAGAGCGTGTGTGCTTTCCCTTTCCAACCCCTTTGCCCTGCCCTCCCACAGCGTCCAGCACTACCTCTCCGCCGAGGGGATGGCTCTCCGCAGTGCCAAGGAGTTCCTGGTGCGGCAGACCCGTTCCATGCGGAGACGGCAGACAGCTCTGAAGGCCGCCCAGCAGCACTGGTGCCGGGAGCTGGCCAGTGCTCAGGAGGATGCCGAAGATCCCCCAGGCACCAAGGCCCTGGAAGATGCGCGCAAGGACCTGGAGGAGGTCAGGGGCCTTGAGGAGAGTCTGCCGGTCCTGCAGGGGCCTGGGGTGGGGGGGTGCTGGGGGGAGCCAGGGCAGCCGTGGCTTCTGGTAATTCTGGGTTCCCCGCAGCATGGTCACATCGGCCCGGGGCCACTGGACAGGTGCTGCAGGTTATTGATCTCCGTGAGGATGAAAGCACCTGACATTTACATGTCAATGCACAGTGTACAATGCTTTCTTCGTCCTCACAATGTGCAAGGCAGTGGTGGTACTCTCACTTTCTAGGTGAAGAGTACAAGTAAGGTTTTTAAAATTTCACATCCAGTGCTTTTCTGGCCCGTCACCCTAAAGATGTGGTTCATAAGTGAATCTTCTGAGCACACTGGGCATAAGGCTGAAGTGCTTGTCTGATAGCCTAATTTCCAGGGAAAAGGAAGAGACTTCATGGTGCCATCTGAGGGCCTTGGCCAGAAGCTCAGGCCTGCTCCCTTAGAATTCTGTTGGTGCCCAGAGCTGGTGCGGAGCTGGTGCGGGGCAGGCTTACCAGGGGCATCTGCATGCTGCCCTCAGGCCCTCATTGCTCTGCTGCATGCTGAGAGGGAGGGCGGTGGGGGCAGGGACGGTAATAACCCTGGGGTAGCGCGTTGTAACTCTTTGAGAATGTGTTAGGTGCGGGCCCAGGGCTCAGCATGTAACTACCTCATTGAATCCTCATGACCCTAGAAAACTAGTATTTCGGGACGCCTGGGCGGCTCAGTCAGTTAAGCGTCTGCCTTCGGCTCAGGTCATGATCCCAGGGTCCTGGGATCGAGTCCTGCATCGGGCTCCCTGCTCTGCGGGGAGCCTCCTTCTCCCTCTGCCTCTGTCTGTCTCTCATGAATAAATAAATAAATAATCTTAAAAAAAAAAACTAGTATTTCTCTTCTTGAGAGGACAATCCAGAGAGGTGATTTGTCCAGGGTCACCCAGCCAACAACCACACACACAGCCGGGACTCTAGCACCTGCGCTGAGACCCCCGTGTCTGTCCTCCCCTTTCTCTCTGGCGGCAGGAGACCAGGCACCTGGATGAGATGAAGTCGGCCATGCGGAAGGGCCACGACCTGCTGAGGAAGAAAGAGGAGAAGCTGAATCAGCTAGAGTCATCTCTTCGGGAGGAGGTACAGCATGGTGGCCACGGCCTCCCTCTTGCTTTCCTGGGCTGCTCTTGGGTTCTTTGGTCCCGTGGTGGGGGGAGCTGGGCCTCTGGGGCTCCTGGGCTGGGTTGCCGAATACATCTGTGCGGAATAGTCCTGAGCAGACCTGGAGCCTCTTGAGCTGCAGGCTCTTGACCTGCCCTGCGGGGGTTCCTGAGCAGAGCTGGGCCCCGGGGTTTGGGAATGGACACACCTAGGCTTCCCTCCTTTTCCTGCGGCCTCCTCCACGGTCCTCTGGACGCTCGAGGCGTGGGTGTGGCAGGAGGGAAGCCTAGGTGGAGCCATCCTGCAGGGGGAGTTTGCTGGGGGCAGGGGCTCTGGTCCTGGGGCCCTGCTGCCTATGTGTCAGCCCACTGTGTCCTCCCAACCCCTGCCTCCCTCCTCCCATGCTGCAAGGCAGCCCGTAGGGTGTCCCTCTCCCGGAACTTCGGGTCCCAGAGAGTCCGGGGCCATCACACGGACAGTGGGCAGAACACACAGGGCAGGCACCAGTACTCACTGCTACTTGTACCCATCAGGCTTCAGATGAGGACATGCTGAGACGAGCTTCCACCAAGAAGGTGGTGACATTTGACCTCAGCGACACGGAAGACATGAGCAGTTCAAGCTCCGAATCCCACTCCCTGCCTCACTGTGAGTGGCAGCGCCGGCAGGGGGAGGACCATGGTATCCGTGGAGAGAGAGGGGCTTGGGGGGTGCCTACTGGGAGCCAGTGTCTGGAGCAGGCACTCAGTAATGCTTGGGAGGAGTGACCCCATTGGGGTTTGCCAGCACACAGGGCAGAAAGGGTCAGGGGCCACCTGAACATGCAGAGACCTTCCGGTGCCTTCTGCGAGGTGTTCTCCCTCTGCCGCTCTGGTCTGCAATGGGGCAGAGGGCCATCTCCTCTCCCTTCCTTGCCCGCTCCCTGGAGAGGCTTTTTCCCCCTCAGCCAGCTTCCAGTCTGCACCCTCTGGAACACAGAAGCCCAGCTGTCCCTCTGGCCCCCATCAGCCGAGGGGCTGTGGTCCGCAGACCAGGAGGGCAGCCAGGGTGCTGCCGTGCTTGGGGCCGTGCTAGGCCCTGAAGCTGAGTCCTTCCCTTTTAGTCAACCTGACTGCAAGTGCCACCTTCCCCTACAAGTTCCAGTACTTGAGCAGCTCCCTGCAGCGGATCAGCAGCCAGCTGAACGGAGTCCTCAGCATGCTGGGCAGTCTCAACCCGCAGCCGCCACCACCCCTCTTCGCTTCCACACCAGCGCCCACCCCGCCCCGGGACCGCAAGAACACCTCCATACCCGCCTGCCCCTCCCTGGCCCGGGTCTCAGCCTGGCCGCCGGCGGTGCCCACATCCACCCAGTGGGCCTGGGACCCCGGGCTGGGCCCCACGCTCTCCTCCTCCGTGGCTCAAACAGTGGACGACTTCCTGTTGGAGAAGTGCCGCAAGTATTTTCCAAGTAAGCCTCCCTCCCTTCTGCCTCCTCTACCGGCCCCTTGCCGCCCCCAGCTTTGGCACGGCCCATCCCATTATGGGAGGAAGATTTGCTGGTGACCCTGAAGCCATAGGCTCTATGAGTCATGACGGTTGACCTGGAGCTTGGGCTGACTGCAGCCTTTCTGATGGGAGCTAGAGCTCAGCAGAACCTAAAAGGTCATCCCTGTCGTCATTGTAATAGCTGCCATCTTGTGCCTTGTGTGAGGGGCCACGCATGAGTCCTTCTAATAACCCTCTGAGGTAGTAATATATGAGAAAACTGAGACTCAGGTTAAGGGATATGCTCCAGGAGTAAGTAACACACTGGGTTTTGGCCCCCCGTCTCTATGACTTCAAGATTCTGCTCATAACCCCTTGGCCATACAGCTTTGTCCTGGTTCTGGGCGAGGGGGGCCTCACCTAGTCTCTTAGTCCTGATGAAGAAGGTGAAAAGCCATAAAAATACAGTTACTTTGGGGAAAAAGTTACATATCTGTCTTAACCCAAATAGAAAAGTAGATTAAATTTTACAAATAAACAGGACAATTCCTGTTTCTCATCTGTCTCTCACCTCCAACCACTGAAACTTGCCCTGTTGTTGTGTGTCTGTGGGAGGCGGGAGGTGCACTGGTGAGCTGGGAGGTGGCCTGCTGGGACTGGCTTCCGCGACCCATTTCTGGATGATTTCCTCCTTTTCCAGGTGGAGTCCCATTCCTCAGCAGTGGCCCTGCCCCACTGGAGAACAGGCTGGGTTATGTGTCTGCCAGGTAAGCCTCCCTGGGCAGGCGGCACCTCCCAGGAGAGCAGAACTCTGGTTACGTTGCCCAGAGAGCTTGGACAGGTCCCCAGGCCACAAAGTTGCTTGCCTGGGTCTGAGGTGCCTCTACCACCACCAGAGAAAAGTCTTACTCACTGAGGTCCCAGTGGCGGCTGGTCTCACCAGCTCTGGGAGGAAGCTGCCTGCTAGCCCCTGCAGGGAGAAATCAGCCTTGGCAGGACCCTGTTCCTTCCCCTGGCCCCTCCTGTCCTTGAGCATGGCTTTTGTCTATCCATTGAGCTCGTTGTCTGTTCCCGCAGTCCTGCTGAGCAACATCTGGAGTGAGAGGGGCACCCTGGGGGAGAGACAGATGGGCAATTACTTAAACCTGTTGTTAATTTCCCATTCATCTTCTTCCTTGCCAAATGTATCCCCTGCCCCCCGTCCACAGGCCCCCAACCATAAGCACCCCCACTTACCCTTCGGCCCACTCAGGAGCTGATGCTGGGCAGGCATTGGAGTCAACAGAGGGGAAGCTTTTGCTGGTCAGAGTGGCTGGGACTAGGCCGATGTGGGAGCCCTGACGTCAGGGGTGTTCACCCAGGGGAGGGGCCGGGGGGGGGCACCACCTTGTGTTTGGGGAACTGATGCTCATCATTCCAGAAGGGCATTCTTGCCAGCAAAGGAAGCTTGGAGTTGCTAAAGCCACCCCGCGAGGGCCCTGGCTGGTGTGTGGAGAGGAGGAGGAGGGAGAAGCGGGTCGGCTGTCCCCTTCCTCCAGTCCTCTTGCCTCCTCTCGCCCTCTCCTCACGCCGGCCTCCGCCTTCCCAGTGAGCAGCTGCGCCTCCTGCGGCGGGCCCATTCCCACGGCTCCGGCCCTGAGGCGGGCAGCACAGACTTCCAGAGCATGATCGAGGCCAACCGCAAGTGGCTAGAACATTACAGGAATGACCCCAAGTTGTATCCTTTGGTCCCCAAGTCTTGGTCCCTTCCTGCTGTCATTGCTGGGATGGCTGAGGTGGGCTACGGAGCTTGTGTTTGTGCCCTGGGTGGTGGTGGTGGGGAGGGGGTCCAAGGAGGACCCTGTTTGGGCCTTGGCCCTTCCCTGGACCTGAATAGCTGACTTGACTGCAGAGTTTTCCTTCACCTCGTGGCCAGACATCTCTTCTCTTCAGTGCCCAAGCCGGCAGCTACCTCGGGCCTTCTGCAGCTGGGCCTGGATGAGACCAGCAGCCTGAGGGTGTATCGCTACTGAGGCCCCGAGCCTCTCCCGCACCCAGACCAAGTGCCTGAGGAGCTGCCTGCGCTCTCGTCCTTCTGAGAAAGCTTTCTCCTGCCCTATTTGCTGCTGCCTGCCCCACTCAGAGGAACCCGGCGGCGGGGCCGGGAAAGATGGTACCACTGGAACACCGTAAGCCTCCCCGCTGAGACCACGCATCTCAGGCTGAAGAGTGTGGACTTCTGTGAGCTCCTGCCTGGACAAGGCAACACTGATGTGGGGCCATCAGAGCCCGGGCACCTGCAGGAGGAGGTATTAGGAATTGTCTTCTGAGGCCAAGGGGCCCGCAGGGCACTCTGTGCTCGGGACTCCTGCGGTTATGTGTGTATGGTCCTTAATTCACCAGAACGAAGCCCCCCAGCACGTCTGTACCCTGGGACCAGGCTCTAATACCTCAGCCTCAGAGAGATCAGGCCCTTTTCTTTTTTTTTTGGTAAGTCTCCTTTCTTGAGCACCCTATCTCAGGATTGGGCCCAGAGCCCTGCCAGAGGTTGCTGGAAGTTGGCCCCCAGACGTTCTGCTGCCCATCCTCCCTCTACTGGCTCTGTGCTTTCCTCAGGGGCGCTCCCTTCCCTTCCCTCGGGCTCCTCCCCCCCAGCTCGAGTCTCAGGTCACAAGCACACAACTTTCAAGAAGCCACAGGAAAAGTCTGGGATGGCTTTGGGTCTGCATCTTGGTTTTCTCTTTCTGGGCCACCATGGGGAGAGTTGTGGGTTCTTGTTTCCACGCCCCTGGCAGCCCTCTTGCGGGCTGGGCCGCGCTGGGCCCGGCTCCCTGTGGTCCCACCTCCCGTCAGAGGGCTCCTTGGCAGGTGGGGGGAGCTGTAGCCGATGTTCTTGGACATCTGTCCTGTCATTTAAATAAAATGCCCCCGTGTGTGTCTTGAAAGCTCTGGGGTTGCCCCTGCCTCTCCACGGCACAGACACCAAGTCTCTGCCAGGCACTAGGAAACTTTCTACCCCACCCCACACACACTTCGTAGGCATCAGTCTACCATAGAGAAAAGTCCATTTTGCTCTTTGGCTCATCCCGTGTGCGTTGGGGCTAGCGCACGTATTACAACCAACTCCGGTGACAAGCCTGTGTTTTCTACATCAGTTAAATCCCTGCAGGTCCATTTGCCACAAGGCAGTTGTGTGAATGCGTCTCCTCTTTGAAGGCCTTTGCCTCCTCCCTCTTAAGAACACCTCCTAGGTGTCTAATTTACTCATGACAACAAGCCTGTAATCTAGGTGTATGGATGAAAACCCAGAGGCTCGGAGACCCGGAAGGGCCTGAGGTCCTGAAGGAAGTCAGTTGCTGCCCAGCGCCGAGCCCCCGGCCCCATCTGTGCTCCCTGTCCCTGCTGAGTGGAAGCCTTGGGAAGTGCTGATGTGCTCCATCTCTCCCTCCCCCCACCCCTACTGGGCCACCTACCAGCTGGAGACTCGTGCCATCTCCCAAAGGCCATTTGGCATTGTTTGCTGCATGCACACGAATGAAAGCTAAGCCCCCTGATGTCCTAAGCTGGCAAAGTTAGGTGGGCTTTGTTTTCTGCTCCAGTGGTGTGAGCAGCCAACATAGTTTTGGGTTTGTAGCAACAAAATTGCTGGGAGAATCAACCGAGAAGGCCGTGTTTCATGGATTTGCATAAGAAAACCAACTACAAATTAACCCAGCCTCCTCTGTGTCCTAGCTGCTCTGATGGAGGGAGGGAGGAAAGATGCTCACGTGTGTCCAGTACCTTCCGTGTGCAGGTGCTTTTCAGATATCTCATTTAACCCTCTTAACCTGTGAAGTTGGTATTATCTTATAGATGGGGAACTTCAGGCTCAGAGTGGTTAAATGAGTACAGCTCAGGTTCGCCCAGGATTTGAACCTAGATCTACACCTCTCTAAAAGCTGAGTTGTGTTGAGCCTGCTCCCCTAGGTCAGCACCTTCTGTCCTCCTGACTCACAGAACAGTCCTGGCCAGCTTGCTCTGAAGACCTGGGTCCCAGGGAGGGAGTGGCTTCTAGCTGGGTGAACAACCCCCCACCCCCGCCGGGCCAAGCTTGACAAGGGAGACTTTTTCCAAAGACTCCAAAACTGCCTCATCTCTCCCCTTAGAGACTGTAAAATCTAGCTGGGGAGTCTAGAATCCTAGACCTGGTAGCTGAATGGAACCTTGCAGATGATGTTCAGCTCATTCATGTTTATAGCAGCAGGAACAGCCTAAAGAGATAAGGTGAGTTACCCAAAGTTACAGTCAGGGCATGGCAGAAGCAGGACCAGAACCTAGGAGTCCTGCCTCCCAGCCTGGGGCTTCAGGAAAGAGTGTTTTTAAAAAGATACTTATTTTGAACAGGCTACATGTTCACATGGCTCCGTATTCAAATGACACAAAAGTCAGTCCATCCATGGGCCAGGCTTCTCCTTGAAGGTTCCTTCTGGAGATTTTATGCAAATACAAGAAAAGAAGGGGCAGTGTTTTTATCTTCTTCCCTTTTACTGGTGGGGTAAGAGTCATTCCTAACCTAGGATCAGACAACCTCCCAAAGCTCTTTTGTGAGATGTCCACTATTTTCTTAGGGGAGCAGTGTTGGGAATGGCAGCCCCCCCAGCCATGCCAACTTCCACACCAAGTGGCAGCCTGGGGAAGGGATATAACCCTGGCCTTAGGACACCTGGGTGTACCTTTGGCTGGAATACCTACAACCTGAACAAGTCCTCTCCAGGTCTGTGTCTCCCCTGGTTAAAATCTCAAAGCCTAAACCCACATTCTAGGGATGAAGCAGGGTGGCTGCCTTGGGTGGGGAGCTGCTCTTATCCAGAGGGAGGCTGGAAAGCCCTCAGTGGCCTAAGAGAGGCTCTGGTGGGGAGGGTGACCAGTGGGGGTTTCCAATCCCACCACCAACTTTTTTGGGGAGGGGAGGTGGAGAAGTGAGGATTAAAAAATAGAGCCCCTGGCATCACCAGTGTCCTGAAGAACGGGAAAGTCCCTTTGTTGCTCCTTTCCACTTGCATCTCCTGCCTCCCCCATTGAATCTGCCATCTCTAGCAGATATGTTCCCCAGAGGGCCCAGCAAAGGGCCATGGAGCACTGCTGGCCATGGTGGAGGAGAGGGGTGCCTGCTCTTGGGAGGTAGGGACAGTGCGATGAGTTCCACTCTCACAATTAAAAGCAGAAGGGGCATGAGTCAAACAAGAGTTCCCACTTTATCCTCAGTTTTCCTATCTGTAAAATGGGGGAGGATTAAAGAAGTTAATCCATATAAAGTCCTCAAAACCGTGTTCAACGCATAGTAAGGGCAGTGACCTCCCCAAGATAGCAACATAGGTCATTCCTGACTTCACGCCCCTTCATAAGAACAACTAGCAACTATTCACAGACAAGACACCACTGAGAATCCTAGAGCACAATGCCGAGGCTGAAGCACCCCTGCAGCGCAGAGACCAAGACAGACTGCATTGGAAGAGTAGGAGAAGCGGCTTTACTGCCCCTCCCCTAGGCCAGGGTAGCACCACGCTGAGAGGTCCCCCTGAACCTACGGTTCCTCCAAGGGAGAAGAGTTCAGGTTAGATATCCAGTTCCCCCAGCATTGTGGGTCACTTTGTGGGAGCCCCTACTGTGGTTTCACCCCATGGGGATTGCAGGGGAATCTGTGACGTAAGTGGGGAAGGACTTCCAACAACCAGCACTTAGATCTCAGCCAACCAAGTTCATACTTGCAGGGCCCAAATAGTAATCGCAACCAGTGGCTTTATTCAACTGCAGAACCAAGTTAGCGGTGCAGTCTGACCGGGGAACTAGGCAGGGGGCAGGTCTGCCTGATTCGGGTCCTCCTCCTCCTCAAAGAGGAGTTTGTAGGCGCTGTAGCCTGGTCTGCCTGTGCCCAGGCAGTAGGGCTGGGGAGAGCCCTAGCAGTTGTGGGATGTGGCTCCCGGCCCCTCCCGACCAGAAAGCCTGGTTTGGGATAATTTGAGAGTTGCCTGAAGAGGGCTCTCCAAGTCCCACTGAGGCTGGAGAAGCTGAATCATGGCCGCACTTGCTATGGGGCACGGTCCTTGGCCCCATCTGAGAGGAACGGCTGGCAAGAACACCTGGAATCTTCTGCATAACCCAGCCACACTTGAGCCGAGAGGCAAGTGTGCAGAACTGACCACCCCTAGAGCAAAGCTAGTGGCCCGGTTTGGTCAGGGAAGCATGGGTCAGCTTTAGTCAAGACCGCAAAGAGCCTTAACGGCCTTGGAGCTGCTTCTCCCACTGCACCTCAGCAGGGAAACTAAATTCATAGTTGCACTTACAGCTGAACACAGCCTTCAGCCCACGTGACTAAGGAGCCTTACCAGAACACAGAGGAAGCTGCACGGCCCACCCAACAGCCCTGTTTACAGTGGCACTTGAACAGAGAGCATACATAGCCTGTGGCTTTCCCCATCTGCAGAACAAAATTGGTGACCTCATCTGACCAGGGTATTCAGTGCACACTCTTGCCTGATTTGGGCCCCAAGACCGTGAACCATGCAGACTCTGGGTTTTGTCCTGCTGCCTGGCCAGGGCAAGGAAGCAAATTCATAGCCTCACCTGCTGCTAAGTATAGTACCCAGTCTTAGGAAGCCTGGACACAGAATTTAGGCAACCATGGAGCTCATCCTATAGCCTTGCTTGGGCAGGGAAGCAAGCCAGCAGTCCTATCCAGCTGTTTTCAGCCAGTGGTGTACCCAACACCCTCATCTCAGAGCTTAAACAGTTGCCTTGTCCAAATAATAGACCCTAATAGCAGGCTTCACCTACCCAAGACATTACCAGCAGACTTGTCCAGAAGCCCAAACTGAGCTGACCTTTGAAATACTATCTCTGCCAAAGCAAACCTGCAAAGTCTGGAAGAGAAGACCACTTACTCAAATGCAGATACCAACATAAGGAATCAAGGATCATGAAAAATCAGACAAATTTGATACAACCAAAGGAAACAGATAAAGCTTAATAAGTTACTCTAAAGAAATGCCAATCTAGGGGCGCCTGGGTGGCTCAGTTGTTAAGCATCTGCCTTGGGCTCAGGTCAGGATCCCGGGGTCCTGGGATCGAGCCCCATGTCAGGCTCTCTGCTCAGCAGGAAGCCTGCTTCTCCCTCTCCCACTCTCCCTGCTTGTGTTCCCTCTCTCACTGTGTCTCTCTCTGTCAAATAAATAAAATCTTTTAAAAAAAAGAGAAATGTAGATCGAGGATCAAAGAATTCTGAAGAATCCTTTTAAAGTAGTTTAATCTACAAGAACACATAGACAACTAAATAAAATTAACAGTTCATGAACAAAACAAGAAGTTCAACAAAGAAACAAACCATCAAAAAACCCTAACAAATCTTAGGGCTGAAAAAATACAATAACCACACTGAAGAACTCAGTCAAAACTTCAAAAGTAGACCCACACAGGCAGAAGAATCAGCAACTTGGAAGATAGGATGTTTGAAATTATCCAGTCAGAGGAGCAAAAAGAAAAAAAGGGGCGCCTGGGTGGCTCAGTCGTTAAGTGTTGCCTTCGGTTCAGGTCGTGATCCCAGAGTCTTGGGATCGAGCCCCACATCAGGCTCCCTGCTCGGTGGGAAGCCTGCTTCTCCCTCTCCCACTTCCCCTGCTTGTGTTCCCTCTCTCGCTGTGTCTCTGTCAAAAAAATAAATAAAATCTTAAAAAAACAAAAAAGAATAAAAAAGACTGAAGAAAGCCAGTGGGGCTTATAGGATACAATGAAAGGAAACAATATTCATATTATGGGAATCCCAGAAGAAGAGAAAGGGACAGAAACTATATTTAAAGCAATAATAGCTGAAAAGTTCCTAAACTTGGGGAAAGAAATAGACATCCAGGTCCAAGACACCCAAAGGACCCCAAATAGGAACCCAAATAGGGTTACAGTGGACACATTAAATTACTAAAAGCTAAACACAGAATTTTATTTATTTTTAAAAAATATTTGAGAGAGAGAGAGAGAGCATGTGTGCATGTGCTCCTATGGGGGGAGGGGCAGAGGGGAAGAGAGAGAGCGAGCATCCCAAGCAGACTCCCTGCCAAACACAGAATTTTAAAAGCAGCAAAAGTATACACAAGTGACCTTCCATAAGACTTTTTGGCAGACTGCTCAGCAGAAAATTTTCAGGCCAGAAGAGAACAGGATGACATGTTTAAAACTTGAAAAGGAAAAAACTGTCAACCAAAAATACTATACCCAGTAAAGCTCTTCTGCACAAATGAACTAGGGATAAAGACTTTCCCAAACAAAAGTTGAGGGAATTCACCAATACATGTGCCTTCCAAGAAATGATGGAGTTCTTTGAGTGGAAATAAAAGGACACTAATTAACATCATAAAAACATAAGGCATTGTAAAATTCAGTGATAATGGTAAATATATAGTCAAAGTTAGATTCTGTAATATGGTAAAGGTGGTAGATAATTCACTTACAACTAGGGTTTAAAAGTTACCAACAAGGTTCCGGTCTAGGATGGCAATGTTGGAAGACCCTGAACTCACCTGCTCCATGGACACACCAAATCTACACCTATTTATAGAGCAGTTCCTTTTGAAGAACTGAGGGCTGACTGAACAGCTTCTGCACAACAAAAGATAAACCATATAGAGAATGGCAAGAGAAAAGAGACATAATTACAAAGGGAGCCCCCACTCCCTATGTTGTGAACTGCTGTGGGGAGGGATAGGACTGAGGGACCTGGAACAGATTCTTCTGCCCTGGGGCACAGAAAAAAAAAAAAAGCCACAGTTTAAAAGGGGAACTAGAATAAAGGAACCACCCCTAGGACCTTGCCAAATGGCTGCGGAGCTGTTGGAGCTCTCTCTGGGTGGGGAGGGGCTTATGAACACCATTGTCCATGTTTCCCCTTAGTCTTGTAGCATAGACAGGAGCAAAGTCTGGGCACCCTAGCTGGCCTACCACCTTAGCAAGCACCAGGGCCCTAGCCCACACCAGCCCCAACCATCCCACCAAGGTGGCCCCAGTGCAGCACACATAGGACACCTCCAGTCAGTGCTCACTACAGCTCTAGTCATTGTATCAAGGTTATATAGGCACAAAGAACCTCAGAAGACTCCAGGCCTGTACCATTTCAGCTCCAATTGCCCTGTCAGGTTACCCCCTATGATGAGCACCTTGGGAAATCCTGCCTTGCACCCATTTTAGCTTCAGCTGTCCTCCCAGCGTCCCCTCTATGCAGAGAGCCCCAGGACCTCCCTGACCTGTACCTACTTCAACTACAGTTGTCCTGTCAGGGCTCTTGCACAGAGAGCCCTGGGACTGCCCTAGCCTATGCCCACTTCAGCTCTGACCATCCCACTAGTGCAGTCCCAGCACAAGTGCCCAGGATCCCCAACCTATACCAGCCTCAGTTCCAGCCAGCCAGCCAGCCAGCCAAAGTCACCGTGCACACAGTCTACACAGGGATGACCATACAACAAGACTATTTCTTTAAGTTTAGGAGAAGTGGCTATTCCACCTGATTCAGAAAGAAGAACAGAAAAGCAAAATGAGGAGACAGGAATATGCTCCACATGAAAGAATAAGACAAAACCTTAGAAAAAAACCCTAAATGAAACAGAGGTAATATGCTTGATAAAGAGTTTAAAGTAATGATCATAAAGATGCGTATCAGACTGAAGAGTGGAATAACTCAGTGAGAACTTTAACAACAAGATAGACAATATAAAAAAGAATCAATCAGAGTTGAAGAATACAATCACAGAAATAAAAAGTACATTGGGGGAATCAATGTTAGATTAGTGGAGGCACAAGAATGGATCAGTGATCTGGAAGACAGGATAATGGAAAGCACCCAAGCTGAACAGCACAAAGAAAAAAAAATTAATGAGGATAGGTTAAGGGATGTCTTGGACAACACCAAGCAAACAAACATTTGCATTATCGGGGTCCCAGAAAAAGAGAGAGAGAAAGGGGCAGAAAACTTATTGAAGAAAGCTAAAAATTTCCATAACCTGGGGAAGGAAAGAGACATCCAGTTTCAGGAAGAACATAGTTCCAGACAAGATAAACCCAAGGAGGGCCACACCATGACATATAATAATTAAAATGTAAAAGGTTAAAGAAGAATTTTAAAAGCAAGAGAGAAGCAAAAATTTACATAAAGGGAAACCCCATAAGGCTATCAGCTGATTTTACAGCAAAAAGTTTGCAGGCCAGAAGGGAGTAGTATGTTATTTTCAAAGTGCTGAATGGAAAAAACCTACAACCAAGAATACTCTACTTAGCAAGGTTATCATTTAAAATTGAAGGAGAGTGAGTTTCCCAGAAAAGTTAAAGGAGTTCATCATCACTAAACTGGCCTTAAAAGAAATATTAAAGGGATTTTGTTAAGTGGAAAAGAAAAGGCCGTAATTACATCAGGGAAATCCAAATCAAAACCTCAATGAGATACCACCTCACACCAGTCAGAATGGCTAAAATTAACAAGTCAGGAAA